>NC_080694.1:68057146-68357146 GCF_030445035.2 Dasypus novemcinctus
ATCAAAAACAGGAAAGTCTGAGAAACTGCCACAGCACGGGACAGAGAGATGACACAGGGAAAGCTAATGAAATCCACATGAACTTCAGGTGAGTTACTAATAATGCATCAGTACTGCCTCATTAGCAGAAACAAAGTGCCAGGAATGTAAGATGAAAACAATGTGGGAAGCAGGGCTGTCTGTGAGCTCTCTGAACACATTCATCATTTTTCTGTAAATATAAAACTATTCTAAGATTAAAGTTTATTAGAAAAAAAAAACAGCCCTCTGAAAAGCAATAGGGAGAAAATGAAAAAAACCTACTTTTTGGGGTTCCCAGGTACAGCTTTCAAGCGGGCTGGGTAGGGGCTCTGGGAAGAGATGGAGACCTCAAGGAGGCACAAGGGCTGCTGAGCGCCCTTGTCCTCTCCCACTCCCTGCTCCACCCGGAGTCTGACTCCAGTGGATTCCAGGGATGCTCAGAAGGGAAGTTCACCCCCTTTCCCATCAGGGCTGAGCCCCCAGGTCCCCCAGCTCTGCCCCACTCAAGCCCGACCCCTCCTCACGTCAGAATCCTAGAGAGCGCGGCGGCGCCCCCGCGTGGCCACCGGGCGGAGGACAGAGACCCGCGCCCCCCTTTGCTCTCAGGGGAGCCCTCCCCGGGGTCTTCTTCAGCTCCTGATCAGCTGAGCTGGTGCGACCCGGGCTGGGTGCGGGGAGGCGGCCTCGCAGCTGGAGGCCCCGGAGATGCGGGTCCTGGAGGGCGGAGGGCAGGACGCAGCCTGGGGGCTGGAGACCCTCGTGGACGGCGGGGAGGTGGGCGATAAGACCCGCCCAGGCTCTGCCCACGCACCCCACGAACCCGAGGGCTGACCCTCCCGCCTCCCCAGACCCTGGACCAGGCACCTGCCCACCACCCCCCACACCAAGGTGGACCTTCCCCCAGGCTGAGCACAGGAGCCCGGCGTCCCGGGTCGTTTCTCCTTCGGGGGGCCTTAGCTGTCCAGGTCCCCTCGGCCTCGCCCCCGCCAGCTCCTTGGGTCAAAACCGTATTCGAAATTTTCAATCATTTGTTGACAAGACTGTCCTTTCCCCACTAGATTAGCGGGAGCCGTTTTCATGAGCACGTGCACGTGTGTTTCTATTTATGCTCTTTATTATGTTCATTGACCTACCACTGCCCTGAGGCTGCTACTGGAGCTCATAGTAAGTTTTCAGATCTCCTCCGTGGACCCTCCACATTTCTTTTTAAAAACGTTTTAAGGCATTTAACTAATCTATATCACCTGTGTATCTTTCTGAACAGCAGAGGAACAACTGAGTTAGAAGCTGGAATCTGATGAGATAAAAGTGGCTGAACAGAACTTTTTAGGAGTAATGTTTCCATAACTGGTTGAGCTGCCTGTTCCTCTTATTTTATTTTTTTGAATTTGAAATAAGCATTTTAAAAAACTTTTTGGCTATTCAAAGTCCTTTGTGTTTCCATATAAATTTTACTATCAGCTTGTCAATTTCTTTTAAAAACCTGCCATGATTTTGATTGGAATTCTATTTAAACCATAACCCAATTTGGAGAGAACTAATACCTTAATAATGAATATTCCAATCCTTGACATGGTATTTCTCCACATTTATTTAGGTTTTTGTTACTTTCCCTCAGCAGTACTTGTAGATTTCAGTATAGAGATCTTGCACACATTCTTTAAATTGATACCTACTTTATGATTACAATGCTATTATGAGTTCAATTTCTAATTTTTGTTTCCCTAATTTTACAATGTGTATAGAAATAAAAATCACTTTTGTATATCATCCTTGAACCCTTTAATCTTTCTATACTCACTAGTCTAGGAATATTTTTACTGTAGGGTTTGCTATGTACACGATCCTGTCACCTGCAAAAGAGACACATTCTCTTCTGTTTAATAAACTGTATCTCTGTTCTTTCCTTTGCTTGACAGTATATTGTGTAATAATAGTGGCAAGATTGCAAATCCCTTCCTTGTTCTTGATCTTAGAATGTATTTAGTCTTTCACAGCAAAGTATGCTGATATCCGTAGATTTTTCATATGTGCCGTTTCTCACCTTGCAGAAGTTGCCTTCAATTCCCAGTTTATTGCGGAATTATATTACCAAAGGATGTTGGACTTTTATATGCTTTTTCTATGTGACGTTGATATTATTGTTATTCTACTTTATTCTGTTAAATAATAAATTAGATTAATTTTCATATATTCATCACAACTTGCATCAAGGATAAATCTTTCTTGGTCATGATGTATTATCATTTTTAAATTATTTTGGATTCAATTTGCCGGTCATTTGAAAAGGGTTCCTGAGAGACATTGGTATAACATTTTTGTATTACTAAGCGTTCTCTAAGGAAACAGATTTTTGTAAAGTTGTCTCATGTGACTCTAGGGATGGGCAAGTCCAAATTCTAAATTCAGAAGGGCAGGCTGCTAGCTGGGAACTCCAATGACGGTTTTCCATGAATTCCCCAGGAGAAGCTGGCTGAAGTGGAGATGGAAATTCTCTCTTTTACTGCTGAAACCATCACTTCTCCTTTTAAGGCCTTCAACTGGTTTGATGCGACATCTCTCATTGTTGAAGACAATCTCCTCAGTTTATTTTAGATGTCATCAGCCATAGATGCCATCAATGAATTGATGACTTAAATCCACGAAATGTCCTCACAGTAACAATCAGGCCAGTGCTTGCTTGACCAAACAAGTGGACACCACTGCCTGGCCCGGTTGACCCGTGAACTTAACCACCAGTTTTCTTTTGATGCCTTTCTCTGCCCCACCCCCCTAAGGCCTGTCACCCCACTCTCACTCCAGCCTCTCCCCAAGGCCCTGGCCTGATTCCACTCCAAGACAGGACTGGCAGGGTGAGGGGGTTATTATTTATTTTTACCCTATCTCATCCCAGAGGGAGTCTAAGTAAGAACAACAGCAAAAACCACACAGAAGTAGATTTTCAAAATTAAATCAGGGGCTTAATTGTGCTGAAGTGAAAATAAAGGCAGAAAAGCACAAAGCGAAACCAGGAATATATTTACCGCCCTCGTATGGCCTTAGGCTTCCACCCTCTTAGTCCAGGGGGTCCCTGAACTGGGTTCTGAGTTTCCTGGGAGCCAATTCAAAGAGGAGAGTTAGTGACAGGACCCAAAGCATACATGTTAGACAGTTTTCACAAGAAACCTGGTAAAGCCTTACTGACACTGGAGAGAGGGTTCTTTCCTGGAGGTCACCAAGAGAACCTCATGGTGGTACTGAAATGTCTCCTCAATGTTATCCCTTCCACAGGTACAACAGTACAGGCCTACCTCAGAGAAGAGGTGGGTTCAATTCCAGACCACAGCTCTAAAGCAAATGTCACAATAAAATGAGTGCATCCAGTACCCATATGGAATCTAAGCCCTCACTTGACATAGATGTGCAATGGACACAACCAATCCAATGTCCACAGAGAAAATGTGGAATGGGTGTGGGAACGGTAGCCATGGTGGCTGCTGGGTGTGGGGAACGGGAGGAAGAGATGAGATGTGGAGGCGTTTTCGGGACGTGGAGTTGTCTTGGATAGTGCTTCACGGACAATTACGGGACATTATAGATCCCCCCAGGGCCCACTGGATGGAACGTGAGAGAGTCTGGGCTATGATGTGGACCATTGACTATGGGGTGCAGTGATGCTCAGAGATGAACTTGCCAGGTGCAATGGATGTGTCATGATGATGGGAGAGAGTGTTGCTGTGGGGGGAGTGGAGGGCGGGGGCGGTGGGGTTGAATGGGACCTCATATTTTTCATAATGTAATTAAAAAAAATAATTAAAAAAAAAAATAAAGTAGAATTAACACCAAAAAAAAAAAAATGAGTCACCTGAACTTTTTGGTTTTGACTGCATATGAAACTTATGCTTACCCTATACTGTAGTCTACTAAGGGTATAATTAATAGCTCTGTGTCTAAAAAACAATGTTCATACCTTAATTTAAAATACTTTATTGGCAAAAAATACTAACCCTCCCCTGAGCCTTCTGTGAGTCATAAATCTTTTTCAGTTGGAGGGTCTTGTCTCAATGTTGACAGCTGCTGACTGATAGGTGGGTGACTGCTGAAGGGTGAGGTGACTGTGGCAATTTCTTAAAATGAGGAAGTTGGCCACATCTATTGACTCTTCCTTTCACTAAAGGTATCTCTGTAGCATGTGATGCTGTTTGATAGCACTTTACACAGAGTAGAACTTCTTTCAAAGTTGGATTTATTTTCTCTTACCTGCCACTGCTTTGTCTACTAAGTCTGTGTAATATTCTAAATCTTTGGTGTCATTTCAATAATGTTTGCAGCATGTTTTTAAAATTTATTAATGATTTTATTTCAAATTCACAAAATAAAAGAACAGAAAAAGGCAGCTCAACAAGTCACAGAAAAATAATTCCTAAAAAGTTCTTTTTCAGGCACTTTATCTCACCTAATTACAACAGCTCACTCAGGTGTTTCTCTAGTGTTCAGACAGACACACAGATGAACAGATTAGTTAAGTGACATAGTCAAGGTCTTCTTATTATTAAAGAAAAAAAATAAAAGTATTTAATCATAGGCATATCTCACAAAACCAAACCCCATATTCCTTTTATTACATTTAATAGAATTAATATGGTACCAACTTTGGTTTTGTAACAAAACATTACAATATTGTTAATTATAGCCCATAAATTACGTTAATTATATTTTCCCATATATACCCACATACTTAACACCCTGTTCTATAACATTCCTGTATTTATATTATTAACCACAATCCTCAACTACTTCCAAAATCATTCTTATAAATTCCCAATATTGTCTTCCATCTGTCCTCCAACTAACATGAATCTTCCTAGACTACTAGTTTCACCCACAAACACATCCATAAATCACCAGTGTAACATTCACTGTAATATGTTACCATCAAGTCCAACCATTTCTAATATTTATACTGGACCTTATTAAACAATCTACATACACCCAACATCTTCACTCTTTCTCACCCCACTTTCCATTTCCTACTAATCTGTACGTCAGAGTGCAAATCCATAATTCTAGTCATTATACTTGGCTAATATTAGTGAGACCATACAATATTTGTCCTTTTGTGAATGGCTTATTTCAATCAATATAATATCCTCAAGGTACCTTCATGTTTTCATTGCTTCCCCAGTTGATTTCTTCTTACAGCTGAGAAATATTCCATTGTATGAATACACCACTTGTGTTTTATCCATTTATCAGTTCAGGACACTTAGGTTGTTTCCATCCTTTAGCGATTGTGAATAAAGCTGCTATGAATATCGGAGTGCAAATAGCTGTTCATGTCCTTGCTTACATTCCTAGCGGTGGGATTGCTGGATTATACGAACGTTCTATATTTAGCTTCCTGAGAAACCACCAGATCATCTTCCACAGAGGTTGCACCATTTTACAGTCCCACCAACACTGAAGGAGTGTTGCCATTTCTCCACATCCTCTCCAGTGCTTGACATTTGCTGTTCTTTTAGGAGTGGCCATTCCCTATGGTAAGAGATGATATCTCATGGTGGTTTTGACCTACATTTCCCTAATAGCTAGTTTATGTGAACTTCTTTTCATGTGTCATTTGGCATTTTCTGTTTCCACTTTGGAAAAATGTCTGTTCAAATATTTTGTCCATTTTTTAATAGGCTGGTTGGTCATGTTGTCATTAAGGTGAACAATCTCTTTATATAACATGGAGAGAAATCCCTTATCAGATATATTGTATCCAAAGATTTTTTCCCATTGAGTTAGCTCCCTTTTCACTTTCTTGACAGAGTCTTTTGAAGAACAAAAGTATTTAATTTTGAAGCTGTTCCATTTATCTATTTTTTCTTTTGTTTCTTCTGCTTTGGGAGTAAGGTCCAAGAAACCACCACCAAGAACAGGATCTTGAAGATGTTTCCCTACATTTTCTTCTAAGAGTTTTATGGTTCTACTTTTTACACTTAGGTCCTTGATCTAATTTAAATTAATTTTGAATAAGCTGTGAGACAAGGGTCCTCTTTCTTTCTTTCTTTGGGATATGGATATCAAGTTATCCCAGCACCACTTTTGAACAGGCTATTTTGAACCAGCTGGGTGAGTTGACAGCCTTGTCAAAGATCACTTGACCATAGACGGGAGGGTCTGTTCTGAACTCTAGATTTAGTTCCATTGGTCAGTCTCTCTATCTTTATGCAGAACCATGCTGTTTTTACCCCTGTATCTAAATTATACGCTTTAAAGTCTGGAAGTGAGTGAACTCCAACTTTGTTCTTCTTAAAAAAAAAAATTGGCTATTAGGGGACTCTGACTCTTCTAGATAAATTTGATAATTGGCTTTTCAAATTCTACTAAGAAGGATATTTGAATTTTTATCAGGATTGAATTAAATCTGTAGATCAGTTTGGGTAGAATTGACATCCTAATGATAATTAGGTCTTCTAACCTAAGAACACGGAAATATTCTTGCATTTATTTAGATTGTCATTGGTTTCTTTTACCATTGTTTTATGGGTTTCTGAATACAGGTCCTTTATGTCCTTGACTAAATTTACTGGTATTTCCTATTGTAAATGGAATTTTTTTCTGACTTCCTCCTAAGGTTGTCCATTAGTAATGCATATAAATGCTATTGATTTTTTTTTGCATATTAATTGTGTATCCCATCACATTGCAGAAATTGTCTGTAAGTTCTATTAGGTTTGTTGTGGATTTGGGGGGATTTTCTAAGTATAGTATCATAACATCAGAAAATAATGAAATACTTGATTCTTCCTTTCCTATTTGGGTGCATTTTATTTTATTTTTCTTGCCTTATTACTCTAGCTAGAGCTGCTATCTCCATATTGAATACCAGGCATTCTTGTCTTGTTCCTGATCTTGGGGGGAAAGTTTTCATCTTTCACCATTGAGTACACTGTTAGCTGGAGGGATCCCAGGGGACGTGGCTCCACCTGGCTCTGCTGGAGTTCATTCTTAGGAGTCTTGAGATCCAGCCTCAGAGGACACAGCCAAGCCCATATTCCTGCAAAATGAAAAGCACCCTGGTCCTTGGGATTTCAGGCCATGGCTGCTTGAGCCTGCCTGCCTGAGGGCACCACCTTTGGGGTGGGGCTGAAGGCTCAGCTGGTACCTGGACTCTAGTCCTGGCCATGAGGCCGACTGAGCACCACAGGTTCAGGATGTGGCATGTCTGGACCATTTGCCTCTGGTTTTCAGGCTATGAAGTCATCCAGGAGAAAAATAAAAGTGAAGGGATTCCTGGTACTTGACCAGGGAGATAGTCTTGGGACAGGAAGATCTCCCTAGCTCCCCTCAGTTCCCATCAAAGCTCTCCCTGTAGGGAGACACGTGGCTGAGACAAGCCACACACTCTTCTGGTCAGCTTGTTGACATTAATCCCACCTTCCTTTGGTCTCACTTCCTCTCTAAAAATGACCATAATCAGCCCACTTTCCCCTGCCAAGGTTTTATAGGGTTAGGATGTTATTACCAGACATGGAAGGATTTTTTAGCTCCATATGGTTCTGAGAGCATAATGTGGCATCATTATGGAATCTCTGGATAAGACCACCCTCCTCATGGTAAGCTCATCCTGAGACCAGCTGCTTATACCATGGTGCTTTTTGGGGGAACCCTTGGAACTAGTTACTCCATATCTCCTTCTTGTTCCTTTTCTTTCTTTTTATTAGAACAGTTGTAGGTTTATAGAAAAACCAGACAGAAACCCCATACTCTGCCCCACCCCCGCATGCATCTTTCTGTGTTAATGGTCTGCAGTAGTGAGGTACATCTGGTGTCATTGATGAATCAGCATCTCTATAATGATATCACTAACTATAGTCCATAGTTTACAATAGAGTTCAATCTTTGTGGTCTACAGTTGTATTATTTTTATTTTGTTTTTAAGTTTTTTATCTTGGCAATATTTATATAGCATAAAATTTTCCGGGAAACGGACTTTGGCCCAGTGGTTAGGGCGTCCGTCTACCACATGGGAGGCCCGCGGTTCAAGCCCCGGGCCTCCTTGACCCGTGTGGAGCTGGCCCATGTGCAGTGTTGATGCGCGCAAGGAGTGCGGCGCCATGCAGGGTGTCCCCCGCGTAGGGGAGCCCCACGCGCAAGGAGTGCACCCATAAGGAGAGCCGCCCAGCGCGAAGGAGGGAGCAGCCTGCCGAGGAATGGCGCCGCCCACACTTCCCGTGCCGCTGACGACAACAGAAGTGGACAAAGAAACAAGAAACAAGACGCAGCAAAAAGACACAGAAAACAGACAACCGGGGGAGGGGGGGAATTAAATAAATAAAAATTTAAAAAAAATTAAAAAAAAATTTTCCATTTTATGCACTTTCAAATTGTGGTATTTATTACACCACAAGGTTGTGCTACCATTACTTCCACCCTTTACTAAAGCTCTTCCATCACTCATCACCTTAACTTATAGTAAATTTCTTGGAGCCCAGCGCTGTGAGCCCCTCCCTAACCATGTCTGTCCTTCTACCCCTCACAGGCTCAGATGGAAACCAAGAAGGAACAGGTGGAAGCAGCTGTTGAAAGGCTGCAGGTAGAGGTGGGGGACAGCAGTGCCTCCTGCTGACCAGGTTAAGGGAACTGGAGCAGGTTGAGCAGGAGCACAAGGACTAAGTCCAGAAGGCCCCTGAGGAAGTCACAGGCTTGGGGCCCTGGTCAGGGAGAAGTGTCGGCCGCCGGCACGTGAGCTCCTAAAAGTGAGCTACTCCCCGCCACAAGGGAAAAAAGAGGGAGGCGTAATGCCCTTTGGGGAGATGCTGAAGAGACGGAGGAGGGGCTGGGGATTATTTCTAATGGGGGGACTGAGGGATACCTGACTCCTTCAGCCCAGAGAGGAGACAAGGATGATGATGCAGTGACCACCCTGGTCACTGTGTCTTGTTAGACCACTGGACTGTCTTGGGACTGAGAAGGTCTGTCTAGCTGTGGGTTCCTGGCAAGTTTCTTAGATTCTGTAGGCAATGGAGTATGAAAAGTGCTGTTGCTAAGATTGTAAGAACTAATCCAGTTAAATGCTCAGTGTATTGTAGAGACTAGAAGAACTAATCCAGGTAAACACTCAGCATGTTGCAGAAATTATGAGAACTAATCCAGGTAAATGCTCAGCATGGTCCTGACACCCATGAAGACTGCAGGAGGTGGTGGCTGCTGTGGTATCACCAGCATCATCCTACCCAGTTAGTGGAGCTGGTTTATATCCTGAAGTCCAACTGATAACTCAAGGTCCAGTCCCTGATCTCACACACTCACCTGCTGGAGGCAGAACACTTCCCAGGACGAGGTGGAGACAGGAACCAGCACAGGGGAATGGGCAGCTCCAGGTAGTGAGGAAAGTCAAGGTGAAGGAGCTCCAGGAGCAGGTCCTCCAGCAGGGGGCGCTCTCTCAGGAGGAGCCTTTGAGCTGGTTCTTCAAGGAGGAAAGGATGTGCAGGACCAGGGAAGGGCACGTGGAACCAAGTTCTGCTCTTGTCCTCTTTTGTAGGATGTCAGAGCCACAGGAGCAGGGAGGCCTGTTCCCCAGTCCCACCTCCTTTAAACATGACATTTCCAGGGAAGGGGGCTCTCACTGTCCCCCTTGAGGATGATATGCAGAAAAGCATGGGCTCTCTGATATACCCACCATGTCATTCACTCACACAAACACCCAAGCCCACCACAGGGCTGTGCTCAAGGGTCAGATCACTAAAATAGATTTTTTGGTATTGGGGGACACACACTACTCCAAACATGATTATAAATAATAATCATGTTTTTAGGCCCGTCACGGAACAACTGTTTAATCTATGAAATTTTTAGTCTTGAAGCCAGTATCTAACACAATTTAAAATGTAAGATTCTAAGTGGAACCATCTTCTATAGAATACAATAAATCAGGAACCCAAGAGGACGAGAGATGCCTTCCACACATCTTTCCCAACCAGCTCTCCCTTTTCCTCCAGAACTTTCAAATGCTGTGTGGGAGGGCAGATCCAGGCCCTGGTAGGCTCTGGAATACAGGCGTTTTCCTTCCTCAGTTCTCAAGCATTAGCCATCTGCCCTGGGAGGGGAAGAGAACACTTGCCGTGTGCTGTGTGCCCTCCATGAGTGGAGGGGCTGAGCCAGGTACCACTGAGTCAGGAGGTGCCTCTCACCTGCTTGTCCAGGAGTCTGGAAGGGCCTTGGGGCTCCTGGGGGAACAGCCCCAGAGGATGAAGTGCTTGACAAGGTCACCAGCCAGTGGCTAGCAGGGGCCACACCGGGGGCTTTTTCACTGTAACGTGTATTTCCTTTCCTCTCCACTTTCATCTCCACTTGTCCCCTCCGCCTTGGAAAACACTGCACACAAGTTAGAAAGTTGGTTGAAGGCTGCTTTCTGTCCTGTGCCATACCGCCCTCTGGAGGCGAACAGAGGTAATGCCCACGTCCCCCCACATCCCCACTGGCCCCACTGCCCCTTCCCCTTAGGTCTAACTGAAAGCCTCCTGCCCTGGCAGCTGGGGAGAGAGGTGACACCATCTAATTTTCACCACAGGCCCAAGAGCTTCCTTTCCTGTGAGTTTAGCCTCACTCACTAGGAATTTGGACTTAACTGGCTACCAACTTGCCTGCAGAGGTGAAATGAAGACATTCATGAGTCCAGAGCCCATTTCTCTGACCTTGTCAAAAAGATCCACACCCTCCACAGGAAAACACTCACCTCCCAGAGATGATGGGTACGTTCTCAGGTACAGGGGAAGGGGCTGCAGCTCCCCCTTTCCCGTCAGCTGCCCTTCTGCTCTCCACCATCTCTGAGTTTTCCCTCCTCCCCACCTAGTAAGCTTTCCCTCAGGGACCTCCACTCCTGGGGCAGCCCCTCTGCTCCCCAAGGGCAGGCCCTGTGTGCAGACACTGACCCTGGAGGGGGTGCACCTCTCTCCCCTAGACCCCAGAAGGCTTCTCCATGTCCTTATGCTGCACCCAAGACCCACACCACTAGGGATCCCCATAGAGAACACATCACAGCTCTCTGTATTTCAGCTTCCCTCATGCAACTTGGTGCTCCACCTGCAAAGAGATTCAGGTAAAGAGCTGAGGTGTTGGGAGCTCCATTCCAGCCCATCAGGAACAAGAGCCCAGCTGCTTGGGTTCTCTGTTCTGGCTCTTGGTAGAGCTAAAGAGGCCACGTTATTGAAACTTTTGGCTCCACAACATCTTCACATATCAAGTGGGAGGAATCATAGCACCTACCCCATAGTAGCTCTACATATGGCCACATGCAGAGCTGAGAGCAGTACCTGGCACATAGTAAGTACTCAATAAATATTAGTTACTTGTATAGCTGTTACCATTCAAAAACATCCCTCAGGGAAGTGGATTTGGCTCTACTGATAGAGCATCCACCTACCACACAGGAGGTCCAGGGTTCAAACCCAGGGCCTCTGGACCCATGTGGTGAGCTGGCCCATGCATAATACTGATGCACACAAGGAGTACCATGCCACGTGGGGGTGTCCCCACCTGGGGAAGCCCCATGAACAAGGAGTGCACCCCACAAGGAGAGCTCCCCATGTGAAAAAAGCACAGCCTGCCCAGGAATGGCAATGCACACATTGAGAGCTGACGCAGCAAGATGATGCAACAAAAAGAGACACAGATTCCCAGTGCCACTGACAAGAATACGTCACTCTACATGGACAACTACTGGTTTCAATTTTTTGTGAATCCTGCCAGTTTTGTATACAAGTGTGTGGCTTTATTACGTTTACACAAGTAGAGTCTACAGCCTCACCCGGGACATGGTTAAATGACTTGTCTGGCCAGTTGTCCAGCTGGTCTGTGGCTGCTGGATGTGGTGTCCACAGGCCCCACCCCTGGCCTCAGTCCCAGGCCCTCCCACCATGCTCAGCACTTGCATCCCCACGGGCTCTGCTTCACTTACTGCGTGTTGAACTAGGGTGTAGATAGGCAGGGCTTTCCTGGGTGGGTGTGGAGCGGAACAAACCAACAGCCACTCCCACTGCATCTGCAAGTCCCCCATGTGTCCTTCTCTGTCCAGTTCCCTGAGGGATGTGGGCAGCACGTTTGGAGGTGCTGAGCGGAAAGGATTGCCCTGCAGGATCAAGGACAGAGGAGGTGGCTCTGGCCAACAGCCCCCTGTACGGGCTCTGGACCCCCATCACCCATTGCCCCTGGCCTGCCACCCTCGCCCACAACCCCGGGCTTTCTGGCAGTGGAAGTTGCATCAAGATGGATGAGGATGGTGGTGGTAAGTGGGGCAGGGAGCCTGAGGAGCTCTCATTAGAAGAGGAAAACTTTTAGACATCCAGTGAAGAAAAAAAGGAACTTGTTGATGACCTTGAGAGACTGAAGTACAAAATTGCAGAAGTGATGACATATTGGTTTACTAACTTCCGTAGATGAGAGTAGCACTGCTCAGAGGAGCAAGCAAATAGCTGTGGGAAGAAATTCCAGGTGCATACACAAAGGGGACCCAGTGTCCAGCAGAGAAGGGCCTGCTGCACTTCCCTGGAGCCGCAGCTGCTCCTTGAAACAGGAGAGGCTAAACAAGGCCCAGTGGGGACTCTGGGTGAAGTGACCGGTCTAGCGTGACATCCTCTGCCCTCTGGAGCTCCAGGAGTTTGCAGATCTCAGCCTGGCACAAGGCTTAGCAGTTCTCCAGAGCCTTCAATTTCCAAGGGAGCTTCAGAAAATTAAGCACATCCAGGAGGCCGTGGGGTCCCTGCTGCCTGTGCCACCCTATGTCCTGCAGTCCCCTGGTGTGTGCCCCATGCTGCGCTCCACTGTCCTGCTCCACCAGCCTCCAGCACAACAAGTGGGAGCACTCAGCCCCAGAGCACTCAGGCCCCAGAAGCAGACACCAGGGAGGCGGGAACCTGCCAGGGGCTGCTGCGGGATGTGCATGAAAGTGTCAAGAAGGAACCATTTAAATATGAGGTGCAGAGGTGCCCAAAGATGTACTTACCAAATCCAATGGATGTGTCATGATGATGGGAACGAGTGTTGTTGGGGGGGGAGAGGGGGGGTGGGGGGGTGGGGTTGAATGGGACCTCACATATATATTTTTAATGTAATATTATTACAAAGTCAATAAAAAAAATAAATAAATAAATAACAAAAAAAAAAAACCTAAAAAAAAAAAAAAGAAGGAACCATTTAAAGCCCAAGGGGACGAGTTCAGGACTTGGACACCTGTGTGTGGCCCCACAGTGGGTCTCACAGGGTCGCCTGAGCCCACGGCTGAAGGCTTCTGACCTCGTTCTTCACTATTCAAGTTTTAGACAAAATGAATGCTTTATTTTACCGGCCTAACCATTTGACCAAATTTCTTAATGTAATGAACAAGCTGCTTTCAGAGATTTAATCTCCCACTGTGAGGAAGAAAAGCTAGCTATGGATGGGAAGGTGATGTAAAGTACAAATACCTTTAGACCAAACAGCGGGGCACATAGGACTGCTGGGGACAGTTTAAAACTGAGGACCCTGACCAGGAGGTGGTCAGGCCGCTGCTCCCTGAGGACGGCCACGCAGGGGTCAGCTGGGGGGCTGAGGGCAAGTGCCCGGGGAGGTGGCCGTGGGCCTCCAGGAAGCCTTTTCCACGGGAGCTCATTTCCACCCCAGGACACACATGGACACGTGGGGCCGCTGGCCGTGAGGACCGTTCTGGGACGGGGGCTCTGCTCAGGGGTCTGTTTCCCACAGCACCTGCTGCCCCTGCCCCCTCGTAGACCACCTTGAGTTTGCACCTGGAGAAGCCATTAACTGCTCCTGTGGGAAAGGAAGTCAAAGAAGACCTCGGGCTGCACGGGCCTAAGTTCAGTTCTGAACAGCAGAGGGAATGTCCAGAACGACTCCTGAGCCTTGACCCGCTGCGGCCCTTTGCCAGCGGAGCTGACCTTGGCGTGGCTTTAAGTCACGCTGCTCGGCTGAAGGGTCTGCGCCTGGAGGTCTGCGTCACGGGTCTAATAGGCTTTTCTGGTGCATTCTCCAGGATTTTAGGCTTCATTATTGTGCTGGTGCCCTGAATCCCAGCCTTGGCTTTTGAGAAGGCGCCCGTCGGCTCCGGGGCCCCCTGTCTCTGTACACCAGCTCTGGGCTCTTTGCCGCGAGCAAAGAAATTGCCCCAGAGCTGCCGCCGCGATGCCCCTCCGCAGCCAGGACGCTGCGTCCCCACATAAGTACCTCATGCTCGGGAAAACGGTCTTCTCCCGCCCGACTCTGACCCCTGGTGTGACCCTGGAGCACAGGGCTCCTGTCATGGGCTTGGCCTCAGTGCTGTGCAGGGACAAGGGAGCAGGAAGGAAGCACCTGACCAAGTGCTCCTCTGCTCCATCACAGGTGGGGGAGTCACCACACAGCTGGTTCTCTAGGAGGCTGCAGACATGGGGCTGAGGCTCCAGGCACCTGCTGTCCCCAATTCCAGGCTCTGCAGCATCCACGGGAGGATGGGCCACCCTCAGGCAGGGGCCCAGAAGCCTCCTCAGGTCTGCTTGGCCATGCTGGGGGTGAACAGGTCCCTCCCGCGTGGGGCCTGGGCTGTCACCTGAGCACACACACCCCAAGGTCCATGCTCCCTGCATGAATGGTCGGTCCAGCTGTGGCCAGAGATAAAAATCAGAGTCGGGGAGCAGCAGTGAGCAGGGGCTGGGGGTGGAGAGCACGGCCTTTCTGAGGAGTAATTAGACTGACCATGGACCCCAGACAGGGGCTTCAGGTCACCTGTGTTTTGACCAGTTTATCTTGGTGCCAAAGTAAGTAAAAATGGGAGCTGTTTATAGATGCAGCAGCTCTAGTGCCTCAGGTACAGCAATGTCTGTTTTTCCAACTTGCAAATGCATACCTCTGTGTAAACCTGCACAGATGTGCTGGCAGAGAAGTTAGGTCAATGGCGAGCCAGAAGCCATGACTTGATTTCTCATTTTCTTAGAAAACATTTCTATTTACAGTCAATTTAGTCAACATGTATGTTACACACATAGCTTGATTTCCAGGATGTTTATTAAGTGAATATACTCCCACAACCTGTGTGAAGAAATATTCTCTATCTATTTTCTTATAAAGAGAAGACTTAGTAAAATTGAAGGGTTTTTGGCTGTAAAAGCTCTCTTGCAAATATTGTTTATGCCATGAAAATCAAATTATTGTTTAAAAAAAAAAAACAAGGAAAGAGAAACTTAGTGCCTAAGGGCAAGGTTTGGGCATGCCCAGGAGGCAGGGGTGAGGACTGGGCACTGCCTGGAGGAAAGCAGAGGGGAGACTCCACTAGTGGCCACTGGACGGTCCACAGATGTCTGATGGTGGTGTTGGCGGCGCAAACCTTCCTGTCTCCCCTCGAGTCCCTCGGTGCACTCTACGTTGCTCCTGGCCCTTGAGAGGGGCGCTCGTTCCTGGAGAGTTTGGTTCTGTCCACTCCTGGGCAGCATCCAAAGGAGGCCCCACCAGAGACGGCCAAGCTGCTGGACGTGAAGGGCAGCCATACCTCGAGGTGCCCCAGGAGAGAGGGGTGAGTACAAGGACTGGAGAGGGGTCAGAGTGGGCTATCTGGAGCTGAGAGAGTGACCCACTGGGCGGGATCTCAGGAACTAGAGCCCGGCAGGCAGTCTGTTGTCCAGCTGCTCTGTTCCCTGGAGGCCCAGCCTCCCATCCACATGTGGGCTGCTGGCCTTGCTCAGACCTTCCCTGCTGTCCCATCCTCAGGGCCTGCCTTTCTTGGACTTCAGTGTAGGGAGTTGACTCACTCACATTCCTCAGTTTTTGGCACACAAGGGTCGTTTGTCTTTATTTTTCTCTGCTCCATCAGCAATTCTTATTCCCAATCTTCCCGCCCCCATAGACAGGTACTCTTTAAAGTTTTTCATATGTCCTTGGACACAGGGACCCTCGACTATAGAAACAAGGCAGGATGTGTCCTTCTGGTTCTATTTTATTGTGGCCCAGTACCGTATTGTTAGACCCCATGTTGCGTATAGACTTCACCAGGGCTCCTCACTGCTGAGGAGGGTCCCACAGCACATGCCCACCACGTTCACACCTGCTCTCGGAATGGACACCTGCCTAGGACTGCAAGCAATGCTGCTCACACTCCTGTACGATCCTGTGCAAGAGCCTCTCTGAGCCACACCAGGAGTGCATGGGGGGCTTGCACCCTGAATTTCCTCAAGTATCACCAGATTGCTCCCAGGATAGCAGTGTCAGTTTACACTTCCACCAAAGAGGCGTGGAGATTCTAATATTGAACTTGCTCCTTTTAAAGATCTGATAACTGTAAAGTTTTATCTCAATATTCTTTTATTTTAGCTTTTTCTGATTACCTGTAAAGTTGAGCATCTCTTCTGAACTTTCCTATTTATTCCCTTTGCCCATTTTTAATTTCGTCTTTCTTTTGTTGGTTTGCAGAAATCTATTGTACATTCTAGATATTAATCCTTCTAGACTTGAAAATATCAAGTCATTAACTTTGGCTGTGATGCTCTTCATGAGAAAATTCTTGAATTTTGGTGACTAAATTTTATCAAATTTTTACCTGATGGTTTATGTTTTTAGGGTCTTTTTTAAAGGATTTTTTTTACCACCTTAAGATCATAAATATATTCATATGTGTGTGTAGTTTCCATTAGTTGTATAATTTTACCATTCACAAATTCTTTAACTCACCTAGTACACAGAAGAGCATCACTCTAATTTTCTCTATACCATGAGTCAGTTTTCCCACCTCCATCAACTTAGTAGTTCATCATATTCTCACTGATGGGAATCAAGGTGTCACTTCTAGTAGACCAAATTTCCATGAACACAGATGTTGTTTCTGAGGGTCACAACTGTGGCAGGGGAGGATCACTGGTGTGGGGTGTTGGCAGGGGGGAATGTGAGCGGAGGAGTACACCTGGCACGTGCCTCTATAGCACATGAATATATACAAGTGGTCATGATGCATTTTCTCAGTAGGTGTATATCCACACAATAATCAAAGAATGTTGGTTTCCCATCCTGGGGAGTCCTGCTACCTTCTCTAATAGAGTGGCAAGAATCCCCTGAGTACATTGGCATTGCCTAGTGAAGGAGGACAGAACATTACACCAGGCCCTTGAAATTGATAGTTGTACTTAGGAGCCTTTTCTTGGGAAATTGAAACTTAGCCTAGTATTATATACTGCCTAAGAGTTGCCTGCTGAAAGCCTCCTTATTGCTCAAATGTGACCTCTTTCTAAGCCCAACTCAGCATGTAAATGCACTATCTTACCCCAGCATGGGACATAACTCCTGAGGATGAACCTACTTGGCACCAAGGGAATATTACCAATCACCAACTAGTGATGCATCTGGAAAAAGACCTTGACCAAAAGGGGAAAATATTAAGTAGAAATTAGTTTTTATGGCTAAGAGATTTCAGAGCAAGTCCAGAGGTTATGCTCATGCATGTCTCAGCAGGATCTCATTGAGGCCACAGTACCTCCAACAGTCGGGCTCCTGAGAGCTCTAGAGACATCTAGACACTATAGGTGGGACAGACAATCTCAGGAATTTGGCACCCTGTCAGTGGGCCTTACTTTGGAATATATGTTCCTCAATGTAGCAGAGTTAGACTCATTTATACTTTCTCTATACATGGTTCTTCTTCCCCTTTTACCTGAACCTATAATTAGCACTATACCCAATAAATATATGTCCCAGAGATTTATATCTTTGGTCTTTTTTTTACCTCTCCCCTTCCCTCTCCCCCCCCCCCCCCCCCACCCACTTGTACAGGACAGATTGCAAACTATAGTGTAAATTATAATCCATGCTTAATGGCAATGCTCCAATGTGTGTTCATCAATTTTAGCAAATATGCCACAGTAATGACAGATGTTGTTAGTATGGGAAAATGGGGGAGGAAAGGGAGTGGGGCATATGGGAATCCCCTATTTTTTATGTGACATCTATGTAATCTAAAGCATTTTTTTAAAAAATAAAAAGTATTAATAAAATAAAAGCAAGTCTACTATAAAATTATCAAACTCAAACATATTCCACTTTTCCCCTTCAAACTCCAAGATCTTTCTTGAAATTCTTTGTTGAAGTAATAGGTCAGATTTATTTATGACCTTTAAAACTACTTTCCTTTTTTTCCCCAAATAACAGTTTCAGTTTCAAAGTGTCTATTTTCCATTGACACCATTTAAACATTGTATCAGGAGAAAATATTTTACAATGCTCCAATATCAAAACTGTGTCGAACAGGAGCAGCGTAGCTCAGTGATTGAGTGCTGGCTTGCGTAGAAGAGGTCCTGGGTTCATATAAGAGGTTCCTGGTATTGAAAATTGATACCTAAGTATTATATTAGTTCCATGCTATTTGTGATATTGAACAAAAGTGAGTTCTTTTCTCCCAGGGTGTCTTTAAAGACATTTCCTGAGACACCAGGGTTGCAAAGAGAGAAAGAGTTTATTTGGTTGTGCAAGCAAAGGATACCTGTGAAACTGCCTCCTTGATCTGCAGAAATTCTAATACTTTATAACCTCCTGCCAATAAACAATAGGTGTGGAACATGATGCAGGTTTCTTCCTGAATAAACATTAAGGGTCTGAACAAGCTGGGGGTGGTCCCCAAATGAGGGGAAGTTACAATGTTACAATTAATTTTCAGAGATCAAGTTTCTGAGATTGGGAAATCCAGAGTAGAGGTCAGTCACAAGGTTTTCCATATGGATATTAAAAAGGTTAGCATCCCAATAGTAAGCATTCACAAGTGTGAGCTCAATCTAGAATTACCGTCTCAACAGTGAGGATACACAAGTGTGAACTAAATCTAGAATTATATCACAAAACTAAACCTATGCAAGGGGGAGTTTAAGTCTGGACTGAGGGGGCTGGAGTTCAATTTGCCAAATTGCTCAGGTCAGTGGGGGGTGGGGGGTGGGGAGCATCTACCTAAATCATTGGGAATTCTGGTGTTTGAGAAATTTGTCTATTCCTGTCATCTTTAAATATTTATCCACTCATATACAGGCTTGTGGATATTAATTCTGTACTTTTGGCTATAATCCAATTCTGTGCTATTTATTTTGTTGCTCAAATTGTTCCAGTTTTGGTCATAGAGAGTCCTTCCAGGTAGCTCCTGAGTCCTTCTGACATGTCCAATGGTTTTATGTTTTGGGCAATACTCACTTTCTGGCACTCCCACATGCTCCAGACTCATCTTAAGTATTTTCTCCCCCAGCCCGATTCAGCCTTTAATAAAGGAGCCTTGGTTCAGTTATGAGACAATGGTATTAGAAACTGAGGTCTAGGCACTGGGTTTGCTCATTGCTATTGGGACATCATTGCTTCTAGGCCCTTGGCAGAGAGAACTAGGAAATATGCATGTATACCAGTGCATGTGTAACACATCTATCATACATATATATACACACATACATTAGTATTTATACTAAGCTGTATTACGATAAACATGAGTTGATTCCATGTCTACTACTCTATTCCCGTATCATGTTTCAATCTGCCTTTTCCCTTTGCAAATCTGTAATCTCCCAATTCTACTGTGAGAAATTTGGCTCTTTGCACCGACCATATATTAATATTTACTTATATTATAGTTCAGCCCTCATACACATGGACAGTTATTTCAGGATTGTTAGCCCCTACCTCATGAGAAAGAACTTTACCAAGTACAGTCAGTGCCTACGCATAGTTGCTTTTGTCTTCACTCGTACAGTTTCCAGCCATCTCTAAAGGTCCTCAGTCCAGCTCTCCTTCCCCCTCCTTCAGTGAGGTCCTGCCATGTACCTGTAATACAGCTGGATCCTTCTGCCACAGTCTTTAGCCATCCTGAACTGCTCGCCTGCTGGGAAGATTTTTTAAAGTTTGCACACTTAAGAGTCACTCTTTGTGCTGTAAGGCTTATGGGTTTAGACACATGGGTGGTGTCATGTATCCACCCTACAGTACCACACAGAGAGGGTCGGGGCCCTAAAATCGCTTGTGCTTCACCTAAACAACCCATGCCCTCCCCAAGGTCATGACAACCAGGGATCTGCTTTCAGTATCTATAGTCTTACCTTTCAAGAATTTCATGTAGATGGAACCAGACACCATGGAGCCTTCCCAGAGTGGCTTCCTTCACTAGCAATTTGCATTTCCAATTGATCCATGTACTTGGATGAATTAATAGCTCATTGCTTCTGATGACTGAGTAGTATTGTGTACTGTGGTTCAATGGATTACTACCAATTTTTTCACGAGGTACTTTTGATTGAACCCAGAACCTTGTACATGGGAAGAAGGTGCTCAAAGCACTGAGCAACACCAGTTCCCCAACCACCCGCTGTTTAATCCACTCACATGCAGAAGGACAAAGTGGTTGCTTCAAGTTTGGGGGAATTATTGATGAAGCTGCTTTGAACATTTCTGTGCAGGTTTTTACCTAAATATAAGTCTTTAAATTAGATGAGCAAACACCTGGGAGTGGCATTGCTGGGTTGTAATTTAAGATGGAGCAGAGAGCTGATGATGTTGGTCTTAAGGTTAGAGCGATGTGACCAGAAGCCAAGGAGAGCTGGCAGCCACCAGAAATGGAAGAGGAAAGATACAGATTCTCTGTGCTCGAGCCTCCAGAGGGAGCCAGGCCTGGCCGACACCTTGATTCCAACCAGGGATATGGATTTTGGATTTCTGGCCTCCAGAATTGCAAAAATATAAATTTCTGTTGTTTAAAGCCACAAAATGGGGAGCAGAGGTGGCTCAAGCCATTGGGCACTTCCCTCCTACATGGGAAATCCTGGGTTCAGTGCCTGGTGCCTCCTAAAAAAAAGAAAAAAAAGACAAGCACAAAATGAAAAAACACAGAAAGCAGCAGCAAGCAGAACACCAAACAGGGAGAAATAAATGAAAAAATAAAGCCACCAAAGGTGTGAAACTTTGTTCCACTGGTAATAGGAAATGAACCCACCAGTTTATTTCATTTTAGCCATTCTAACAGGTGTGTGCAAGGGCATCTCGTGATGGTTTTCATCTGCTCTTCCCTAATGACAGTGACGCTGAGCATGTTTTTATGTGCTTATCTACCACCTGTGTATCTTCTTTTCTAAGGTGTCTGTTTAGGCGTTAACCCAGTTTAAATATTGGGTTGTTTTCTTATTGTGTTTTTTTTTTTCAAAGTTTTTAAAATCAATTTTATGGATACATATTAATCAAACAATCTTTCCAAAGCATACAATCAATGGTACGTGGCATAATCACAGAGATGTGCCTTTATCACTTAAGTCAATATTAGGGTGTTTTCATTACTTTAATAAAAATAATAAGTGAAAAACAAAAAACCTACCCCTTCATGATCACCACACAATTTCTCTGTCCATTTCAAGTGAGACCTAGTATCTATTGGTTTCTTTTTTTTCTTTCTTTTTCCTCCCCTGCCCCCTGCCCTGCTCTTTTGGTCTCTGTGATCTTCTGTATCTATTTCTCTTTTTGTCTTCTCTTCTCATTTTCTCCTCTGGGATTCAACAGGACTCAATCCCAGGGACCTCCAATGTGGACAGAGGCTCCCTGTCACTTGTGACACCTCAGTTCCTGGTTGCTGCCGCGTCCCCCCTTCACCCTCCCCTTAGTTACTCTTTTGTTGCATCATCATCTTGCTGCATGGCTCACCTGGTTTACTGCACAGGCACACCTTTCCAGGAGGCCCCAGGGACTGAGCTGGTTCCTCCCATTTGGTACACGGAAGCCCAATCACTTGAGCCACATCCGTTTCCCTTGGTTTCCATCTAATTCATTTGTATTTATATTTTGTATAGATTGAGTCAAGCAAAAACAAAAACAAAAAATGACAATGATGGAACCTAAACTTGGACCCAGGCTTTCTGATGGCAAAGAAGAAATTGCTTCAGTGTCTTGGCTGAATTACAGCCATTTTCACCTACAGCACTTACTGTGTGAGTCCTTATAGTAATACCATGGTGTACTTGAGAAGGGTGCTGAGAATAATTAAGGAACTTCTTAGAGGAAGCAGAAGTGACTCAAGCAACTGAGCTCCTGCCTACCAAAAGGGAGGACTGTTGAAATTTAATAGTTCTTTATGTATTCTGGGAAGAAATCCTCTATCAGAAATGTGACTTGAAATATTTTATCTCTGTGGCTTGAGCCAATGATAAAATGTAAGCTCTCAAGAGAAAATTAGAATTTTGGAAATCTACTATCCATCACCCTAAGCTTGACAGCTTTCCAATACACACACATTTTCTGGTGGGATCTGTGTTCATTTTAGAAGTATGACTTTTGGAAATACGTAAAGAAATGTGTCAGCACAGATCTAATTAACTCAGTGGGCCAATATGCTACTTTAAAATCTTCATGCATTAGTACACAATCCATTTAATGTGCAAAGACAGACCTGAGGATTTCCATGTAACAAGATGAAATATTCAACAAGAAGATTTCAGACTGCAACTCTTTAGAAAGTACTCTCATGTGCTTTTAGTGTAGTATGGAAGATAAATGTCAATGCTCACCTGAAAAGGCTATTAAAAAATACTTCTCTATTTTCCAACATTTATTTCTGAGGCTGAATTTTTGTTCAAACCCAAATAACTGAATATGAAATGAAAGTCCCGGGCTGTTCTACTGAGACTGCTGAGAATTCTAAATTGATACAATCTTTTATTACATTATTTTCTTTTGGAATTACTTATCAACGTCCAATGAATTTTGGGGTGAGTATTAGTCTACAGGAATTAGTATTTTAAATTCCATTTTGATTTCTAGTATGGTCAGTAGCAGAAGAGGTCACCCACATCTCTGTGGGGTCCTCAGTAATCCATAAGCTGTGAAGTCAGGACCAGGCCTCATTGACAGGGGGTGACAGAGTGCTCGGTGCAGGGGAGGGATCGGGCCAGTCCAGGACTCGGTCTCGCTCTCAGGGTCTCGGCTCTCAGGTTCTCGCCCCGAGGCTGGCGTGTGGGGCGGGGAGGCCGAGGCGGGAGTCCCCGGTCCCCGCAGTTTCATTTTTGGTCTCTCAACAGGAATCAGGTCCTTCCGCCCCCCCTCCCCCGACGCTCGTGACGCGGGCCCAGGGCTGCCTCCCACTGCGGGCCCGGTTCTGGAGAAGCCAATCGCCGGCCCCGCGGCCCATCCAGAGCCCGCCCCGACCCGCCGGGACTCAGCTTCCTCCCGACCCCGGGATCCGGCCATGGCGCCGGGGACCCTCCTCCTGCTGCTCTCGGGGGCCCTGACCCTGACCCCGACCCGGGCGGGTGAGTGCGGGGTGGGGGGGCGCTGCCTGGAGTGGGTGAGGGGACCTGGGGGGGCAGGACCCCGGAAGCCGCGTCCTCCCCCGCCGACCCCGCCCCCTGTCCCCCCAGGCCCCCACTCCCTCAGGTATTTCAGCACCATCGTGTCCCGGCCCGAGCGCGGGGACCCCCACTACATGGTCGTGGGCTACGTGGACGACACGCAGGGCGCGCGGTTCGACAGCGACGCGAAGAGTCCGAGGTTGGAGCCGCGGGCGCCGTGGGTGGAGCAGGAGGGGCCCGAGTACTGGGAGCGGGAGACGCGGAGCGCAGAGCTCGGTGCGCAGAATGACCGGGTGAACCTGCGGACCCTCCGCGGCTACTACAACCAGAGCGCGGCCGGTGAGCCACGGGGCCCGGGGTCCGCGCACGACCGGGATCCCCAGGACGGGCCGGGGTCGCCCGAGTCTCGGTCCCCACTGCACCCCGAGGCCGCGGGACCCGGGACCCCCCCGCCTGGGAGGGACTTTCCTCGGTTTTGTTTTCAGTTTAGACCAATCAGCGCGGGGGCGGGGCGGGAAGTGGGCGGGGCTAAACGTGGAGCGGAGCCAAAGATGCTGGTCGTGGGCGGGGCCTGTGGGCGGGGCTGACCTCGGGGGCGGGGCCAGGGTCTCACACCCTACAGAGGATGTCTGGTTGCGACGTGGGCCCCGACGGGCGCCTCCTCGGCGGGTACTTTCAACACGCCTACGACGGCGTCGACTACATCGCCCTCAACGAGGACCTGCGCTCCTGGACGGCGGCGGACACGGCGGCGCAGATCACCCGGCGCAAGTGGGAGGAGGACGGGGATGCAGAGCGCTATAGAGCCTACCTGGAGAGCACGTGCAAGGAGCATCTGCAGAGACACCTGCAGAGTGGGAAGGAGACGTTGCTGCGCACAGGTAGAGGAGGCGGGGCTCCCCAACCCCAAATGTCCTGTCCATTCCTGGTGGTCGCATGAGCGCTGCTAGAATGGCCAGGAGAGAAATGGAAAGTTCCTCAAGTTTCTGACCTTCCCGCAGACCCCCCAAGAACCCACGTGACCCGCCACCCCATCCCTGACCGTGGGGTCACCCTGAGGTGCTGGGCCCTGGGCTTCTACCCCGCGGAGATCACGCTGACCTGGCAGCGGGACGGGGAGGACCAGACCCAGGACACGGAGTTTGTGGAGACCAGGCCTGCGGGGGACGGAACCTTCCAGAAGTGGGCGGCTGTGGTGGTGCCTTCTGGGGAGGAAGAGAGATACACATGCCACGTGCAGCACCAGGGGCTGCCCGAACCCCTCACCCTGAGATGGGGTAAGTGGACGAGTTGGGGGCCTCTTCTAGGGAAGCAGGAGCCCTTCTGAGCTCCTCCAGCAGGGTCAGGGTCAGGGTCAGGTTGCCTGACCTTTTCCCCTTCTCAGAGCCACCTTCCCAGCCCCCCATCCTCATCATGGGAGTCGTGGCTGCCCTGGTCATCCTTGGAGTGTCCGTGGTGGCTGCACTTCTGATCTGGAGGAGGAAGAGCTCAGGTAGGGAATTTTGTTGTCAATTTTGTTGATCTTCTCAAAAAACCAGCTCTTGGTCTTGTTTATTTTTTCAAGTGCTTTCTTATTTTCTATTTCATTTAGTTCTGCTCTTATCTTTGTTATTTCCTTCCTTCTTCTTCCTGTTGGGTTACTTTGTTGTTGTTTTTCTAATTCCTTCAAATGTGCAGTTAATTCTTCAATTTCTGCTCTTTCTTCTTTTTTGATATATGAATTTATGGCTATAAATTTCCCTCTCAGTACCGCTTTTGCTGCATCCCATAAATTTTGGTATGTTGTGTTATCATTATCATTTGTTTCAAGGTAGTCATTGATTTCTTTTGAGATTTCCTCTTTGACCCACTGTTTTTCTAAGAGTGTGCTGTTTAATTTCCAAATTGTCGTGTGAAGTCTGGGTCTCTGTCCCTTGCAAATTTCCAGCTTGACTCCACTGTGGTCAGAGATATTGTTTTGTATGATTTCGATCTTTCTGAATTCATTAAGCCTTTCTTTGTGGCCTAGCATATGGTCAATCTTGGAGAATGTTCCATGTGCATTTGAGAAAAATGTATATCCTGCTGTGTTTGGGTGTAATGATCTATATATGTCTATTAGATCCAGCTCTTCTAATATACTGTTCAAATGTTTTGTTTCTTTAGTGATTCTCTTTTGAGATGTTCTGTCCAGAGTTGATAGTGGTGTATTAAAATCCCCCACTATAATTGTAGATGCATCTATTCTTTCACTTAGTTTTTCCAGCGTTTGCCTCACATATTTAGAGGCGCCCTTGTTAGGAGCATAAATATTTATGATTGTTCGATCTTCTTGACAAATTGTCCCTTTCACTAAAATATAGTATCCTTCTTTGTCTCTCACAATTGTTTCGCATTTAAAGTCTATTTTGTCTGATATTAATATAGCTACTCCTGCCTTTTTTTGGTTGTTGTTTGCTTGTATGATTGTTTTCCAGCCATTCACTTTCAACCTCCATGAGTCTCTGGGTCTAAGATGTGTCTCTTGTAGGCAGCATATAGATGGGTCATATTTCCTTATCCAGTGTCCCAGTCTGAATCTTTTGATAGGTGAGTTTAATCCATTGACATTCAGTGTTATTATGTTTAGAGAGTTATTTATGGTAGCCATATTTTGGTTGGATTTGTGTTTGTTATATTTTGTTTGTATTATTTTATTTTCCCCTTCTATTTTTGTCTTTCTTGTTGCTTTTACACTCTCCTCCATCTCTGACTGTCCTGTTTTTTCCTTTCTTCCTGCAGAATTCCCTTAAGAATTTCTTGAAGGGGAGGTTTCTTGTTGATATACTCTTTCAGTTTCTGTTTATCTGTGAATATTTTGAACTCTCCATCATTTTTGAATGCTAGTTTAGCTGGATAGAGTATTCTTGGTTGGAAATTTTTTTCCTTTAGTACCTTGACTATATCATACCACTGCCTTCTTGCCTCCATCGTTTCAGATGAGAAATCAGCACTTAATCTTATGGAGTTTCCCTTGTATGTGATGGTTTTCTTTTCTCTTGCTGCTTTTAGAATTTTTTCTTTGTCTTGAGCGTTGGATAATTTGACAAGTATATGTCTTGGGGTGGGCCTGTTGGGGTTTATGACCAGTGGAGTGCGCTGTGCTCCTTGGATATGTACATCTGTCTCTTTCAGTAGATTTGGGAAGTTTTCATTCATTATTTCCTGCAACACTCCTTCTGACCCCTTTCCCTTCTCTTCTCCTTCTGGAATGCCTATAATACGTATGTTTGAGCGTTTTGCGTTATCATTCAGGTCCCTAAGTCCTATCTGGATTTTTTCTACCTTTTTATTGACCACTTCTACTATCTGTTTGATTTCCAATGCACTGTCTTCCACATCACTAATTCTCTGCTCTGCCTCTTCTAGTCTGCTGATATTTGCTGCAAGTGTATTTTTGATTTCTTGAATTGTGGTGTTCATTTCCATCATATCTGTTATTTTTTTGCGCATGTCTGCAATTTCCCCTCCAAGTGTTGTCTTCACGCTGTTAACCTCTTTCATTACTTCATCAAATTTGTCGGTGATAAATGTTCTGAGATCTTTCATTGCTTGTGCGAAGTCCTGCCCCCCTTCCTGATTTTCAGTTTGTTGATTGGATTCAGCCATGTTTTCCTGATTACTGGTTTGGTTTGTAGATTTTTGTTGCTGTCTTGTCAACATTTTTTCTTGACGGGTTTAATCAGTTCCTTAGCTTCTTTGTCTAGTCTTGGAGATTAATTAGCTGTTGTTTTTGCGTAAGTGTTATATCTTCTCTTTGTCACTTTGTTCTTCTTATTCCAATTTCTCATTGCTAGTTAAGCTCACTTTAAAGGAAAGTATTAGTGCTGGGGAAAGTCAATTGTGTAAGGAAGGAAAAAGTGTGAAGTAGTATTGGTGATATATGTTTACAAAGCAATAATATGAGTTCTGGGAGGATGGAGGTTAGATCATGTAAATTGTGTAGAGTTATAGTAGTAGGAAAGTACCTATAATGAGGTAGATGACTGAATATGGGAGGAATGTGGTACGTACTAAGAGGCTATTGTTTTCGTGAGAGAGGGAAAGAGAAAAGAAAGGTAATAGTTTCAGGGACGAATACCAGATGGAAAACTAAACAAAGGTATTAGAAATTAAGAGTTAGACACTTTGTGGATCAAAGAAAGGGAGATGGAATATAGGAGAGATAGCAGATGGTGGAGGATATCAAGTTGTAGGGGAAAGGGGATAGTGTAGATAGGCTAAATCTATTCACAGAGAAATGAGGCAGTGGAGGGTGAGGAAACCCAGCAAATGTGAGGTATTTCCTGTAGGACCTATTGTATTGTTAAGGTAAAATAGTATAAGAAGAATATTGGGGACAAGAAAGAGAGGATTGGAAAAAAAAAAAAAAAGAACAACAACAACAACAACAAGAAGGAAAAAAAAAAAAAAACAAACCAAAGAACAGAAATCCCGCCGCCAGGCTTGGCTGGGCTCAGCTGGGCTCCGGTCCCCCGCCCGCCGCCCGCCGCCCGCCGCCCGCCGCAGCTCGGCTGGGCTTGGCTTTCCCGCCTGCCGCCTGGCGCGGCGCAGCGCGGCTCGGCTCTCCCGCTCGCCGCCCGGCGCGGTGCGGCTGGGCTCGGCCGAGCTCAGCTGGGCTCCGCCCCTCCGCCTGCCGCGGCTCAACCGGGCTCGGCGCTACCCTGGCTGCCGCCCGCCGGGGCTCCGCGCGGTGCTAGCTGCCTCGGCTCCACCTACCCAAGGAGGGAATCCTCCACACGTAGCTGGGATCTCCATGTATATTTCACAGATGGATCCTCTCTGTTACCTTCCCTCCAAATCGATGTCCAGACACCTCCGGACCAGGAAAAATCCCGAAACAGCCGGTCCCAAAGAGTCTCCAACGCCTCCCAGCCAATTCCCCCCAGGAGCTAGTAACCGGGAAGTTCACTCAGCCGCCATCTTGCCTCCCCCTCCTGAAAAGTCCCAATTTATATCTTATAGACCAGTCCTTTCCATTACCTTCCCACCAAATCGATGTCCAGACACTTCCTGCCCTGAAAAAATCCTGAAAAAGCCTGGTCCCGGAGAACCTCCAGCGGTGCCCAGCTGCCTCTTCCCAGGAGAGACGGCAAGGCAAGCTCACTCAGCCACCATCTTGCCGGAAGTCCCCTATACAGAGTCTTTAGAAAGTATAAGGACAAGGGAACATGTCAATAGACTTCTCAACCTAGATGAAATGAACAGTTTCCTTGAAAAACACAAATTACAAAAGAAGAAACAAAATTTTGCTCATACCTGTATCAGTTGTAGAAATTGAATTAGTATTTGAAAACCTTCCCATAGAATAAACTCCAGGCCCAGAAAGCCTGATTGCTGAATTGTATCAAACACATAAAGGAGAAATAGTATCATTTCTATGCAAACCCTCTTGCATATTAAAGGAGGAACAATTCCTAATTCCTGTACCAGTCCAGTGTTACCCTCATTCAAAACCCAGGCAAAGACATCACAAGGAAAGAGAAGTACAGAATACTGTCCCTCATGATCCTGGGCATAAAATTCCAAGCAAAACATGAGGGAGCAAACCAAATGCAAAAATACATAGAGTATTGTAGATCATGCCAAATTGGACTAGCTGGGAATGCAAAGGTGGTTTAATATCTGCAACTCATCTCTGTTATCCAAATTAAATAGAATAAAGCACAAACACCATGTCACCAATACTGCAGATGCAGGAAAAACACTTGCCAAAATGCAATTCCTTCTCAAGACAAAATCTCTCAGCAAACTAGGAATAGAAAGCAGATTCCTCTAGTGGATCCAGGCATCAGTGAAAGTCTATGCTAACATCATACTCAGTGATGACAGGCTAAACCCTTTCTTCCTAAGATCAACCAGTTAGAGAGGTCCACTCACACCATTTTTTTAAACCTCATTCTAGACATCCTAAGGGTATTAGCTACCCAAAGAGGTGCTGATGCAAAAAGCAGAAATTGGTTGGATTTTATAAAAGGTTATTTATTTGGGGTAGAAGCTTACAGATACCAGGCCATAAAGCATAAATTACTTCCCTCACTGAAGTCTATTTGGAGTAAGTTGGCTGCCGACGTCTGCGATGGTTCAGGCTTCCTGGGTTCCTCCCTTCATGGGGATTGCTTTTCTTTGAGTTCAAGGTTCCTCTCTTCCTGGGTCTTGCTTCTCTTTCCTCTGTGAGCTTACTTGCCAGGGCTCCAGCTTAAGTCTTCAGGATCAAACTCCAACATCAGAAATCCTCAACTCTGTTCCTTGCCATGCCTTTTATTTGTAAGTCCCCACCTACCAAGGGTGGGGACTCAACACCCTAATCATGACTCAATCAAGCCCAGGTACAGATCAGATTACAAACATAATACAATATCTAATTTTGGAATTCATAACCATAGCAATCTGGTATACTAAACAATGCAAGAAGGCAAGAAATGAAATGCAAGACCTATAGAGAGTAAAGGAAGAAGTAAAACTGCCATTATTTGCAACCAGCATGATTGTATATGAGAGAAAACCACAAAAATATCTCCACAAATTATCAGAATAAAGAAATTAATTTATCAAGGCCACAAGATGGAAGGTTATTATATAAATATTAATGCTATTACTATACAATAATGATGACAACCATAAAATGAAATTTTAAATATCTTCCACTTTAAATATTTATCAACACATACAAATATTGTAAAATCTTTATCTAATACCATGTGGTATCTTGCATTAGATCCTGGAAGAGAAAAAGTAAACGACATTTGTGGAAAAACTGGTGAAATACAAATAGAGCCAGTAGTTTCAGCAATTAAAATAAACTAGTCATTATTTCTTAGTGGTAACAAATTACACTGCTTGTGTAAGTACTAACTACAGGGGAAACTGGGTGAAGGATAACTGCAGCTGCCTGTACTATCTCATCAACTTTTTTATAAACTAAAAATTATCTTAATATTTAAAAATCTTTATTTAAAATTGGAAAAGTATATTTAGAAATAAATTTAATGAAAAGGATGAAAATCCTTTAGCCTGACAATTACAATACATTGCAAAGGGAAATAAAAGCAGACTGAAAATATGAGGGATAGACCTTGCTCATGGATTGGAAAATCATTATTCCTAAAATTATACTGTAAAGGATCTTGTAGATAAGGGGTTCTTAAAAAGGGGTCCATGAGCTTGAATTAAAAAAAAAAAACATTATTCTTGTGGGGATGTGTTGGTGCAGCTGTGGTAAATTTATTAAATAATACACAGGATAGTATGGACTTGTAAGGGGTCCATGGTTTTCCCCTGACTGGCAAAGGGGTCTGTGGGAAAAAAATGGTTAAGAACCCCTGTTTTAGATCAACAAAAACAGAGAAGTCATTGTTGTCAGTACTGAATTAGAAGTAATTTTCAGGAAGTCTTTTGGATGGACAGGAAGTGTGTTTGTATGTGGTATGTACATCTATCTATCTGTATACAATTTCTGTTGTTAATTGTCCCTACTGGAATTCTGATTTACCACCTAATGCCACTTGCCATGCAAGGGTGGTTCAAAATAAGGATCAACTGATGAAAGTATTTTGTCACATTAATAGAACAATGATCATCACAAATAATGCAGAAAAAGCAATTGAAAAAAAATCCAGCATCCCTACTTTTTTTGTTGTTTTCTTTCCCTCCCCCTCCCTCTCCTGCCCCCCTCCCCTCCTGTTCTCCCTTCCCCTCCCCTTCCCACTCCCTGCTGTTTATTGCTGTCTGTGTCATCTTCTGTATCTTCTTCTCTTTCTGTCTTCTCTTCCTGTTTTTCTTCTCAAGGATTCACCAGGATTCGATACTGTGGACCTCTGGTGTGGAGAGAGGTTCCCTGTCACTTGTGTCACCTCAGTTCCTGGTCTCTGTTGCACCTTGCCTTGACTCTCCCCTTCATCTCTTCTTTGTTGTGTCATCATCTTACTGTGTGACTCACTTGTGCAGACACTGGCTGGCTGTGCAGGCACTCACACAGGCGCTTGCATGGGCACTAGCTCACTGCACAGGCACGCTCTTTTCTTTTCACCAGGAGGCCCAGAGATTGAACCTGGGTCCACCCATAAGGTAGGCAGAAGACAAATCACTTGAGCAACATCTGTTCTTAATGAAAGTACACAGAACTAGCAATAGAAGGAAACTTCTTCAACATGACTCACTGTCAGCATCGCATTCAATGTCAAGAGATAGAAAAATTTCCCCTAAGATTAGGCACAAGACAGGGATGCCCACTGTGGCAGTTTGAAATCATTTTATGAATCCCAAAAAGAGAAATATTAGGTTTTAAATGAGCCCATTCCTGTGGGTGTGAGACCCATTTGACTGGATTACATCAGGGGGCGTGATTCATGTTGAGTCTCCGCCCTCTGACTGGGTCTGATATAAAAGGAGATGTGGAGAATAAAGGGAGCAGGCACTTGATTCTGCAATGTGAGAGCGAGGATTCCTTAAGTACAAAGCCCCCAAGAGGCTGGTCCAGGGAGCAGCTCAGGAGGAATGGAGCTGCTGGGTGCCTGAGAGCAGAGCTCAACTTGGGAAGAGGGTGGAAGAGTGGAGAATGATAAAGAAGTCCTGGAAGGAGACAAGCTCTGTGCCTGGTCACTCACAGCTGGGCTCTAGGGGATGGGAGATTCTGGAGCAGAAGGAAGGGATCTCCGCAGAGATGGGCGCCATCTTGCTTCTCCACGTAACAACACACCAGGATCCACATTAGCTGACTTGGTGAGAAAGCACCTCTTATTGAAAGCAGGCTAGTAAGATAGGGAATCAATAGATGGATCTGGAACCTTGCAGAGAGTCCACAAGACATCAATGACCCCCAGGATGTCTGCTGAAAGACCCTCCCCAAGGTTTTGCCACTCAGAAGAAGACGTACTCTGGAAGCCAGGAGAAGCCCCAGATATTCCCCAAGGACTTTATCATTGGGCCCTCCTGGGAGATTGATGGGAGAAATAAGCAATCAAAATAGTGAACAGCTGGAGATCCTCACCTTCCATTAGCAAAGGGGTGGGATAATTAACAGTTCAAAGAGTGGTGCCAGCCCTGAGTTCACTCTCATGCCTCTGGACCCTGACTCTGGCTGTCTTCTCTGCCTCTTTGGATCACCATGCGAGGAAACCTAGGGGTTTATAACCTATAATGGGAAATTGTAGCCTGTAAATCAGCCCTCTTTATCACTTTTCAGCCCCTTCCTCTCTACCTGGAACTCTCTACCTGGAATCTGTTCTTTTCTCCCATTTCTCTGGTAACATATTTGGAAGTCAGCCAGGGCTTTTTGGTGAGTGAAACTATGGCCTACAACTCTTTTAATGCCTTCCTTTGGTTCTCCATTTTACACAGGTTCACCTAAAAGCCCCCAAAGGATGTAATTCTGGGACAGAGGGGCCAGGGCACAGGAATTCTCCACATCCATGCCGTGGGCCCAGGCTTGTGAGATCTGACCCCAGCCAGGATGGCCGGGTGATAGGGCAGTGGCTTAAATCACAGCCCTGCCAAGACGGGGGTTCCCCAGGAGAGCTCCAGGCCCTGCAAACTTCCATTTCAAGCCCTTTTAGCAGCTGGGCTCTTTGCCCTTGGGCCTGCCTGCTGCTGCCTTCTCCAACTCTCTCCCCTCAGGGGCAGTGTGGCAATGGCAGAAAGCCTGTGGGACTTGCCCCTCCCAGCAGGTCCACAACTTTGTAAGCAGCTTTCCTGTCCACCCACAGCCAGCTATCTGGGGGATGAAGTGGAAAGGCAGCAGGTGGAGCCACAGTGGATCCCATGGGAGTTCCCTGCCCCAGGGGCACCACAGGCCAGGATACCCCTGATGTAACCTGAATCCATGCTTTATCTTCCTACTTCTTGCTACTGAATTTCTATTTGCAGGTTTCTGTTAAGATGCTTTGTTAAGTCTTAAAAACTGTGAAACTGGGAAAATACCTTTGCTAGCAAGGAAGCTGTTGCCTCAGGGCCACAGGACAATTAACCTCTAACCACTTAATGACCTCTTGATGGCTGGTTTAACTGGGAAATCATCAGACAGTAAAGTCATAAAACCAGGATGGCTTTAAAAACTCTAAGAATAGGAAGAAGTTTCTTGCCCCTTCTCAAAGGAAGGAGCAATATTGAGGAAGGAGCAATATTTGAGGAAGAAGCACTATTCAGTCTGTCTTCAAGTCCAGAATGCAGCCCTGGGAATGCCTGATGGCAGGACCTCTGTGATTCCCTGTGGTGGTGGGAATCAGAGAACAGCCAAATTTTTCCTGAGATTTAACTCAGGAACTTCTCTTTGGGTAACAGCACAGCCAGTCTCAGATGCTGAAATGGTCAGGGGTGCCGAGATCCAGAGCAGGAAACTGAATGGCTCCCATTCCTTGACCCATCCACTCAGACAGCAGCCAAATATCCCCTGAGAGATGGACATCTCAGGGGCTTTGATTTCAGGCCACTGCTCAGTCTTCCACCAATTTGGCTTTGGTGCACTGATCTGATCACTGGAGGAAGCATGAGATATCCCCCAGGACCGAGGTCACCCAAAGGGATGCCTGTCAGCCAGCAGGGTCTGAAAATTGAAATTCTCAGAACACTGAGACAGAGCATCACCTCCAAATTATGTGGAGGGGTAATGTTTTAGTCAGACTAGGATTCTGGGATGCCAGGTAAGTCAACTAAGAAGGTGCTTCTTCATTCTTCCTAGAATAATGGGCATGGTCTCTAGCCCACCAGTAAACTCCCCACAGGAGTCTCTTCTCAGGAATCAGGAAATTCTACCTACTGCTGGTCCATGTGGCCACAGTAGAGCTGAGAGCAGCCTCTGTATAGGACCCTGAATTCCAGTTAAACCGGTGTAAGAAAAGAGAACAAATAGAACTGAGGCCCAGAAACCTCATGACATGTCTCCTTAAAGAAATGAGAAAATAAATCTCAAACTCCAACTAACTCCTTTTTAGAAACAGCCTTCTGAGTTTAACCTCAGTTGTGCCTATAAAAGGTGTGATTAGTAATCAAGATTATAAAAACCTCATGTGCCATCAGCTAAGATCAAAGAGTTCCTATAAATGCTAAAGATATAAAATTGTCTCCTGTTTTAATCTATGGTCAACTACGTGTTCAACTTTAAAATGTGTGTTCAACTTTGTCAGTTTGCTTGTGCCTAGGAAATCAGATTTGGGGTTCAACTGTTTCAAATTGCATAACAGTGAAAGGTAATCTAAAAATAAGTTTTTAAATGTCAATACTGTCTTGCAGTAGGTTTAATGTATAAATCATAAGTAGAATTTATTTAACTGGTAGAAAAGCAAAGAAACTTAACAAAGTTGTTACTGATAAAATTGTGTGGCTTAGTAAAGGTACCCAATTCACCTTAAAGGAAAAAATTACTAGAAAGTGTAGCTAAGAGTTAAGATCATTTATAGATGCCTTTATATTATAAAATAGCAGAAGGATAATAACTGAAGTCATATTTGGCTAGAATTAACATAAACCTACTATTGTAAGTGTAAATTCTAAACTGACCTTACCTATGGTTATGGTCACTTCAAGTCTAACCTCACCCCTTGCCTTTTCTTATGGGTATTTCATAACAGCTTCTGCCCCTATAACTCAGAGGAAAGCAAACTTGAGACATCCCTGTCTCCTGTTCTACTGGTATTAGTGACCCTGCTTTCTCTCATTGCTCGAAGTGTAGACTAAATTGCTGCCTAGTGGAACTGTTGACCCTTGGGATTGAATGTCCAGTCTTCCAGTACAGCAGCTGCTGGAGTCCTGTTTCTCTGAGGACTGGGAAGTGAAGGAGGCCTCCTGCATTGACTGTCAGGGTTCCTAAAAGTGGCAATTCATGAGATAAACCAGTTTCCCTGAGGTTTTGATAGCCTCAGTGAATATACATATAATTAGTCTTGCTCATCCAAAGTCTGCTATAGTCAAAGCTAAATATAAAGTTCTGAAGCAAAGGAAAATTGTAAGAAAGCATCGGGAACATTTTGGTTATAAGCCATTAATCAAGGAACAAAATTCTTGTGCAAAACTGCATGGCCATAGTACAAATTGGAGAAAAAAGCCTTCAGGGAGATCTTTCAAGTGTTGTTTTACAGTTGAACTTGTTTTGTAAAGGAATGAAAATTTTAAGTAACTGTGCTTCCGTGTCAAACTATTCATGTCTGCCTATTTGCTCAGTGTATATCTTCATACATTGGGATGATAATATCAAATTAACAAATGAAAACTCTAAGTCCATATTTAATGAAATTAAATTAAAGAAATGTAGATCTGCCCTCTTTCAAATGCATGAAGTAAATTCCATTGGTTCCTAATTGTAATCTAAGGTAAATTAACCAGTCTATGTGGTTGTGGTTAATTTTAAAGAGTTTGTAAGAGCACCTTCCAAACTGAAGCATTTAAATGGCTAGTTCTAAGAAACCATTATTAACTAGAAACCTAAATTGATATTAATGGCAAAAAGTAACTTCATAGTAGTGAAACCTTTCTGGAAGTCACCTCAATGTGCATTTTCAAGTGGTGGTAATGAAAAGTAACCTTGATTCCATTAGGATTCTTCAGATTTTATTTTAAAAAGTGTAAAAGGTAGTTTTCCTCATCTACTAAAGTAAAATAGCTGCTAATTAATGTCCTCATGGTAAAAATGTAAAAGTAAGAAGTATTAAAAAGTTAAGTTCACTTGATATGTAACACATTGCATTGGAAATGTTTAAAAAGTGTATAAAAGTCAAGAGACAGACTTCAGCACTGTCAAACCCTCTTGTGCATTCAAACCAGGCCTACAATACACTGCAGGTTGCCTCTCCATTTGAGTTATTGGTTACATTAGTCACTGACCCCTAAAACAATAATGATATCTACTACGTCTCTGGTTGGGCTCCTCAAGTCAATGGAAACTACATTGCAGTTTCAAGCTCCTGCAGCAGCCAACAATGGCTCAATATAGCCAAAGGTACAAATGAAATTGCCTCCAGTCTGGCACTGTTTCATAGTGCTAAAGGGCACTATGCACCAGGTCAGTGGAATACTGGAACCTACCTTCCTAGCTTCTCTCTATGGTCAACAGTGCTGCAGCTTGCTGGCTGTGTTGAAAAAACATAACAAGTGGAGCAATGATCACCAGAGTGCTATGAGTAGAAATTAAACATATTTCACATTATGGTCTGCTCCCATGAAGAAGTAATATGTAAGGTATTGCAAATCTGGAACTTAACTCTATTAATTGCAACTCAAAGAGAAACTGATGCATTGAGTAGTACATTAATAACTTTTAAGTGCTGTACCTATATCCTACTCTAGATATATGCCTGATATTATAGTGATATATTCTTTATTCTAGATCATGTGCAGAAGGACATTGAACTTGTTAAAAGTCCTTGTGAACTTTATTTTCTAAGTAATCAATGAATATATCTATAAGATAAAGAAATGGCCACCTTCCTGAGAGCAGTGGGGGCAACAGCCCTTTTAGTTAAAAAAAGCCACCAAACTAACTTGGGAGCAACCTCTCACAGTCTTTGCTCCACACCACATGAAGGATGTGCTTGAGGCCAGGGGCCACCAATGGCTCACAGGTAGCTGATTAATAACTACCAGGCTCCATTACTAGACACCCCAGAGGTACAGAAAAGTGTGTTTCAGACTCTCAACCCAACCACCCTCCTACCAGTAGAGAGCCCAAATTCAGATCCTGAAAAGCCCCTTCTCCACTCCTGCCTTGAAACTCTTAACCAAAACTACTCAAGCTAGATTTAAAAGAGAGCCTCTTGTGAAGCCAAACTTTGAATAGTTCACAGATGAAAGCAGTTTTATTAAGGAAGGAATTAAAAAGGCAGACTATGCAGGGCTCCTCAATTTGAAACCATAGAGGCCAAAGTTCATTCCCCTGGAACTTCAACCCAGAAGACAGAGCTGATTGCTCTCACCGGAAGTTTAGAGCCAACAGCCTGGAAATGGGCTAATATTTACACAGATTCTAAGTATTCTTTCCTTGTCCTTCATGCTCACTCTGCTGTATAGTGAATGAGGCTTGCTTACTAACAGTAGATCATCTATTAAGCACAGGCAAGAAATCCTAGACTTTCTAAAAGCCATAGTGTTACCTCAAGAAATAGCAGTTACGCATTGTCCAGGGCATCAGAAGACAGACAGTGCTATAGGAAAGGGAAATGCTTGAGTTGACATAGCTCCTAAAATGGCAGCACAAATCCATGTTTCCCCCTACCCCTTATTCCAGCACCTGTACCAGTACTTGAAGTTCCACAGTATACACAGGATAAACCGACCAGGACAGCTATCATGGGACTCACCCTGGAAGCTGATGGATAGCTTGTTAAAGATACTCAAGTCTACCTACCCAGAGTAGTGTAATGAAAAGTTCTTCTTGGACTTCACCAAGCCACTCCTCTACAGAGGATGCCCTAACCAGCTTAACCAAATGAGTTTTCGAACTTTGTCTTTTGAAAACTGAAGACAGTCAAAGAAATTACCAGGAGTTGCTCAATTAGAGCCAAACTGTTAAGAACTTTACTCTGTAGTTCTGATCACTCCCACAGCTATTAAAGTTAAAGGAATGTCCTGCTTAGTGTGCAAATCCTAAGAGAAGTCAGTTGCCCCAGAAAGTGCCTGCTCATCAGAAGTACCTGGCAGGATGTACAAATGCCAGTCATTGGATGGCCTGAAATACCTCTTCAAGAGAAAAAGCTAAGTAGTGTCTGTGTCAAAGTCAGCTGTTCCCTCAAACTCTAACCAAATGCCTATTGCTATGGGGGAAGGCAAACCAGACCTTGTCTGCTTTCAACTCCTTTAACTTAACTAAAAGGACAATGCCCCTTCCCATTCTTCTCTCTTACCATAAGAACTAAAATTGGCAATTTATACCTAACCCCATTGTCTACTGCAATTTCTCTCTAGAGTAACCAACAACATAAAATAACTCAAGGAAGAATACTGTTTCTCACCAACTTTGGGAAAATGCAGCCTGTGCAGGCACCTGACTACTTCAATTTCTGTGGTCCAATATCTTTTTAGTGGGACCATATAGCTTCACAATTCTAATTAAGTCTATTTCTTCTAGAATCAACATCTCGTTTGCCATATGAGGACCTCATCCAGCTTCACCCAGGATGCCAGATCCATCTTCCTCTGAGATAGAAGAACAAGAGGGTTTTACACCTTGTCCTGTAGGGCCTACTGCCCCTAACCAGCAGGAAGTAGCTACAGAAGAATAATCATCTCCCTTCAGCAACCCTTTAAGATTAAATGTATAAAGTCTCTGAAGGGATAAAGAAGCAGGCTGGTAAGATAGGGAATGAATACATGGATCTGGAACGTGGCAGAGAGTCCATGTGACACAAATAATCCCAAAAAGGGCTGCTGGAAACCCTCCCCAAGATTCTGCCACTCAGAAGAAGACTTCCTCTGGAAGCCAGGAGAAGCCCCAGATATTCCCCAAGGACTTTATCATTGGACCTTCCTGGAAGACTGATGGGAGAAATAAGCAATCGAAATGGAGAACATCTGGAGCTCCTCCCCTTCCATTTGCAAAAGGATGGGATAATTAACAGTTCAAAGAGTGGTGCCAGGCCTGAGTTGGCTCTCTTGCTCCTGTACACTGACTCTGGCTGCCTTCTCACCCCCTTGGATCACCATTCAAGTAAACCTGGAGATGGGAAATTGTAGCCTGTAAATCAGCACTCTTTATCACTTTTCAGCCCCTTTCTCTCTACCTGGGACTCCTCATCTGTTCTTTTCTCCCATTTCTCTTCCCTCCCTAACTAAATAAATTACTGACCGAACTCACTCAATGTGTTCTTGAAATACATTTATGCAGCATAGTAAAAGAACCTAAATAAAATGCGGTAACGTTATGGTCCCTTGAGTTGGACGGTCTTGGAACTGTGAGATTTTACCCCAAATAAATACCCTTTACATAAGCCAAGACTTTTCTGGTACTTTGCATCGGCAGCCCATTGGCAAATGAAATCAACCACTGCCACCACTCTTACTCAATATTGTGCTGGAACTTCTAGCTGGAGCAATTAGGCAAGAAGAAGCAATAAAAGGCCTCCAATTGTAAAGGAAGATGCAAAACGTTCCCTATTTGCAGATGACATGATCCTATACAGAGAAAATACTAAAAAATCTACCATAGCCATTAGATCTAATAAATGAATTCAGCAAAGTGGCAGGGTAAAAGATCAACACACAAAATATCTGTAGTCTCTATTCACTAGTACTGAGCAATATAAAGAGAAAATCAAGAAAAAATTCCATTTACAATAGCAAGTAAAAGAATCAAATATCTATAAATGAATTTACCCAGGTATGTAGTGAAATTGTAGACACAAAAAAATCTACAAAACATTGCTGAAAGAAACCAAAGAAGATATAAATAAACGGAAATATATTCCCTGTTAATAACTGGAAGACCAAATGCTGTTAAGATGACAATTCTATCCAAAACAATTTACACTTTCAACACAATCCCAATAAAAATTCTAATGGCCTTCTTTGCAGAAATGGAAAAGCCAATCATCAAGTTTATAAGGAAGGATAAGAAGACCCAAGTAGCCAAAACATCTTGAAAAAGAAGAATGACGTTGGAGGACTCACATTTCCTAATTTTAAACTTATTACAAAGCTACAGTTATCAAATCAGTGCAGTCCTAGTACAAGGACAGAAATATGGACCAATGGAACAGAATTGAGAGTTCAAAAATAAACCCTCCTGTGAAGAAGGTCAACCAGCACACCAGGGAGGCAAGAGTGCCTACAACTGAAAGTAAGAGAATTGCATCCAGCATCCATGTGGAATCTAAGCCCCCTCTTGACATAGATGTGGAATGGACACAACCAAGCCAAGGTCCACAGGAAGGAGGAATACAGTAAGGAATAGAGTGGACTTAATGATATTCTATTCATGAACTATTGTGATTAGTAATCAAAGAAAATGTGGCATTGGTGTGGAGAAAGTGGCCATGGTGGCTGCTGGGGGTAGGGAGTGGGAGGAAGAGATGTGATGTGGGGGTGTTTTCAGGACTGGGAGTTGTCCTGGGTGGTGCTGCAGGGACAGTTACCAGACATTGTATGTCCTCCCATGGCCCACTGGATGGAACATGGGAGAGGGTGGGCTATGATGTGGATCATTGACCATGAGGTACAGTGGTGCTCAGAGATGTATTCACCAAATACAGTGAATGTCTCATGATGATGGAGGAGGTTGTTGTTATGGGGGGAGGAGTAGGGTGAGGGGGACTGGGAGTATATGGGGACCTCAAATTTTTTGAATAAAAAAATAAAGACAAAAAATTAAACCCGCCTATCTATGGACAATTAATTTTTTTAAAGATTTATTTCATTTATTTCTCTCCCCTCCCCCCCATTGTCTGCTCTCTATGTCCATTTGCTGTGTGTTCTTCTGTGTCTACTGCATTATCCAGTGGCACTGGGAAACTGTGTCTCTTTTTTGTTGCATCATCTTGTCGCGTCAGCTCTCCCTGTACAAGGCACCTCTTGTAGTTAATCTGTGGTTTTTTCATGTGGGGCAGCTCTCCTTCTGGGGTACACTCCTTGTGCATGGGCCACCCCTACACAGGGGCACTCCTGCATGGCATGGCACTCCTTCAGTGTGGCAGCACTGCACCTGGGCCAGCTTACCACACAGGTTGAGGCCCTGGTGATGGAACCCTGGACCTTCCATATGGTAGATGGATGCTCTATCAATTGAGCCACATCCACTTCCCCAATTAATTTTTGACAAGGCTGCTGTGTCCACTCAATTGGGAGAGAATAGTCTCTTCATCAAATCGTTCTGGGTAAACTGGATATTTATATGTCAGAAAATGAAGGTCTATCCCTACCTTACACTATATATAAATATTAACTCAAAAGACCTAAATATAAGAAAAAAACTATAAAACTTGTGAAAGAAAACAGGGAATTATCTTTAGGGCTTTGTGTTAGGCATTGGTTTCTTAGACTTTCCACTCATGAGCAACAGAAGAGAAAAATAGACAAATTTAAAGCTTTTATGCATCAAAGGATTTAGCATCAATTAAAAGACAATCTACAGAATGGAAGGAAATATTTGGAAATTGCAAATCTCATAGGGCTAATATCATGATTAAATAAAGAGCTCCTAAGCTCAAAAACAAAAATATAAATGTGTTGCCCCAGGGTCCTGAGTTCCAGGTGGGGGCTGCAGCATGGGGCTGCAGCAGGAGGGGCTTTGAAGAGGAGGAGGAGGGAGAGGGGCTGTGCCTAGGTGGCTGCGGCCCCAGGGGAAGATGGCTGCACCAACGCCCACATGCTCTGCTCCCTTGTCCACCCCCAGCCCAGTCACAGAGGCAGAGGAAGGACCTAGCCTGGTCAAGAACCCCAGTGCACTGCAGGCATCGAGAGTTGAGAAGAGTTACAGTGGGTGGCAGGAAGCAGTGTCCTGATCCCCTGATGGCTACTGCATGCATCCACCTGACCAAAGGGCCAAGCTAGGCAGCAAGGGCTTGGCTGAGCCAGCCGTGGACCTAGGGAGGATCTGATCTGACCACACTCCTCTCCAGCAGTTCTTCCTGGTGATGGAGCCCTACCTGGAACACAGCCCAAAAGACAAGAAAGCTTTTCTTGAGAGAAGGGGCGGGCGGGAGAGGGCGCAGGCTGCGGCTGCTCCGGCTGCTGCCTCTGCTGATCTCAAAAACAGTTTTTTGAGCATTAGAAATTCTTCATGACCAGGCTGTTTTGGGATTTTGCAGGGCAGGAGGTGTCTGGACATCGATTTTGTGGGAAGGTAATAGAGAAAATTCGTGTTAAAGATAAAATTGAGGCTCTCTTACACGGAGGTGGGTGCTGTGCACTGGACGCTCCCTCCTGGGGTGGGCGGAGCCATGACACCGCAGCGCGGCAGTGATTCCTGGAGGCTCTGCAGTACTAGGGAATTCATAAGCCTTGAGCAGGCTATTGGGGGGCTAATAGGGGAGGAGGCCTTCACAGACGGATTTGGAGAGATAGACGGGAGTTTTATTGCAAGGCGGGGAATTTTTGATTGCGGACACAAATAATAGCACTTCCGGCTAGAGCCCCACCCCCAAGGCCGGCTGCTGATCTGCAGTGGCCTGAAATCACTCACAGCAAAGAGACATTGCCAGGAGGCTATTTCGGGGGACAGCAGGGTGGGAGACGGCTGGAAGCTGATTAGGGGAATTTTTTGCTGAGGCATGGGATTTTTTATTTCGGAAACTGATACAGCGCTTCCTGCTAGAGCCCAGCCCCCTGAGCCTAGCTGTGGATCTACAGCGTCCTTAAATTGGCTGTAATATACAGGCGCCCCCAACTGGCTGTTTCGGGGCCTGCTGGGCGGGAGGTGTCCTGAAGTCGAATTGGTGATACAGCCACAGAAGAGACCCTAGTGAAAAGGGGAATTGCAGGTTTCGGAAACATAGATCAGAGTTTGAGGCGGTGACCGCTCCCATAGGGCTGGCACCCAGCTGCAGGGACCCCTGAAGGCTCTGTTGCACTATGGTGCTCCCAGGCTCCCTGTTAACCAGATTTGAGGTTGCCAGGTCTGTGTCCCCTAAACCCTGGTGGCCCATACCCGAGACTCACACCTCTTCAGTCTGCAATATCACAGACTTCCCATTCCTGAACCCACCACGCCCTGAGGTCCATCTGAGGTCCTTGAATGTCCTAGTCCTCAACGTTTGCATTTTTTCTTTTTTCTTTTTTGTTTTGTTTTGTTTTGGTTTTTTTATTTTATTTTTAATTTTTAATTTTTTATTGTCCTGATTGCTAACATTGCATTATCTCCTAGTCTTTTCTCCCATTGTATCCCCCAAGGTCTTTTTTTTTTTTCCAGTTATTTAGGGTTTTTTTTTGTTGTTGTTGCTGTTATTGTTATTCTATATATATATTTTTTTCTTTTCCGTACTTGTTCCCCTCCCTTTTCCCACCCCCCTTTTTCTTTCTTTCTTCTTTTTTTTCTCTCTTGTCCCTCATTTTCTTCTTATTTTATTTTATCTTAATTATACAATAGGTGCTGCAGGGAACACCTCACATTTGCTGGGTTTCCCCATCCTCTGTTGCCTCATTTTTGTGTGATTTTGGCTACTTACACTATCCACTTTCCCCACATCTTGATATCCTCTATCATCTACTGTCTCTCCTATATTTCACCTCCCTTTCTTTGATCCCCAAATTGTCTAACTCTTAATTTCTAATACCTTTGTTTTGCTTTCTGTCTTTTATCCACTCCTGAAACTATTGCCTTTCTTTTCTCTTTCCCTCTCTCATGAAAACACTAGCCTATTAATTCATACCATATTCCCCCATATTCAGTCGACTACCTCATTATAGGTACTCTACTTACTGCTATAACACTACACAACTTACTTGAATCTAATATCCATCCTCTCAGATCTCCTATTGTTGCTCTATTAAAATTTATTACCAATACTACTTTAAACATTTTCCTTTCTTACACAATTGCCTTTCCCTGGACTTAATACTTTCCTTCAAAGTGAACTCAGTCAGCAATAAGAAATTAGAATAAGAAGAACAAAGTGACAAAGAGAAGATATAACACTTATGCAAAAACAACAGCTAATTAATCCCCAAGACTAGACAAAGAAGCTAAGGAACTAATTAAACCTGTCAAGATAAAATGATAACCAGACAGCAACAAAAATCTACAAACCAAACCAGTAATCAGGAAAACATGGCAGAATCCAATGAACAAACTAAAAACCAGGAAGGAGATCAGAACTTCACACAAGTAATTAAAGATCTCAGAACATATATCATAGACAAATTTAATGAAGTAAAGGAAGAAGTTAACAATATGAAGACAACACTTGGAGGGGAAATTGCAGACATATGCAAAAAGATAACAGATATGATGGGAATGAACACCACAATTCAAGAAATAAAAAACACACTCACAGCAAATAGCACCAGATTAGAAGAGGCAGAGCAGAGAATTAGCGATGTGGAAGACAGTACATCTGAAATCAAACAGATAGTAGAATTGATCGATAAAAAGATAGAAAAAATCCAGCTAGGACTTAGGGACCTGAATCACAATGCAAAACATGCAAACATATGTATTACAGGCATCCCAGAAGGAGAAGAGAAGGGAAAGGGGTCAGAAGGAGTGTTGCAGGAAATAATGGCTGAAAACTTCCCAAATCTACTGAAAGAAACAGATGTACATATCCAAGAAGCACAACATACCCCAAATATCATAAACCCCAACAGGCCCACCTGAAAACATATACTGGTCAAATTATCCAACGCTCAAGACAAAGAGAAAATTCTAAAAGCAATAAGAGAGAAGAAAACCATCACATATAAGGGAAGTTCCATAAGATTAAGTGCTAATTTCTCATCTGAAACCATGGAGGCAAGAAGGCAGTGGTATGATATAGTCAAGGCACTAAAAGAAAAAAATTTTCAACCAAGAATACTCTATCCAGCTAAACTAGCATTCAAAAATGATGGAGAGTTCAAAATATTCACATTAAACAGAAACTGAAAGAGTATGCCAACAAGAAACCTCCCCTTCAAGAAATTCTAAAGGGAGTTCTACAGGAAGAAAGGAAAAAATAGGACAGGCAGAGTTGGAGGAGAGTGTAAGAGCAACAAAAAAGACAAAAAGAGAAGGAAAAACAAACAAAATATGACAAACACAAGTCCAATCAAAATTTGGCTAACATAAATAATTCCTTGAAAGTAATAACACTGAATGTCAATGGATTAAACTCACCTATCAAAAGATTCAGACTGGGACACTGGATAAGGAAATATGACCCACCTATATGCTGTCTACAAGAGATACATCTTAGACCCAGAGACTCATGGAGGCTGAAAGTGAATGGCTGGAAAACAATCTTACAAGCAAACAATAACCAAAAAAAGGCAGGAGTAGCTATACTAATATCACACAATAGACTTTAAATGCAAAACAATTGTGAGAGACAAAGAAGGATACTACATATTAGTGAAAGGGACAATCTCTCAAGAAGAATGAAAAATCATAAATATTTATGCTTCTAACAAGGGCACCTCTAAATATGTGAGGCAAATGCTGGAAAAACTAAGTGAAAGAATAGATGCATCTACAATTATAGTGGGGGATTTTAATACACCACTATCAACCCTGGACAGAACATCTCAAAAGAGAATCACTAAAGAAACAAAATATTTGAACAGTATATTAGAAGAGCTGGATCTAATAGACATATACAGATCATTACACCCAAATACAGCAGGATATACATTTTTCTCAAGTGCGCATGGATCATTCTCCAAGACAGACCATATACTAGGCCACAAAGAAAGGCTTAATGAATTCAGAAAGATCAAAATCATACAAAATAATATCTCTGACCACAGTGGAGGGAAGCTGGAAATCTGCAAGGGCCAGAGGCCCAGATTTCACACCAAGATATGGAAATTAAACAACACACTCTTTGAAAAACATTGGGTCAAAGAGGAAATCTCAAAAGAAATCAATGACTACCTTGAAACAAATGATAATGATAACACAACATACCAAAATTTATGGGATGCAGCAAAAGCAGTACGGAGAGGGAAATTTATAGCCATAAATTTCATCAAAAAAGAAGAAAGAGCAAAAATTGAAGAACTAACTGCACATTTGGAGGAATTAGAAAAAACAACAACAAAGTAATCCCACAGAAAGAAGAAGGAAGGAAATAACAAAGATAAGAGCAGAACTAAATGAAATAGAAAATAAGAAAGCACTTGAAAAGATAAACAAGACCAAGAGCTGTTTTTTTGAGAAGATCAATAAAATTGACAAGCCTTTAGTGAGACTAACAAAGAAAAAAAGAGAGAAGATGCAAATACACAAAATAAGAAATGAAAAAGGAGATATCATCACTGACCCCACAGAAATAAAAACTATCATAAGAGGACACTTTGAAAAACTATATTCCAACAAAAACAACAATTCAGAGGAAATGGACAAATTCCTAGACACACATAAACAGCCTATGTTGACGAAAGAAGAAATTGAAGATCTCAACAAAGCAACCACGAGTAAAGAGATAGAATCAGTCATTAAAAACCTCCCAACTAAGAAGAGCCCAAGGCAGACAGCTTCACAGGTGAATTCTACAAAACATTCCGGAAAGAACTAACACCAATCCTGCTGAAACTATTCCAAAAAATCAAAACAGAAGGAACATTGCTTAATTCATTCTATGATGCCAACATTACCCTAATATGAAAACCAAACAAAGACACCACAAGAAAGGAAAATTACAGACCAATTTCTCTAATGAACCTAGATGCAAAAATACTTAACAAAATACTTGCTAATCGTATTCAAGAACACATTAAAAGAATTATACTCCATGACCAAGTGGGATTCATTCCAGGTATGCAAGGATGGTTCAACATAAGAAAATCAATCAATGTAATACACCATTTGAACAGACTGAAGGAAAAAAATCACATGATTATATCTATAGATGCAGAAAAAGCATTTGACAAAATACAGCACAATTTCTTGATAAAAACACTCCAAAAGATCGGAATACAAGATAAATTTTTTGAGCATGATAAAGAGTATATATGAAAAACCCACAGTCAACATCATTTACAATGGAGAAATCCTAAAATCCTTCCCCCTAAAGTCAGGAACAAGACAAGGATGCCCACTGTCTCCCCTTCTATTTAACATTGTCTTAGAAGTACTTGCTCGAGCACTGAGGCAAGAACCAGATATAAAAGGCATTCGAATTGGAAAGGAAGAAGTCAAAATTTCATTATTTGCAGATGACATGATCCTATACATTGAAAACCCTGAGAGGTCTACAACAAAGCTTCTAGAATTCATAAATGAGTTTAGTAAAGTCACAGGTTATAAGATCAATGCGCAAAATCAGTAGCATTTCTGTACAACAATAATAGCAAGATTAGGAGGAAATCAAGAAACAAATAGTATTCACAATAGTAAATTAAAAAATCAAATATTTAGGAATAAATTTAACTAAAGATGTAAAAAACTTATACACCGAGAACTATACAAGACTGTACAAGGAAATCAAAGAAGAACTAAATAAATGGAAGAATATTCCCTGTTCATAGATAGGAAGACTAAATATTATTAAGATGTCTATCCTACCAAAACTGATCTACACATTCAATGCAATCCCAATAAAAATCAACACAGCCTTCTTTAAGGAACTAGAGAAACTAACTATGAAATTTATTTGGAAAGGAAAGAGGCCCCGAATAGCCAAAGACATATTGAAAAAGAAAAACGAAATTGGAGGAATCACACTTCCTGACTTGAAAACATACTACAAAGCTACAGTAGTGAAAACAGCATGGTTTTGGCATAAGGAGAGATACACAGACCAATGGAATCGAATTGAAAGTGCTGATACAGAACCTCATATATATAGCCATATAATATTCGATAAAGCCACCAAATCCTCTCAACAGGGAGAGAATGGCCTATTCCACAAATGGTGCCTGGAAAACTGGATATCCATATGTAGAAGAATGAAAGAGGATTACCATCTCACACCTTAAACAAAGATGAACTCAAGATGGATCAAAGACCTAACTATAAGAGCCAAGACCATAATGACCTTGGGAAGAAGTTTAGGGAAACATCTACAAGACCTTGTAATAGGAAATGGCTTCATGAACTTCACACCAAAAGCACGAGCAGCAAAAGAACAAATAGATAAATGGGACTTCCTCAAAATTAAAGCCTTCTGCAACTCAAAGGAGTTTGTCAAGAAAGTAAAAAGGGAACCTATGCAATGGGAGAAAATATTTGGCAACCATATATCCGATAAGAGACTTATTACTTGCATATATAAAGGACTCCTATACCTTGAAAATAAAAAGATAAACTACCCATTCAAAAAATGGGAAAAAGATTTAAACAAACACTTCTCCAAAGAAAAAATACAAATGGCTAAAAAGCACATGAAAAAATGCTCCAAATCATTAGCTATCAGGGAAATGCAAATCAAAACTACAATGAGATACCATCTTACTCCCATAAGACCGGCAGCTATGAAAAAAACAGAAGAATACAAATGCTGGAGAGGATGTGAAGAAATGGGAACACTCATCCACTGCTGGTGGGAATGCAGAAGGATCCAACCATTCTGGAGGACAGTTTGGTGGTTTCTTAAAAAACAAACCATAGATTTGCCATATGACCCAGCAATTCCACTGCTGGGTATATACCCAGCAGAACTGAAGGCAGGGACACAAACCAATATATGCACACCAATGTTCATAGCAGCATTGTTCACTATCGCCAAAAGTTGGAATCGACCCAAATGCCCATCAACAGATGAGTGAATCAATAAAATGTGGTATATACATACAATGGAATACTACTTGGCTTTGAGAACAAATACCCTAAAAACACACGTGGTAACATGGATGAATCTTGAGAACCTTATGTTGAGTGAAGCAACCCAGGCATTGAAGGACAAATACTACATGACCTCAATGATATGAAATAAGCAAACTGCCTCAGAGAGCTAGAGCCTGGAAGATAGGTTTACAGGAAATCGGGGGGTAGAGGAAGAATGTAAGCTGACATCTACATGAGTGAAGTCTATGATAAGCTGGAGGTAAGTATGTGTACAAGGAAGGGATAAAATGGGGGCATAGGGTTACCTTTGGGTGGGGCTCTGGGGGTTTGAGGGGAGCTAGGGATGGGCAGATGGGTAATATTGCCCAAGAAATTGAGGGGAGGGTGGGGTAACATACGAACATAGGAGATAGTCAGGTGTTGGTTGAGGGTATAATGCTGAGAGAACCTTTTCAAAATATAATTAGGAAAGTTACCTGTTTAAGATACTCAAAGGGGATAACCTGATGCAGGACAGACTCCTAGGGAATATGTGAATGCTCATTTTGCCAGAGTGGGTTATACCATTGGGTAGAGACCCATATAATGAGAGTAAAGGTAGACCCACAACCTGGGGAGGACTAATGCCATCAAATAGAGGGAACTGTATCTCTCAAGAGAAATGGTGGCTCCTAGGGCATTAGGGCAGTTGAGTAGGTCAGGCTCTCAGCACTGTTGCAAGTATCTCTGAACGTGGCTCCTCAGGAAATGAAGATTGACTGTCACTGTGGGCCCCAAGGGGAGGGGGAAATAGATATTGAATAGACGGAACCAGAGTAAATGTGAGGGCAAGGGAAGTGTTTCACAAGAGTACACAAGGATGGATATAAAACATGTAATATTACACCGAAAACATAGAGGGGACGACAGACTAATAATGTAAACCATAATGTAAAACATAGGATAACTAAAAAATTTAGCAAACTGTATAGCCTAGAGTATAAACCACAATGTAAACACAAATGTTACCTTGTTTGAAAGCTATTGTCTCAATATCTGTACATCAGTTCCAGTAAATATGATATGAATAAGTTAAAAAGATTATCGCTGTGGAAGGGAAAAGGTTTTATAATGGATATGTGGGAGTACTGTATATTGTATATATGAATTACTGTGATCTAGGGCTCTTGTGTAGAGAAGCTCAATAATTAAGAAAAAAGAAAAGAAAAAGATAAGATGTAGAATGTTTCCAAATCAATATGTATTCTATATCTAACCTTTAAACTCATCGCTATATTCCATTTTACTATTAAGGGAACCTGGCATTGTATTGGGCTTCACTTTTCAGGAAGTTTTGGATCACAGAGCAGTTCAACAATGGCAGCAGAGGAATACTGGTATGGGATGTTATTGACAGGGGACATATGGTTCACAGGGATTTATACAAGGCATGTGTCCAGGGTCCATGGAAATGTTTGGGTATACTCATAGTGGAAACAATTAAAAACAACAGCTGGGGGGGGGTACTGGTTTCCTTTCCAGGCGGGGGGCTCTGTCATGGTCCCTAGGGCAGCAGCGGCAGTCCCCCAAGTGCAATGGCAAGGACCAGGAAGGAATGAGGGTCCAACAGTGAGCCCCTGATACTAATGACTATGCTTGTGAGCCTATACACCAGAAATAAGAACAAGGCCTAGAGCAGCACTGTGCCTAAGGGTTCCCTCCTGACAGCCTCCATGTTACTCAAATGTGACCAGTCTCAAAGCCAAACTCAGCATGTAAATGCAATGCCTTCCCCCCAGCGTGGGGCATGACACCCGGGATGAGCCTCCCTGGCACCGAGGGATCACTACCAAGTACCAGCTGATGACATAACTAGAAAATGACCTTGAATGAAAGGTTCAACATGGACCAGCAGAATATCCCTGTCTACATATAATAACAGGAGTTAAAAATGCTGTTTGACCTAAAGTAAGGGGGAAATAGAAAGGACAAATGAGTTTATATGGCAATGAGTCTCTAAAAAAGAGTCTGGAGGTTGTCTGAAGGATTGCCCTTATGCACAACTGAGCAGAGTCCCAGAGACAGATAAAGTAGATTCAACCCCAGGTATTGGTCCTTTTGAGGGCTAAAGAGACCTACATGTTCTATGGTCATGGCAGATGGAGTTCACTGCCATGTCGGTTGGCCTTTCTTTGGAGCTGGTGTTTCTGTGTGATGGAGCTGGACTCAGATGGAATCTCTTTTCACAAGCCTTTCATGCTACTTTACTGGAATTGTAGTTGGTGCTGGGGGTTAAGACATATCTAGGGGATTTGAATCTCTGGACTGACAATATGATAGCCAGGCTCTGAGCCTCAACAGACTTCAGCTCCTATACTCCGATTTATTGGACTTATCCCACTCAGCTAACATGGAGTTGAAGATTGTCAACCACCACACCATGGAGCCTAGAGTGCTTATAACTGAAAGCAGGAGAATTGCATCCAGTATCCATGTGGAATCTAAGCCCCCTCTTGACATAGATGTGGAATGGACACAACCAAGCCAAGGTCCACAGGAAGGAGGAATACAGTAAGGAATAGAGTGGACTTAATGATATTCTATTCGTGAACTATTGTGGTTAATAATCGAGAAAATGTGGCATTGGTGTGGAAAAAGTGGCCATGGTGGCTGCTGGGTGCAGGGAATGGGAGGAAGAGATGAGATGTGGAAGCATTTTCGGGACTTAGAGTTGTCCTTAGTGGTGCTGCAGGGACAATTGCCAGACATTCTATGTTCTCCCATTGCCCACTGGATGGAACGTGGTAGAGTGTGGGCTATGGTGTGGACCACAGGCCATGGGGTGCAGCGATGCCCAGAGATGTACTCACCAGATGCAATGGATGTGTCATGATGATGGGGGAGAGTGTTACTGTGGGGGGAGTGGTGGGGTGGGGGAGGTATGGGGACCTCATATTTTTTGAATGTAATATTTTTTTTAAAAATGAATAAATAAAATAATTTTTTTTTAAAAAGAAAGCTTTTCTTGGACAAAACAAACCCTTCTGGGGCTCTAGAACAGTAGGAAAGCTTGTTCCAGGAGCTGCAGAGGAAGCAGTGGGTATTAAGGTCTCCCAGGACTGAAGATGCCAGGAGGCAGAGGAAGAGCCTGGCTTCATTTGGATCAATGCGAAAGAAACTCTCAGAGTGTATGAAAGTTGTGATCAATGAAAAGGAACTTCTCATGAATCCTACGAGCCCAACACCCTCACGGTGGAAGAAGGAGCTATAAATGCTGGTCCATCTTAATGACATTGATGCCAATACCTGTGTGAAAGGAGAAGGTTTGGACTCCCAGATGGAGTTTCAGGGGTTTCTGTGTATCTTAAGGATGGGAGCAGCAGTGAAGGCATGAAGGAGATGGTCAGTTTCCTGCAACTCTGACCAGAGCAACAAGGTAGAGGAGCTCAATGGACATCTGAATGCTCCATAAACAACCTTCAGGTAAAAGTGGATGTTTTAGAACAATCCAGCACTAAACTGTCATGGGAGCTTGCAGTTGCAAGCAATAGGGTTATTACCTTGCAAGAAGAAATGGAATGAGTTAAAGAAGCAGCTCCTACATAGATGAATCCAATTGGAAGCACCCTAAGCAAGACAGAACTTCAGAAGGGCAAGCACTGGGAGAAGCAAGAAAGCATTTGTTAGAGGTTTCCCTTACAAGGTTTGCAAGGATTAACCATTCATGAACCCTAACTCAACTCTCCATGACTTAGATCGAAGAAGGCAGCCTCCAGCCCTAACCCACTGAGCCACAGCCTGTGGGCTAGGAGTAGCCCATTCCCTCCCACCAGTAAGCAGAGTGGAGCAGACAAGGGCCTTCACCCCCTCCAGGCCCAGGCACCACCCACTCCTCCCTCATTCCTAACCCACCCACCCTGGCCATTTGGCCACAGTCGTACTCAGTTTCCCGCCTATTGATGTGCTATGTAAAGTCATACCCCCACCCTCCAGGGGCAGGCAGAAGTCTCTCTTCAGACCCACACCACACCATCGGGGGCAGGCTGAAGTCTAATCTTCATACCCCCTCCATTGGGAGAGCTTCCCAATAAACTTTCTGCCTGCAATCATCTTCAACCTCCAGTGAGCGCCATTTCTCTCCATTTCTCTAACATTTGAGTCTGGGGTTACATTGAGGCTGATCAATTGGTGAGGAATTTCCATCCTGCTGCTGCCAGGACAACCCATACTGCACTGGACACAGAATCACAACTGTGTGAGTCAAGGGTTTTTCCACCGGAGTACGGAGGATCCTTCTCTCTCTCTCTCTCATACTCTCTCTCCTTTTTCCATTGTCCAGGACAACCCACCAAAAAAATCTGGAGCCAGGTCAGGATCCTCACTGCTGTCCCCAGGCGCCACAATGGGCAAAAAGCCTGCGTCCTCATGGAAAGAGACCCCTTGGCTCAGGAGATGTCTGGTTCCCAGTGTGGTTTCCTGTTTCTTTGGGTGATTTCTCACTGAGTCGGGGACACCTGTCTTACTCAGAATCCCCCCAGTCCTAGAGACCTTTAGAATCACCCACACCACCTCAAATGGGGAATTCATTTCTGCCCCCCAAAAACCATACCTTTGGGTTGTCTCCTTCAACTTTAAGATGCTGTACCCAAAAGGAGACCTCAGACCCAAAAAACTCATTTTCTATTTGACCTTCATGTGGCCACAATACCAATTGGACAATGAAGGTCAATGGCTGAACAGCACCTTTGATTTCCAAATTCTCTGAAACTTGGAGAATTTCATCCACTGCAATGGCAGATGGTCTGAAATTCCTTACATTCAGGCATTTTTTTTCTTCATAATTGCCCCTTCCTTTGCCAGTCCAGTTCCTCTTTATCAACTTCTTATCTCACACCAAAACCTCAGAAACTTTCCTCCTCCTCTAAAACCTCAAACATCTCGACTTCTATCAGCAGGCCAAGTCCCTCCCATACTCCCTTCCTGTGCACCTGCACCCTTGTCTCCATCCTCACCCTCCATCCCCACTTCCACGCACCCATCACCACCACCTTCTGAACCCCCATCTTCTGCTGTGTTGCCCTCTGCCCCCTTCTCCCCCCTCACACTCGATCACAAGAACTATGCCCCTCCCCTCCCCCATTGCTAACCCCTAGCTCTATCCATGCAAAGCCTGCCCTTCCCCCCTCTTAGCTCTACAGTCTCAACCCCTTTTACACTTGAGAGGTAACAGGAGCTGGAGGAACAGCTAAGGTACACGCGCCTTTCTTACTCTCAGGTTTGAGTCAAATAGGAAGCAGGTTAGGATCTTTTCTGAGAACCCTGCCACAGATGTTAAGGAATTAACACCTCACTCACTCCTGTGACCTCATGCATCAGGACACTTATGTTACCATTACTTCCTCAACTACTCCAGAGGGAAAAAATGCATTTGGGCTGCAGTTACCACTTTTGCAGATTCCATGCACACCCCAGACCCCAATAGACACCAGCAGGCCCCAATGCAACTCCCACCACTAACCCCTGGGGTGACCAAGCAGGCTGCACTGACCTTGCTCCATGACCCATTTCTTAACCTGCATAGTGGAAGGATGAAGAAGGCTGCCCTTGAGGCAGTTCATTAGGATAAAATTTGAGATCTCCAGGAACCTGATGAAAATCCAGCTGCCTTCAGGAATAAGTTACCAAGTCTCTCCTCAAATATGCTAATTTAGATCCTGAGTCACTCTGGTCAGCTGTGCTTATATACTTGCTTCATCCCTTAATCTTATCCTGATATAAGAAAGAAACTACAGAGGTTAGTGTTACCGGATTTTGTCTAGGTTCTTGGCTATGCTGGAGAAATGAATTTCAAGAGCACGTGGGGTGAGTTAGGCCAGTAATTTATTCAGGTAGGTAGGGAAGAGAAATGGGAGAAAATAACAGAAAATAGCAGAGCAGGGGTCCCAGGAAGTGAGGAAGGGAATGAAAAGGGATGAAGAGGGCTAATTTACAAGCTACAATTCCCCATTATAGATTATAAGTCCCCAGGTTTACTTGTGGCCACATGGCAGAGGGAAAATGGCAACAGCGGTGTGCAGAAGGCAGGACAGGTCCACAGGCAAAAAGAGCAGGGAGAGAGAGAGCGCTCAAGCCTGTGGTTTGCTTTTAAATTGCTAATGATTCCAGCCCCTTGCTAATGGAAGGGGAGGGGGCTCCAGCTGTTGGCTGTTTGGATTGATTACCCCACCCATCAATTCCTTAGTGAAGACCCAATGATAAAGTTTCTAGAGAACATCCAGGACTTTTCCTTGTCCCAGGAAGAAGTCTTTGTTCTGGGTGGCAGAATCCCAGGGGTGAGGCTCCTCCAGCAGCCATCATGGGGTTTCCAGATGCCCACGTGGACTCTGCCAGGTTGCGGATCTGTCTATTCCCATCTTACTAGCCTGCTTCAGTTAGAGACGGCCTCAAACCCCTCAGAAACATCTGACTAAAGCGGCCTTCACATCTTTTTTTTTTTTTTCAAATTCTACTCAATTTATTCACTTTTTAAAAGATATTACATTTAAAAAATATGAGGTCCCCATTCACCCCCACTGCCCCCACCCCACCACTCCCCCAACAGTAACACTCTCCCCCATCATCATGACACATCCATTGTGTCTGGTGAGTACATCTCCGGGTATAGCTGCACCCCATGTCCCGTGTTCCACAGCATAGCCCACACTCTCCCACATTCCATCCAGTGTGCCTTCACATCTTTAACAATAGAGAAGAGGAAGCTAAACAGGAAAAGTGTAAGTGGGATCAGCTAGAGCCTACCCCCAGCTGCTGCCCTCAGGGTCAATTCCAGGAAATCTGTTTCTTCTTCTCTCCAGCCACCCTGGGACCCTATTTCACATGTGGACAGGACGGGCCCTGGGCACACTCCTGACCTGAACCCAGGCCCCTGGGGCCTTGCCCTGTGTGTTGTCGTGAAGGCCAATGGGAGTCAGACTGTCCTGAAAAGCCGTTTCCAGGCAAGCTCCTCCAGTGCACCCCACAGCCCCAGAGCTGAGACCTTCCTTTCCAGACCTTCTTGGACTGAAGAAAGATGACTGACGGGTCCTGGGTTCAGAACGGCCCCACATCTCCATCAGTCAGTCCAAGCAGAGGGTTAGCATCAAGGGTGGAATAAGCCGACCTGCTTTTTCGTTGACACGGGGCCACATATTCAGTCCTCCTAGAACACTCAGGACCTTTGCCCTCTTCCTCCACCTCTATTGTGGGGTTGGCAGCATTCCTTCTTCCCTTTAATTACCAAACCTCTCATGTGCTCAATAGAAGATGTCACTTTCTCTCATCAATTCCTCATAATTCCTACCTGCCCCTCCCCCTCCTAGACCATGGCATATTATCCAAACTCCACTCCTCCATTTCATTCACTCTCCCATCCTCCCCAACCAACTTCCTTCTCCTCTTACCACCCCCATCCCTCTAACACTCCTGACATTCCTCCTGTACTGTGGGCAGGAGTGAGCCCCCAGGTCTGGGAAATAATTCTCCTTCGGTCGCAGCACAGCACCACCTCCCTGTTGATACCCGACATGGACAGGCACTAGTGAAGCAGGCTAGTGAGACAGGGATCAATAGATCTGGAACCTGGCAAGAAGTCCACATGGACGTCCCAAACCCCAAGATGCTGCTGGAAGACCCTCCCCAAGATTCTGCCAATCAGCCATCACTTCCAACCCAAGCCACTGTAATTCCCTGCAAAGGGCACCAAGAATCAAATTCCCCCATATCTGTTGGCAATAACTGAGCCGACACTGAAGCCAAAGCGCAGGCTACCCAGCCCCACTCAGGTTCCCACTCCACCATCACACCCATTCTCCAGCACTTCCATATCCTCCCCCCTTATACACCTGAGGAAACCTCAAAGATCCCCTTTATTGGAGCAATGCAAATTGAGGGGTGGTTCATGAAAAATGGGAAGATTGTTTTACCTAATTCAAAAACCCATGACAGGGAAGTGGACTTGGTCCAATGCATAGGGCATCAGCCTACCACATAGGAGGTCCGTGGTTCAATCCCTGGGCCTCCTTGACCCATGTGGAACAGGCCCATGCGCAGCGCTGATGCACACAAGGAGTGCCCTGCCACGCAGGGGTGTCCCCCACATAGGGGAGCCCCACGCACAAGCAGTGCTCCACATAAGGAGAGCCTCCCAGTGCAGAAGAAAATGCAGCCTGCCCAGGAGTGGCGCCCCACACATGGAGAGCTGACACATAAGATGGTGCAACAAAAAGAAACACAGATTCCCGTGCTGCCGAGCAACAGAAGCAGACAAAGAAGAAGATGCAGCAAATAGACACAGAACAGACAACTGGGGTGGGAGGAGGGGAGAGAAATAAATAAATAAATCTTAAAAAAGAAAAAAACCACAACATTCTCACCTCCCTACACAACCAGTACCACATAGGACCAAGCTGCTTTCACAACTCTTATCTAACTCTACACTGCCCTGAACTCTAAAACATTTAAAAGAAATTACAAAAAGTGGCTCTATTTGTCAATAAACTAATATCCATGGAGGCTCTATACCTCTCCCTTTCACAGCCCACCAATTTAGAGGCTCTGAGCCAGGACAAGCCTGGCAACCAGACTTTACCACCTGCCACCTGTGAGGAGGTTAAATACCTCTTGGTCTTTTGGACACCTTGTCCAGATGGGTTGAAACATTTCCATCACCTCTGAGCAGGCTGATGTTGTAATTAACATCCTGTTAACAGAAATAATTTCCAGACTTGGCCTTCCCTGCTCTGCAGTCAGATAACAGGACAGTCTTTACCTCACATCACAAAAGGGGTTTGCAGTGCCTTAGGAGTTACCTGGAAGATGCCTGTTCCTTCCAGACCTCAGTCCTCTGGAAAAGTCGAGCAGATGAATGGATCCTAAGACAGCACTTAACCAAATTCACAATGAGGGTCAGACTCCAGGGACTGCACTGCCCTTAGCTCTCATGGAATTCCAACCCTTCCTTGAAAACCACACCTCCCAAGCCCCTTTGAAATCCGGTATGGATGCCCTTTCACCCTTGCCAATATACCCCCAATCATCATATTTTGAAAGCAATATAGTTGACCTAACACACATGTGCCCATTCCTGCACCAGCTGACTCCACTCTTCCTGTGCTGGAACCTTCTGTCCCCTTGCTGTCTAGTCTCCCAGGTCCCTGGGTGACCTAAAGGCTTTTCACCCCAACCTTTAACCCCAAAGTGGACGGTCCTTTTCTTGTTCTCCTAACCACTCTCACTGCAGCAAAACTTGTAAATTTTCCTTCCTTCCTTTCCAGATTAAAGCCTGCTCCTCCACCCTCTATAGAAAGCAAATTATGAGATCCTGAGGCTCAAGATGAGTGCACCTGTGAACCTCTCGGACACCTATGCTTGAAAGTCACAAGAAACCAAGGTGACAACGTTCCAGTTACCACTGACCTTGTTTCCCTCTAATCTCTCCCCTTTGCTTCCTGCCATTCAGTGGTAACTACACTTAACTCTGGGGGCACCAATTCATAAGTTGTTACTCAAGGCCACCAGGTTTTGCATCATTCTCTCCTCACACTTGACCGGCTTTGTCACCCTTTTCCCTTTCACTGGAGCAATACCTCGACATCACTCAGGACCTGTGATTATAAGGAGAGCTTTCTGATTTCTACCCTGAAGAAATCCTCTTCTCCTTTGCCACCCTCTTCCTTTTGTTTACTGACTACAGTCTCTCTATGATGACCATCCTATGTTTTACCCTTCACTCTTCTTTGTACTAACCTCTCAAAAGACCCCTCACCATCCCCTTACAGATGCCATCCAAACCTCAGCAACCGCAATTAACCATTCTGACTGCTGGATCTGCCCCGAGCATGCCCACACCAGAACTCCATCCTTACTTGCCTTTGCTCTAAGCCCAGGAACTCTCCTGCATGTCCACCCACAGCACACTGGCTTTGGAGGCCGATGGGTTACAGAACCCCCCAAGTTGACCAGAATATGAAGATATACTTATTCTCCATCAGGCCTTAAACATCTCTCATTTGGGGGAAAATTCAAATTCTATTGGTATGGTCACAGTCCTAATGGAAAAACAATTTTTATGGTTTAAATACCTACCCACATGATCTTATATCCTGGGTACAGGGGTGGAAGGAAATTAGAAAGTGACACGGAAAATAAAAATATCACCTGCAGGAGAATCTCAACACACAAAGTAAAATGAGGGGAAGTTAGACCTAGAGTGTGCTAAACTTCACTCAAGAATAGAAGGAGGGAGGTGAAGGAAGAAGCACTCGCCCACAGAGGAGGATAGAGGTGGGTGGAGAGAAGGCCTGGGGGGGGGGGGGGGACAGAAAGGCAGTGGTCAGTGTGGGGGGGATGCTGTTCGAATATAAAATGGTGCAGCCACTTTGGAGGACAGTTTGCCAGTTTCTCAGAAAGCTAAGAACAGAATTGCCATATGACCCAGCAATCCCACTACTGGGTGAAGACCCAGAAGAACTGAAAGCAGGCACATGAACAGGTACTTGCACTCCCATGTTCATAGCAGCTTTATTTCCCAGTTGCCAAGAGCTGGAAGCAACTCAAGTGTCCATAAAATGATGACTGGATAAACACATAAACAAAATGTGGTCTATACACATTTTGGTATATTATTAAGATGTGAGAGGGAGTGGAGTTTTAACATGTGCAACGACATAGATGTACCTCGAGGACCTGGTGTTGAGCAAATAAGCCAGACTCAAAAGGACAAATATTGATGACCTAACTGATATGAAAAGAGGATCACAAGCAGACTCACAGAGGTAGAGCCTGGAAGGTAGGTTACCAAGAGAGAGAGAAGGGGAGTGGAGAATGCTGACGCAATGCTTAACCTGTGCAGAATTTATAATTTGGTTGCTTATAATGGTTTGGAAATCAATGAAGGTGATGGTGGCACAGTGATGTGAGTATAATTAATAGCACTCAAGTGTGAGTATGAATGTGGCCCATAGGGGAAGTTACAGCCATCCATGATGCTAGAATGAAAGCTGGAGGTTAAATTGGGCAGTTATATACCTTAGTGAATCCTGGGCTGGCCAAGGATTATAGTTGAGAATGCAAATATAAGAATATTCTAAAAAAAAAAGATCATTTCATCATCTATAACAAAGGTATGTCACTAGTACAGGGTGTTGATAGTGAGGTGATATATGGTAGGGAATTCACCTAAAACATACTTTTGTTATGTTTGTGTGTTGTAAGTATGTTTTTTCACTAGATAGAGGTCCACAGAGAAGCAAAGAAAATATTAAATTTCCATCCTGGGGAAGCCCTGCTACTTTCTCAAATAAAATGGCAAAAATCTCTGGAATATGTAAGAGAAGAAAGTGGGACTATGTGCCCAGTCCTCGATCTTTTTTCTTTTTTTTTTGGTTGTAGTGGGGGCTGGGTATAGAACCCAGGACCTCATGTGTGGGAAGTGAGTCCTCAGCCACTGAGCTGCATTGGGTCCCCTGAGTTGATTTTTTTCTGTTTGTTTTTGCTTTTCATTGTTTTTTAAAAATTATTATTATTATCATTATTATTTTTTAGTAAGTACCAGAAACTGAACCCTAGGCCTCTGATGTGGGAAGTAGGCACTCAACTACTTGAGCCACATCCACTCTGAACCCCTCAGGCTTAATACTTGTACATATGACCCTTATTCCTGTTAAAAGGAAACATTGCCTAATTATAATTAATGCCTAAGAATTACCACTAGAAAACTTCCCTGTTACTTGAATATGGCCTCTCTAAGCCAAATTTTGTAAATAAACTCACTACCTTCCCCCCAACATGGGACATGACTCCCAAGAATGAGCCTCCCTGGAACTGAGGGCTTTTTACCACGCATTCATCAGTGATGCATTTTGGAAAAGACCTTGACCAAAAGGGGAAACACTAAATAGAAAAGAGTTTTTATGGCTATGAGATTTTCAAAGTGAGTCAGGAGATCATTCTGGAGGTTACACTTATCCAGGTCTCAGGCAGATTTCACTAACTGTGTCATGTACAAAGCCTCAACAAGAGCACTCCTGAGGTCTCTTGGGACAGTGGGACAGCACAGGCAAGGTACACAGCTTCATGACATCAACACTTCTTTGGTGGGCTCTATCTTGGAATATATATGAATATATATGAAAATCTATTTTCCCAATAATAACACAGTTATATTCATTTACAGTTCCCCTAACTGTGATTCTTCTACTACTTTCATTTGTACCTATAATTTTCCTTTTAACAGTTAAGCATATTTTTCAGAGACTTAATTCTTTGGACTGTTCAAATGTTGATTCAACCCTGAATTTCAGCAGACCAGTGGACAGCTCCTACTGTCCAGTTTTCTGGCTTGCCCTGCACAGCCAACAAAACGAAGACGGACAGGTCCTATTCCCCAAAATGGAGAATGTGTGCAGCTGCGGACAGGAAACTTCCCTCCATCTGCCCCGTGGTATCAGCCTCTCAGCCTGGGGTTGTCGGAGCAGATCTCCAGGGTCCCTCGGGGTTGGGGAATGAATAATCATGGGGGGTGTGGCCATGGACCAAGTAGATTAGTTGTTATTGTGGATGTGGCTGTCACCTTGTGTTGGAGGAAGAATGGGTAACATTGATATAAAGATGGGGGTGTCAAAGTTAAGAAGGGAGGGTGATGAATGGATGGAACAGGGCACTTTTGGGGTGGGGAGATTCTTCAGTTTAATCCTGCAATGATGGACACATAACATTACACATTTGTCAAGGCCTGTGGGACTGTACAGTGCAAAGTGCAAGCCAAAATGTAAACTGTAGGCCATGGTTAGTATCAATGCCTCAGTATTAGTTCATCAACTGTAACAAACTTGCCACAATCATCTAAAATGTCAATAAAGGGGCAACTGAGTATGTGGGTGCTGGGGGAGGCTTATATGGGAATTCCCTAAACTTTCAGTGTAAATTTTCTATAAAGGTAAATCTTAAACTTTTCTAAAAATAGAGTTAAAAAGGGCAGGTTTTCTGGTCAATCAAATTTAGAAAGCTACACATAATACCCACCTCTACATACACACCTTTTAGAGTCACCCAGTGCACTTCCACATGTTAAAGGCTCTGAGATGACCTTCAGCCTACAAGCCCTTAAACTTTCCAAAAGTACTTGGTTATGGGACTTTTTTTTCTCCCTGCAACACATTTTACATCCCATGGCACTTATGTTCTGTAGAGAAGACCAGGGAAATGCTGGACTTCTCATTTTACTAGCTCAGAGCCCTCTTGACATAAAGAGCCCCCTGGAGGGCTGTCCTCCCTTAACTAGTAAACGCTCTTAGCAGACCCCAGTGCCTAGGGCTTGTCCTGGGCATCTCCCGCCTGCCCTGAGTTTGAGTAACACCACGTGCCTGTGAGCCTAGGTTGCCTGAGGAGCGGCCACAAACCACCAGGAGCAGGGAGGAGGCCAGGACCCTGCCAGGCTAGGCTGTGCCAGTCACTGCTCAGGCTCCGTGGTATCCAGAGACCCTCCTGAGCCCACTCACTTGTTTGGTGAAGGGGGAGTCATGGCAGGGCAGAGGCCAAACCTCAGAATCCCCTGACCAGGGCTCGTTCCTTCATGCACAAGAGGCCCCTCCCTGGGCCTAAATGCTTTCACCTGAGCAAGAAAACCGGGTTGTCTCTATGGCCTTCCCAGTGCTCTGATTCTGTTTCCACTGCCTCACCCCAGCTCCTGCAGGCCTCAGTCAGCACAACTCGTCAATTCACATGACAGGGCTCTAAAAGGGAAACTAGCTCTCCATCCCTCTGCCAGAGCGACAGGTGAAAATGAGTTGGTGAACTTCACCAAAGGAAAAGGTGCATATCTGTTAGGGTCTGACTTAAGAACTGCCAAACTGTTTTCCACAGTGGCTGCAGCATTCCACGTTCCACCAACAATGGATGAGGTTCCCCATTTCTCCACATCCTTGTCAACACTAGCTATTTTCCATTTCCTTTTTCATAGCAGTTCTAGTAAGTGTAAAATGGCACCTCATTGCAGTTTTGGTTTGCATTTCTTTAATAGCTAATGATGTTGAACCTTTTTTCAAGTGCTTATTAGTCTGTCTGTGTATATCTTCTGTGGAGAAATGTCTATTCAAATATTTTGCCCTTTTTTTTTTTGTACTGGAAACCTATAAATTTTTTTGAATCCTACAATATGTTACACAATATATTTGGTTCATAGTAATGAAATCATAAGTATTTGTCTTTTTGTGTCTGGCTTGCTTCACTCAACATAATGTCCTCCAGGTTCATCCATGACATCATATGCTTTATGACTTCATTTCTGTTTACAGCTGCACAATATTCCATTGTGTGGATAGTCCACAGTTTGTTTACCCATTCATCTGTTGATGAACACCTGGGTTTTTTTCCATTTGGCAATCATGAATAATGCTGCTATGAACATCAGTGTACAAATGTCTGTTCATGTCACTGTTCTCTGTTCTTTTGGGTATACACCAAGTAGTGGTATTGCAGGGTCACATGGAAACTTTATATTCAAGGCTATAAGCCTTTTCAGGAAACAGTTTATCAAACAGCACAGTTCTGGGATGTTTCACCCCAGATTTCTTACCCAGTCACAGAACTATATCTTAAGTCTTAATTGGAATTTTAAAAGTTGTACACATGTAACAATCAAAACAGTGTGTTCCATCTTTCCTTTCCTGGCTGATGCACTTCCTTCCTTCCCCCAAATGGATTGTTGCTAAGGGATGTCTGAGTTTTGTCCTTTCCAAGAGTCCTGTGCACCAGCAGCTCCATAGTTTGACTGAGAATATAAAGCATTCTTATACAACAAGAAACAATTTAAGAACTATCCTCAGCCATGGATCCATTAAATTTGTTTTAGTCTATACCTGACCTAGCTTTGCTGTCCTCAACATGTCGTATTTGAAGAATTCAACCCTAACTTTACAACTCCTTACAATTTCCATTATTTCTTGAGAGTAGAGTGGGACTAGGGGGAGAAAGTTGACTTGTTTTGTGGTAGGAGATTCTGAGAATGGCAGATATGTATTCCTGAAATCATTAAGGGGGAAAATGGCAAATGTTCCTTCATACTCTGATAATGAAATCATTTGTAGGCAAATACCAAAAACCTTCTGGTCCTGATATAATACAATATTGGGTTTCTTTTTTTCTAAGGTTTATTTTTATTTATTTCTCTCCCCTTCCCCCTCTTTGTTCTCTGAGTCCATTCAGACTCTGATTATTATCTGTATTCTGCATCCACTTGCATTATCTGGCAGCACTGGAAAACTGCGTCTCTTTTTTGTTACATCAGCTCTGTGTGTGCGTCACCATTCATGGACAGGCTGCACTTTTTTCACATGAGACAGCTCTCCTTATGGGGCACACTCCTTGCACATGGATAATCCCTATGCAGGAGCACCCCTGCATGACTGGCACTTCTTGCGTGCAGCAGCTCTGCATGTGGGCCAACTTACCACATGGGTCAGGAGATCCTGGGGATCGAACCCTGGACCCTCCATATGGTAGCTGGACTCTCTGTCAGTTGAGCCACATCTGCTTCCCAATATTGTTTTAAATACACTCATAATGTGGAAGCAGATGTGGCTCAAGAGATTGAGGCCTTGCTTACCACATGGGAGGTCCCAGGTTTAGTTCCCAGTACCTCTTAAAGACAAGAAAGACAGTGTGCCGATGCAACAAAAGGATGCAATGAGAGACACAAGGAAAACATAATGAGAGACACAACAAAGCAGGGAGCAGAGGTGACTCAAGCAATTAGGCACTCTCTCCCACATCTAAGGTCCCCAGTTCAGTTACTGGTGCCACCAAAAAGATGACCAGCACACAACAAACAGACACAGCAAGTACAAACAATGAGGGGGTGAGGAGAAATAAAGAAATAAAAGAAACCTATAAGTAAAGAAATGCACTCATAATTTATATTACTCTTTAATTTCTCTTTCTTTTCCCTGAGTTTCAGTTCAGTTTGGTAGATATAACAAAGAGAGGTCATTTTTATTTCAGTTAATGTTTGTCTTTCCACTGTGAATCTGAACATGTAATGGAGGGAGATGATCATTTTCTTTTTAGTCTTATCTGCTTGGACCACTCTCTCCTAGTATACCACCCCTGTATTATTATCAGTATTCATAAAAATGAGTAATAGCTCTTTACAAAGATATGCTATGCAAGAAATCCTTCAAGGTAGGGTAATAGGCTTAGAGGAGAAAGGCTCAATCGAGTATCTTTTATTCATAGTCATTACAGAAAATGAACAAAACCTTCAGCACCCCCACCTTTTCTCCCTGGGCCTGATATATTTAAATAATTCCTCCCTACAGATTCTAGTTGATTCTGAGGACTGTGATCTTAGGGCCTCCTGACACCCAGTACAGGTAGAGATGGGCCTTGCATGAGTTTTGGTCCAGCTCTTGTCCTCCTGCCTCTTGGTGAGCTGGTGGAATGTTGCTTCATCAGGAGCTTGGGGCAGGGACTGCAGACTCACTCAGGCCTGATGCTGGAAGAGAGAGGCAGGAGTTTGCTGAACCAGCCCTACAGACAGTTTCTCTGCAGGTCTTACACACATTCTCAGTGATGTTGCCTTCTTCTTGGCAGAGATGACACACCTGCGGCCATCAGGTCCCTAGGGCAGATCCTGGTCATCCATGGGTAAGACCAGCCTGTGGCTTTCTTCAAAGGGCATTTTTAGTTTAACATCTTCCTCCTGATTTTGTGCTTCTCAACCATTTTGGGTTCTGGCTTCTGTGAGCCCTTTCCTGGAAGTTCCTGTTGTTTTGGAACCTTCTTTCTCTTTCCTATTTTAGTTAGAACTCAGACTGATTCTGCTGCTTGGTGAACTCCTTCCCATCCAGCTGCAGACTCTTGATCTTGTCTCTGAAGTCCTGCTCAGAAGCTGGTTTTCCAGCTCAGCAGACTCATGGCCTCGACCAGCCTAGCGCCATCTTTGTTGGAGTCATTTAATGGTAGCAGTCAACTGAATAGTCGTCTCTTCCAAGAGACTGTTTAGTTTATGTTTCTGCTTTAATCCTAAGTCTGAACTCTGCAGCTTAAAAGCAAGTTCATGCTCAAGAGCCCTGAGAGCATCCAGCTGCTGCTGTGGAGACACCAAAGCACCTGCTTCTCAGACACCCTTCTCCAGCCTCTTCACAGTCAAGTCCATCTCTTGTCTCATGCAGATCTGTCTCTCCAGTTGCTTTTCAGCATCCAGTCGTAATTGTGTCTGCTCCTTTCAGTGCTTTCTTGCTACACCCAGTGCTTGCCCTTCTGAAGTTCTGTCTTGCTTAGGTCCCTTATGATTGGATTCTGATGTGTAGGAGCTTCCTCTTTAATTGTTCCATTGCTCCTTGCAAGTTGAAAACCTTGTTGTTTGTAACTGCAAGCTCCTCTGTCAGTTTAGTGTTGGATTTTTCTAAAGCATCCACTTTTGCCTGAAGGTTGTTTCTGTAGCATTAGGATGACTGTGGAGCTCCTCTACCTCATTGTTCTGGCCCAGAGTTGCAGGAATATGACCATCTCCTTCATGCCTTCACTGCTGCTCCCATCCTTGAGATAAACTGAAACACCTGAAACTGCATCTAGGAGTCCAAACCTCCTTTCACACAGAAATTGGGATCAATGATTTTAAGACTCACAGACAGAACAGCAAATTTAACTCCTTCTTCCACCATGAGGGAATTGGGCTCTTAGGATTCATGAGAAGTTCCTTTTCATTGATCACAGGTTTTGTACACTCTGAGAGTTCCTTTTGCATTGATCCAAACGAAGCCAGGCTCTTCCTCTGCCTCCTGGCATCTTCAGTCCTGGGAGACCTTAACACCTGTGGTTTCCTCTGCAGTTTCTGGAACAAGCTTTCCTACAGTTTTAGAGCCCCAGAAGGGTTTGTTTTGTCCATGAAAAGTTTTCTTGTCTTTCAAATCATGTTCCAGGAAGTTCTCCAATACCAGGAAGAACTGCTGGAGAGGAGCGTGGTCAGATCAGATCCTCCCCAGGTCCAGAGCTGGCTCAGCTGAGCCCTTGCTGCTCAGTTTGGCCCTTTGGACAGGTGGAAGCATTCAGCAGCCATCAGGGAATCAGGACGCTGATTCTCAACTCTCCATGCCCACGGTGGTGTCAGGGGTCTCGGCCTGGCTTGGTCCTTCCTTCACACTCTTCGATCTGGTAGGGGGTGGGGGAGCAGAGGATGTGAGCATAGGTACTGTGGCCATCCCCCCCAGGCAGAGCCCCATTCCCTCCTCCTCCTCTTCAAAGACCCTCCCCCTGCAGCCTCTACCCAGCGACTCTGGCCCCTGGAACAGGCTGTTTGTCTTTTTGTTGTAGAGTTTAGGACTTTTTAAAATTTATTCGTAACATTAGACCTTAGAGATGTGGATTACCAAATATTTCCTTCCAATCTGTAGGTTGTCTTTTAACTAATCCTAAAGTCCTTTGATGCACAAAAGCTTTAAATTTGTCTATTTTAGGAGGTGGTGGTGGTGCCTCACTCCCACATAGGAGGTCTGCATTCTGTTCTGATATGTCCTAAAAAGAAGACAAGCACACAACGAACAGACACAGTGAGCGCAAGCAATGAGGGCATGGGAAAAGAAAGAAATACATATAAAAAATTATTTTAAAAACGTGTCTATTTTTTCTTTTATTATTGTTGTTTTGAGTGTAAAGTCTCAGAAACCATTGCCTACCACAAAGCCCTAAAGATGCCTCCCCATGTTTTTTCTAGGAGTTCTATAGTTTTTTTTATTATACTTAGGTCTTTTATAGAATTTGAGCAAATATTTATATATACTGTGAAGTAAGGACCTACCTTCATTCTTTGACATATAAATAACCAGTTTTCCCAGAACAATTTGTTGAAGAGACTGTTCTCTCCCAATTGAGTGGACTCGGCAGCCTTGTCAAAAATTAATCAACCATAGATAGGAGGGTTTATTTCTAAACTCTCAATTCTGTTCCATTGGTCTATGTATCTTCCCTTGTGCCAGGACCACATTGGTTTGATAACTGTAGCTTTGTAATAAGTTTAAAATCAGGGAATGTGAATCCTACAACTTCATTTTTCTTTTTCAAGATGTTTTGGCTATTTGGGTACTCGTATCCTTCTATATAAACTCGTATCCTTCCATATAAACTTGATGATTGGCTTTTCCATTTCTTCAACGGAGGTTGTTGGATTTTTTATTGGGATTGTATTGAAAGTGTAAATTGTTTTGGGTAGAACTGTCATCTTAACAGCATTTGGTCTCCAGTCTGTTAACAGGGAATATCCTTCCATTTTATGCCTTCTTTGGTTTCTTTTAGTAACGTTTCATAGTTTTAATGTGTGCAATTTCATCACATACTTTTTTAAATGCATTTTTAGATGTTTGATTCTTTTACTGTTCTATCTTTTGACGTTGATTATGATGTTAGCTGTGGGTTTTTCATATTTTTCCCTTTATCACCTTGAGGAAGTTTCCTTCTATTTCTAGTTCCGAGTGCTTTTATTAAGAAGGGTTGCTGGATTTTATTTCAAGTATCTTTTCTGCATCATTTGTGATGATCATGTGTGTTTTTCCCCCATCCTTATATTAATGTGATGAATTACATCCATTGGTTGACTCTTATTTTGAACCACCCATGCATGGCAAGTGACATTAGGTGGTCATCAGAATTCAGAAAGGACAATTAGCAACAGAATTTGTATACAGATAGATAGATATACACACATACACAGACACACACAAAAAACCTTTGTTGCCAAAATTGGGTTTTAAACTGCCAGGAAAGAGGGCATGCCATTCCCGTTGTTCTATTTTATTTTATTTTATTTTATAATATTTTATTTTATTTATTTTATTTATTTCTCTCCCCTTCCCCCCCCCCCCCCCCATTGTCTGCTCTCTGTGTCCATTCTCTGTGTGTTCTTCTACATCTGCTTGCATTGTCAGGTAGCACTGGAAAACTGCATCTCTTTTTTGCTGTGTCACCTTGATGCGCCAGCACTCTGTGTGTGGTGCCACTCCTGGGCAGGCTGTACTTTTTTTATGTGGGGCAGCTCTCCTTGCGGGGTACACTCCTTGTGCATGAGTGCCCTTGCATGGCATGACACTCCTTGCACACAGCAGCACTGTGCATGGGCCAGCTCACCACATGGGTCAAGAAGACGTGGGAATTGAACACTGGACTTTCCATATGGTAGGCAGATGCTCTGTCAGTTGAGCCACATCTGCTTCCTGCATTGTTCTGTTTTATTCTGGTCACTATCAGAAACAACAGTCCCTAGTGCTAAAGAATCTGAGGACAGATGGAGACCCAAGTTCTAACGGGAGAGTTTTGATTGGAAGCCATTCCATTCTCTAACTCAGCAAGAGAATCCACACCCATAGCAAGCAATATCAGATCACTGTCTCTGGAGAAGCCTTCCCTACTGCACTCAGGAAAGCTATTAACAGGCAATCTGAACAAGCTTCAGCAGGACCACTCCATTCAGACCCGCCTCTAGTTACTCTAGCCTAGAAAATATCTTCAAGCTCTTCACTATTAGAAGGAGCAGGAATATTTGCAGAGAACTGTGGCTGATCTTCGCCACAGTCTTCTCTCTTCAGTAACAGTTTCATCATATTGTCCAAATACTGTTCCTTTAGCAAATGGAGGAAACAATTCTGAATGGTGGAATAAATTTTGTGAATTTGCCCAAGTTCTCTGTGCAGTTTCTTAAAGTCACAGTAGCTCTTCCATATGATTCTCTCCTGGACATCCTCTGGATTTCTTTGTGAGACAACTCAGGGTGATCTTATACAATATGTAGCCCCGGGGATGTCCTTGGGGCTTGGTGACTGTAGAAATGGGGGCGACACCCAAACCCACTCCTGGCAGAGCTCCTGGTCCCACCACCTCTGCCACCCACTGGGACCACCACGGAATGAGGGGACCTCTCTAACAAGCTGATCTTAGGAAGAAAGTATTTAGCCTTTCATCACTGAGTATGATCCTACCACAGACTTTCACTGATGCCTGGAACCACAAGAGGAAGCTGCTTTCTATTCCTAGTTTACTGAGAGACTTTCTCATGAACTGGAGTTGCATTTTGGCAAGTGCTTTTTCTGCAGTAGTGTTGACATGGTGTTTGTACTTTATTCAATTAATTTGGAGAACTAAGATGAGTTGCAGATATTAACCCACCTTTGTGTTCCCAGCTAGTCTTATTTAGCATCATCTATAATATTCTATGTATTTTTGCATTAGGTTGTTCCCTCACATTTTGTATGGATTTTTAAGCCCAGGATCATGAGGGACAGTGTTCTGTATGTACTTCTCTTTCCTTGTGATGTCTTTGCCTGGTTTTGAGTGAGGGTAACTCTGGAGTTGTACATGAATTTGGAATTGTTCTTCCTTTAGTATGTAAGAGGGTTTGGGTAGAAATGATACTATTTCTTTATTATGTGTTTGATATAATTCAGCAATGAGATCTTCTGGGCTTGGAATTTATTCTATGGGAAGGTTTTCAATTACTAATTCAATTTCTATAGTTGATAAAGGGATGAGCAAAATTTTCTAGTTCTCTTTTTGTGATGTGTTTGTCAGAGAAACTATTCATTTCATTACATTGAGAAATTTATTGGCATAGTCCCTTGTCCTTTTACTTTATAAAGAGTCTCTACAGATATCCCTTCTTTCATTCCTGATATAGTTAATCTATGTCTAGCCACAGGTATACAAAATATGTTGATATTTCCCCATCAAACAAGCTTTGTGTTTCATTCTTATTCTCTATGTTCTATCTTATTGATTTTGGGTCTCTTCTTTATTATTTCCCTCCTGCTTTTTGCTTTGGACAACTGTAGAACACACCTCTTTTGCTATCCTCATCTCAGCCACCATAAATCCTTGTCATATTTGTTCTCCAGTGCCTAAAAAATGTTGATTATTATATTTATCTGAATTTGAAGTTGTTTAGGGTAGGTTGCTGTTTCTACATCATGATCCAGAGCACAATTCCAAACTGAGTTTCTAATTCAATTTGTTATATCTTTAAATTTTGAGAAGTATATTTGCATCTTTCACAAATCAGCTGGATCATTTATTGTTTCCCATGTTCTGCAGGAATTTTCAAGCTAAGCATTTTGTTCTTCACACAAAATAATTTCAATTATGGTATATTCTACATCTCATAATTCCAATATTGAAGTTTTATCAGGCTTGCTTTACAAACTATTGTTTCTGATTCTTGATCACGTTGATTTTTTTAATTAGTATTTATGTAGTTCTTGCTTTGAGCTGCACATCTTCCTTATGAAATTGGGTAAAATCTTTGACACACAGGCTAAACTTGGAATTCTCTAGAGGCTCTTGTTTCCTTCTTCCAATTTTCAGATCACCACCAATCCAGAATATTACACACTAAATCCACACCTTGAAGTTATTTTGTTCAGAGGTGTGGCACATTTGGACAACAAACCACAGGAGGGCTGACTGGTGATCACAATTCCTCACAAAGAGTTGCTTTCTCCTTCCCACCACTCAGCTCCCACTCTTGGCTAAAAGGCACTTTTCCTCAGAACACATTCTTTGGGGGATGAGGCAGATTTCTTTTGCTCCTCCCTTACTCTGAGGCTATGAACCTTTGGATTCCTAGATTTCCAGGGTGGTGGACTGACTCCTACTTCACTCCCCATAAGAACAAGGCTTGGAATCAACTCCAGTTTACTTCAGTGTGTGAAACGAGAAGCCAAAGATAATATTTTCAGATTTGACACATGGTCATGGGATGAAAGCAACTTTTCTTTCTAGATTCCCCTTAACTACCCATTAATTCCTGCCTGGTGCTGGACACCAGGGTAGGTGCTGGAACACTGTCCATCTCCACCAACGCTCCTCAGTGGGGTCAGTGGCTAGCATTGCTCTGTGGACTGTTTACCTGCCACAGTGAGATCCAGGTGGAAATTGAGACTGAGAGCAACAAGGAAGCCTCTACCTTATCATGTCCCAGATTGGAGACACTCAAGCAACAGAGGAGCATTTACATCGTGTCTTTGGGTCTACTAAAAAGTTTGCTGACCAGCTGCTCCTGACCAACTTGGAGTGGCAAAGTGTCTAAAGCTGGGGCATGTACTAGACTCTCATGGGGTCACATAAAACTCTTAAGGTTATGGATCCTCTCCACAGAAATGTGTGCAAGGAAATGAGTTGAAAGATGGACAGTGTTCCAGCACCTACCCTGGTGTCCATGTCCAGCTCAAGCGTGTTTGGGAAGGTGAGCTTCCCTCTTCAAGGCAGATGGTGGCTCTGCCTCTACCAAGGCTCCCTGGTGTGGGAAGAGGTCCAGGTGATACAGGATGGGCATGGAGGATGGAAAGTGAGGACATATGCCAATTCCTGAAGCTGGGATCAGCCTGGAACTTTTTCTCGTACATTGATGGCACTTGGGTTTGGTTGGAAAAGTGAGTGACTAATAAATGACATCTTTCAACTCATTTCCTTATAGTCTGTTATGGTTTCACCTTTTTTCTCTGCCAGATTATCTTCGGAAATAAGTAGAGGGGTGTTGCTGGATGGATAAGTGATTTCTGAAAACATCTCTCCCAATCTATTTCTCGTTGTAGGAGTGAAAACCCTAGATCTCTAAGACTTCAAGGATCATGTGAGCCCTGACATTTCATATAACTTTTGTCTTTCCTTGTCCATGCACACATCGTAGTTCCATGGTCGGAGGCGTGTGATGACTTAAAAGCGCACTGTTCTTTCCGTTGTCACAAAATTGTTCTTGCAAATATTATCTTGCAAAGATTCTTTCAAGACTCCTGAACTTCAGATACTGTCACTATGCTCAGTAGGAGGCAGTAAAACTTGTAATTTCTAAAGTGTCTGCTTTGTTAGTGATTTTCTATTAGATAATAACAGCCCTGGTAAAAATATTTGAATAGACATCTGTTTCTATGAGGTGTAAATACTTGTAAGATTTCTTTATGTCAGAAGAGCTTTGAAAGCTACCTCTGACCCTCCATCCAAAAGGGCGTAATGAAGTGTGTCTGAGTGATTATCATCCCATCAATCACGTAGACATTGATTTCTGACAATGTAATATTAAAAGTAAAATAAACAAAGGCCCTTAACGTGTACATTTACAAAATTTAAAAGCACACTTCTAATTATTCATGAGTCAAAGATGAAGTCATAAGGAAAATTTTAAAAATCTGGAATTTAAAGACAATGAAACATCAAGTGTCTGATGCGCTGAAACACCTGTACCAGTTCTTGAAAACTGCACAATAACACCCCCCCCACACACCCTAGTAGCTCAAGACAACAAGCGTCTGCTCTTACAGTTTCTGAGTCAGGGTCGTGCGGCTTGGCTGGGGGTCCTGGCTCAGGTCTCCAGGACATCCCCTTCCAGGGCACTCCCATGGCTGGGGCAGGTTCCAGTCATCATGGCTGCTGGGCTGAAGCCTCAGGGCCCCCCCCACCCTGACCTCTCCAAAGGTTCTGAGGGTCCTCAGACTGACAGCTGACCCCAGAGCAAGGGGGGAGAGAGGGAGGGGTTGAGGGTGGAGAGGAGGTCCAGGGCCTTTTACAACAGGCTCACCCCTCACTCCCCCCTTATTCCTTTAGGTGCCAGTGAGTTACTAAGGCCAGTCCTTACCCAAGGGTGGGATTAAACTCCTCTTGATGGGAAGAGGATCAAAGAATTTGCCACCACAGCATTATATGAACAGAAATTTATCAACTTAAATGCATATATCAGGGGGAAAGACTGAAATGAATTATTTAAATCAGTAAGTTTTAAAAAATCAAGTAAAGCTAAAGAAATATGAGCAAAAATAAATGAAGTGGAAAGCAAAGAAATAAAAATGTTCAGCAACACTCAAAGCTTGTTCTTCGAAAAGAATACTAAAATAGCAAGCCTGTGGGAAGGGTGACCAAGAAAACAAAAATGACAAATAAAAAAGGTTAGAAATGAAAAACAGCAAAAGTAAACTGCAAAGGACCTTATGTCAAATCTTTTATGCTGATAATGGACACTTTTCTATAAAATATGAGTTACCAAAACTGATTCATGATGGCATAGAAAACTTGGATAGATCTATACCCACTTTTTAAATCAAATTATAAATTAATATTCTAATCCCTCTTCCCCACAGAAATAAGTACCCGGTCCACTTGAATTTTACAGGCATAGTCTACCAAACCTTTGAAAACCTCAGATAACCCTCACAGCAAAATACTACAGAAAACAGAGAGAATGCTTCTCAAGCCATTTTAGGGGTCCAGCATAAAGTTGATACTAAAACTGGATGTAAAGAAGGGAAACGTCCAGGCCAGTTTTGCTTCTGAACATAGATATAAAAATCCAAACTAAAATAATACACAGAATAATAGAATTTATCCCAGGAACACAAAAATTTTTAAAATCATGAATGTCATTCCCAGATGAACGAACAGATTAAAGGACAAACACATGATTACTTCAATAGATATTTAAGAAAAGCACTTGATATCATGTAATATTCTTTTAACTAGGAATTGAATTTTCCTGCCCTCTAAAAATATGCTACAATCATACTTCAAACATCAAATTTAACATATTTAATTCTAAATGACAAAATAGAAGCATCACTTTAAAATCAGGAATAAGACAAATATGCCATCATTGCTTCTAACAACCCTACACTATATGTCATAGGCAATTAAACAAAAGAAAGAGAAATGATAAGTATTAATACTGAGATGAAAGAAGAAAAGCTACTGTATTCTCTGTCAGGGTGACAGTTTCATGTTGGATGGACCCCGGAAAATCACATACCTAGAGCTAATACATCCCAGTGAGTGGAACCTATTGTAGGTGGGAACTTTTGATTTGGTCACTTCAGTTAAGGGACTTTTGATTAGGTTAATTCAGTAAGGCATGGGCCAGGGTGGATCTTAATCTTCTTACTGGAGTCCTTTATAAATGAATATGGATGAATAGAGAGAGAGACACAGAGAAACCCCCAGAGGTGAGAGAAAGTCCCGGAAGCCAGAAGCTGAACTCAGTGGACACAGAAGCAGAGAGAAAGCCAGAAAGCAGGAAGCTGAGGGCAAGGAAGCCTGCAAGGAGGGAGAGCCCAGGAGCTGCCTGTGCCTCGATCGCTGGTAGCAGGTCTTCAGGGAGAAAAGCCTCACCTGCCAAAGCCTCAATTTTCATGACCTTGAACTGTAAGCTCTAAGTTAACAGGTCCCCACAGTAAAGTCAACCCATTTCTGGCGTATTGCTTTTGGCAGCTTCTAGCAGACTCAGTCATCATTTAGTCACTCAACATTCTTTCTTAACCACTCCTGGGCCCTCTGAGAAGATTCTTCAGGAACCTCCAGGCTTTCCTCTGTCCACATCCTGGAGTTAGACTGAGGACCTCCCATCATTTCCATGCCACGCACTCAGCAAGCTCTCCACTCCATTTTCTCTTCTCTTCATCCTTCCCCCAAGACTTTCTCCAAGAACTATCACCTTGTTATCTCATCATAGTTAAGCTCCTTATGTTAACCTACAGCTGAGATCAGAAGGGGCAGGGACCACAGAGCCTTAAGTGGAAAGAGGAAGGCTGAACCCTCATAGACCTCGCCCGCCACTTGTGTCAACACATGGCAACAGACTTTGGGTAAGAAAGCACCTCATGGTACCTTGAGTTGGACTCATCAGGGCCTGGCAACTGTAAGCTTCTACCCCAAATAAATATCCTTTATAATAGTCAACAGATTTCTGGTACTTTGCATCAGCATCCCTGTGGCTGGCTAATACACCCTGAGTTAGTATTATCAATGGAAACTGTAGTCCAAACCTTGGTAGGGCTTGTGGTAAGTTATTTTATTATTATAATAAAAACATGCAGTGCATTGGTCAACAAGTTTTTATTGAGTGCCTCTCCTGCCCAGCAGCTGGTACTATGGAGAACACAAGAGAAGTGTAAGATACAATGTCCACCAGTGAGCTGTGGAATAGGATGTCCTTGTGACTCGGGTGGCAGGTGATGTATACAGAGTGGGTGGCTCCAGCCTGGAGGCTCAGAGGCCACTGAGACTTCGGCAGTGTGAAGCCTTAGAGCAGGGGTGGAGGAATTAAAATGTAGGCAAGTAGGGAACTGGCAAAGCAAAGGGGGCTATAAACAGACAACAGGCGAGGATGGAGACTTGAGCTGTCTGGTGCATGGACACGAGGGCACCCAAGCTGTGGGAGTGGGTCCCTGGCCTGGGTGCTCGCTGTGGACCTCTCTGCCTTCCTTTCCTCCTCCCACACAGCCCCACCTTCCTCCCCCTTAGGAAAGTGGAACCTGGATGTTGAAATCGCAGCTGAGTGTGGCGGGGACAGCAGCTCACTGGAGCCCACCAGAGGCGCTGCGCTCCCTGGACATTCCCCCTGGGGCTCAAATGGGCTGGTCCTGGCAGGATCTTCTATTCTCTTAGACTCCCCCTCCAGGGACCACCACGTGATGATGGATCCATCACAGCCACAACGCCTTCCCAACGTCAGGGGGGCCTAAACCCACCCCCAAGGGCCACAGGCGGCTCAAGAATGTCCGCAGCTCCAGAAGCAGCACAGGCCACACTGGACCACCGGAGCTCGTGCACGACAACCCCAGATGGCCTCTCCCAGGCCTGGGAAGGCTCAGAGGCCCCTACTAAGGCTCATTTTAGCATTTCCTGCATGCTGGGCTGAGCTGGGCTGGGGGGTTCTGTAACCGCCACAGAAGGTGGAGAGCAAAGCACACCTGGGCAGGGGGGAGCTGCAGGATCTGAGGAGAGCAGCACGACCTCGGGCGGAGTCAACCCCCCCCCCCCCCCCCCAAGAGCCAGCTGGGCAGGAAAGAGCAGACTGGGGTGTTCACTCAACACGCAGACTGCTGAGCTGGGTCACGGGTGGTCAAGACACAGGCAGTGCCTTTGTGGATGTCACAAGTTCTCACAGCGGCCAGGAAGAGCGGCAGGGGCGGCAGTACTGGAAGTTATGGCTCTGCGACACCTCTGCCAAGGGAGGTGACAGTGGACATGGCCTCTCCTGTCCCTGCACGGGGAGGTGACAGTGGATGGGCCTCTCCTGCCCCTGCACGGGGAGTGGGTGACAGTGGGCGGGGCCTCTCCTCTTAGCTGTCCCAGGTCCAGCGCCCCCCTCCCCCCCGCCCCAGGTCGCAGGGCCGTGGCGTCCTAGAGGACCGAGGCGTGGGCGCGGGCGTCACGGCTGCAGCAGCAGGCGCGTCCCCGGCCACCTGAGCAACAGGAAGGGGACCAGGCGCTGCGTGAAGGTGGCCGAGAAGGTGTAGAGCAGCTCCTGCGACCCCGCGTTGGTGAACGTCACGGTGCCGCCCTCCGCGGCCGCTGCGCAGGAAAGAGCTTGGCCCTGGGGGCGGGTATGGGCCCAGACCCCCCACGGGACAGGCGCAGCGCCCACACCCCGTCCTCCGGCCAGGGGGGAGCATCCCCTTCCTCTCCACGGAGCCCCTGGCCACGCCCACCAGGCGGCTCCCCACCGCCCCCGCCCCCTCGCCTCCCCCAAAGAGTCCTCGTCCTAGTCCCTTAAGCACTGGTCATAACCATCACCATAGCCCACCTCCTCGTCCTCGTCAACCTCGCCCTCCTCCCCCTCCTCCCCGTCCCCCTCTTCCTCCTCCTCCTCCTCCTCTCCTCCCCCTCCTCCTCGCTGTCCCCCTCCCCGTCCCAGGACCAGCCCCCTCTGCACCTCCTCCTCCAGTAGACCCTGCCCCAGGTGAAGCCCTTGCTGCCCAGCACCCCGGGCTCACAGGTGAACTGCTGGGGGTGGGCCCGGCGGCGCAGGCTGCGGTACGACACGCACTTCCAGTCCTGCGACAGCAGCAGGTGGCCGCTGGCCGACTGCGGGCCCAGGGTGATGCTCACTTCGGGACAGGGAGGGGCCGTGTCAGCGGGGCGTGCGGGGTCCCCGGCCCTGGGAGGTGCCGCGCAGGCCTGGGGGCCGGGGGCGGAGCGGGGCTGCGGCGGGGCTGGCCGGGCCCTCGGGGCGCTGCTGGCTGGACGCTGGCGCCAAGGGCCAGGCGCTGAGCTGGGGAAGCCCAGGGAGGTCCGTGAGGCCAGGACAGGCGAACGGGGAGGAGGAGCAGAGCCTCAACGCAGACTCCACAAAGGAGCTGGCAGGCGCAGCAGGGCTCGGGTTTGGCGAGGATCTGGGGTCAGCTGCTCCGACCCTGGGCCCTCACCTGTTGTATACTCCAGGTCCCTCAGCAGCTTCCCTGGGAGAAAAGAAAGGATGCGGTGGACCCCGGGCCAGCAGACGTGCGGCCTTCCCTGAGTAGAGGTGAATATCCTGGGAAAGGTCCATTCCGAGACGCCCAGGAGAGAACAGCCAGGTCCAGGAGCCAAGCCCGACTCTGATGCCCACTGGGCCCACCCCGTTACCTTGGAACTCTCTCAGGCCTTGCTGTAGAGAAAGGAGTTTATCCGAGAATTCACTAGTCCTTTTCTTAATCACCGGAGCAATGGGATTCGCGATCCAGACCTTCCGGGGATACCTGAGGGGACGGCAACAATAAGAACTCGCTTCCCTCCTCTTCCTCAGGACAGCTGTGAGGGGCAGGGCGGGCATGACCCCCCACTTCAGAGGGAAAGCGGGGCTTGGAGACCACGTGAAGTGCCCAAAGCAGGGCTCAAGCCATCAGAGCGCTTCCGTCTGCACCACATCCCACCCTGTCCACCCCCAAGGCGCTTAGTGGCCAGGAGCTGGGCTTAGAGACCTTGCTCGGGTGCAGAGCAGGTCTCCAGCTCCCCAAGGATGCGTTCCTGCTCCCCAGGAGGGAGGGTCCCCGGATGGGCCCTGGGTGAGGGTCCTCTGGAGCCCTTATCACTGCCCTGTCGATTCAAATGGACCATGGAGAGGAGGGGAGGGGGCTCAGTGTGGAGGGTCAAGGGGACCATGGAGAGGAGGGGAGGGGGCTCAGTGTGGAGGGTCAAGTGGACCATGGAGAGGAGGGGAGGGGCTCAGTGTGGAGGGTCAAGTGGACCATGGAGAGGAGGGGAGGGGCTCAGGGTGGAGGGTCAAGGGGACCATGGAGAGGAGGGGAGGGGCTCAGGGTGGAGGGTCAAGTGGACCATGGAGAGGAGGGGAGGGGCTCAGTGTGGAGGGTCAAGTGGACCATGGAGGGGAGGGGAGGGGCTCAGGGTGGAGGGTCAAGTGGACCATGGAGAGGAGGGGAGGGGGCTCAGTGTGGAGGGTCAAGTGGACCATGGAGAGGAGGGGAGGGGCTCAGGGTGGAGGGTCAAGGGGACCATGGAGAGGAGGGGAGGGGCTCAGTGTGGAAGGTCAAGGGGACCATGGAGAGGAGGGGAGGGGCTCAGTGTGGAGGGTCAAGTGGACCATGGAGAGGAGGGGAGGGGCTCAGGGTGGAGGGTCAAGGGGACCATGGAGAGGAGGGGAGGGGCTCAGGGTGGAGGGTCAAGTGGACCATGGAGAGGAGGGGAGGGGCTCAGTGTGGAGGGTCAAGTGGTCCATGGAGAGGAGGGGAGGGGGCTCGCTGGGGAGGAAGCTCCTCACCTGCTTAGGAAGTCCCTGATGTCCTGGAAGGAAAGCACAAGACAAGGTGAGTCACCAGACACCTCACATGTCCCTAGTGCTGCCCTAGAGGCTGGAACATGTCCCTGGACAAGACAAACTTGGTCCCTTCAAGGAAGCTGAGATTCTAGTGGGGGCAATGGATCAAAAGAAGAACAAAAAATAAAACCCAAAATAATCACAATGTCTGAAGCAAACGGAGAGGGGAGAGAACGACAGCAGTGACCACTGGACACACGTGTACTGAGTAGTGACGTTAGAGGTGGCACAGGCTGGTGACATGGGCAGGGGGGCCAGGGAAGGCAGGGCTGACAGTGGCACTCAGGAGGGAGGATTTCATTTTATGTGGAGTGGGATGTCACAAGGGGCTCGGGCGTGTAGGCGTGTTTTACAGTGGCCAACCCCAGGACCCCCTTCCCTCGGTGACAGAACCCAGGGTCAGAGCAGCAGATGCCAGGAGCCCCCAGCACCCCCTTCCCTCGGTGATAGAACGGGGGTTACAGGTGCAGGCGGCCCCCCACCCAGAAGCTATACTCCTGATTCCCTGGCACCTGGGTCTGGTCATGTGACCCAGTCCCACCAATGGAGAGGGATGGAGAAGGAAGCAGCGATCGTCACGTTGGGGTCACGTCCTTTAAAATGGGAACTGCCCTCGACTTCCCCTCTGGGCCTCCTGGCTGCTCTGTGGGGGGGGGGGGGGGACCGCAGTCCCGACTGCGGGTCTGAACCCACAAGGTGGGAAGAAGGCGGAGCCCACCCCAGCCCTGCCCTGCACTGCCCGGTCCTCAGTGCCCCTGCCCCCCGCTGCCGACGGCAGGGACGGCGTTTTCAGGAGCGTCCGGTGTTTCCGCTGCTGAGACAGGCCCGAGCCCCCCGGGCACCTGCCATCCCGGCCCAGGAGGCAGGACAAATATGCCCCGTCCCAAGGTAACCAAGCCCTGCTCAGGCTGTTGCTGCTCAGGGAGGCTGCGGTGTCCGTCCTCCGGCCGTAAAAAGTCGCCGCCTCCAGGGAGCCCTCCCAGAGGCGCCCTCCCTCTCTCCATCTGGTTTCTCCAGTGGTATTTCCAGGATCACCCATCTCTGCTCCGGTCCCCAGTTGCCCGTCCTCTCCTGACCCTCCCAGCGCTTGGGAGAAGCAGCGCTGCAGCCCTCTGGCATCTCAAATCCTCAGAAAGCTTCACTTGAGAAGCACCTGCAGGGACCCAGAGGGGCTCATGGTGGGGTGAGGATGGTGATGAGGTCAGCACCCCCCTCCCATCTCTACGGCACTTCTACGTTTCTAAGTGTTTCCTGAGACAGGGCATCAAGGCAGGTACCCATTTATGCCCACTTGATCCTTAACGGGTGGGGAGGGTCACAGGTGACACCCCATGTCCAGATGAGAAAACGGGGGCCTCAAGCACGTGCAGGGTGGCCCGCAGGGACCCGCTGACCTGCAGGAGCTGTGCGGCTGGCTGCTCAGCCTTGTCCTCCAGCTCGGAGATGGCCGTGGCCAGGTGTGAGAGCTCGCTGGCTGCCCTGGCCTGGACCTTCCCCTGGCCCTCCACGAGCTCCTGCTCCAGCTTCGCCAGCTGCTCCAGCAGGTGCTGCTCCCGCTCCCTCAGGAACTGGTGGCCCTGCTCGAAGGCGGCCACTATGTCCTGCCTCTGCTCCTGGAGCTTCTTCTGCAGGGCGGGAAGGGGGAGAGGTGAGGCCCCCCAAAGCTGAGCCCCTCCAGGCCCCCGCGAGCGGGTGAGGCTGGCTCTTCCTGAGTGGGGGGTTTCGGGGAGCCCCTGGTCCCCCTTCTCTCCTCCCGGCTGCTGTGTGATCAGGACCCGATCCCCCCGGCTGCTCAGCTCAGGGCTCTGGCCACGGAAGCCGGGGCTCTCTGCTGAGCCAGCCAGGGGGCAGGGCTCACGCCTGAGCCGCACACGCGTTCCTCCCTCGGGAGGCTGGCCTGCGCGTCCCTGCTCGGGGACCACGCCCTCCCCTGCCCCGGAGCCCCTGCCGGGTCCAGGCTGCCCTCCACCGGTCTTCAACCCTGCCGCAGGCAGCTGACCCTGCCTCGGTCTTCCTATGGAGAGCCTGACCCTCCGCCTGGCTGCCCCCGCATCCCTCTACTGCGCCCCCCCCCCCCCCCCCCCCCGCCGCCAAAAATGCCCCTAGAGGCCTGGAACCTCCGACCTCCCCACCAGCTCTGAGCAAGCACGCCGCAGGCTGCCTTGGTTCTATTACTTGAGCCCTGGGGCCGGGTCCGAGCGGACCCTGCACGGCGCCACGAGCTGGGGGCCTCGGAGGCTTCCCGCGCTCCCCGCCGGTTCTCAGCCCGCAGCCAGCGCCTTCCTTCCAAGCCCGCGGCTCCTCGCCACAATCAGGGATCATGCCCTGCTTCCTTAACCTTTAATTTTATCACCCCCGTTTGGAGAAGAAAAAGGAAGCAAAGCCCTCAATTCCTTCCGCCTTAGCTCTTTCTGGGAAAACAGGAAGCGGAGGTGGAAGTCAGAGAAGGAAACTTTCATCCGGGAACCGCGCACTTGTCGGCGGAGAACAGCTCAGGCTGCAGGGCCTGCACCAAGGCGGCCCCTCCAGCCCCCTCGGCCCCAGAGCGCCTCCCAGACGCTGCCCCAGGCTCCCTGGCCCGTGCGCCCCTCCGCACTGCCCCGCCAGAAGCGCCTCCCAGCCGCAGTCCCTGGCTCGTGTGCGCCTCTGTACCAGGCTCCTTGGCTCTGCGCCAGCCACCCCTCCACCCCACCTCCGACTCTGGCTCTCTAGCTCATGTGCTCCCCCACACCACACCCCCAGTCCCTGGTTCCCATGTTCCTGCGCCCCGCTGTCCACAGCTCCCTGGCTCATGCACACCCCCTCCCCCCTTCTCCACCCACCCACCCTATCCAGCGCTCCCTGGAATGTGCGCCCCTGCCCCCACCCCTCCCCCATCCCTGCCTGGCTCATACACCCCGCTGTCCCTGGCTCCCTGGCTCCAGCACTCCCCTCCACCCACCCGCCCTGTCCTTGGCTCCCTGGCTCATGCGCCGTCCCCGCCCCCCCCCCCCCCCCCCCCCCGCCCTCCCGCCCAGGCCCCTGGCTCCCTGGCCCTTACCAGCCTCGCCTCGAGGTCAGTGTCTCCTTTCTCCTGGAAGCCCTGAATTCTGTCCCTGTCTCTCCTTAGTGCACTGAGGTGGTTCAGGATTTTCTCCTGTGGAAAGACAAGCAACGGGACGGGTGGGTGGTCCGGGCGGGGCTAGACGCCTTGCGGGCGCAGGCTGAGCACCTCAGGACAGGGCGGGCTCACCCTGTGCAGCTGGGCGGCCTCGTCCACCAGGATGGCCGTGTGCCGCTGGTGCTCCTGCGACTCCCGGCACAGGACACAGAGCAGCTGGCCGTCGTCCTCGCAGAAGTAGTGTAGCTTCTCCTGGTGCCTGGTGCACAGCTTCGCATCCTGCTGCTCCTGGGCAGCTTCTTCCAGCTGCTGGTCCTTGTCCACCCTCAGCCGTTCGATGTTCTCCACCAGGCTGGCCAACTGCCACACGGGCCTGACCTTCTCCTTCTTAAAGGGCATCTTGCAAAGCGGGCAGATGGGGTGGCCCCCTTCTGCGGGGTGGAGGTTGGTGGTGCAGCCACGACAGAAGATGTGGCCACAGTCGATGGTCACGGGGTCCCGCAGGTAATCGAGGCAGATGGAGCAGGTCACCTCCTCCTCAAGGCTCTGCAGGGGGGCTGCCGTGGCCATGGCGCCCGCAGCACAGAGGGGTCTCCGTTCACAAGCGGAGGCTTCTCCTTGGAGACCAGAGTAATGGGTCAAGAGCAGCAGGACAAAGGGGCAGAGCAGGCAGCCCTTGCAGGGCTGCCAGCTCTGGCTGTCCACCCACCCACCCATCCAGCCATCCACCCATCCAGCCAGCCATCCATCCACACATCCATCCATCCATTTGTGCACACATCCACCCTTCCACCCATCCACCCATCCACCCTTCCACCCATCCACCCATCCACCCATCCATCATTCCTTATCACCTCCTGCAAGGCTCACACAGTGTCATTTTCCTGATCATCTAGTCCAACTCCTTATTTTACAGGCAAGGAATCTGAGGCCAGAGAGGCAGCTTGGGGGAGGGCAGGGCTAGAAAGCAAAGCCCTCTCCACCCACCTGCTGGGAAGCTGCTCCAACGCATCCATTCTGATAGAGGAAGACATTAATCACCATCTGCTGAAAATTCATAGTAAAACTCGTGTCTGCAATGTCTGCTGTGTAAGATGCCCCTGCAGGTGTGCAATGCACAGACAAGGAGCACAGCGTTCAGGAGGGCCTCGGTGGAAACAAGAGCCTTCTGCTGGGGCCTCCAGGTCTCCGGCTTCAAGGACAAGGACCGACAGGAGAGGCACCTGGTGTCCCAGCTCTGGTGTCCCGATTTGGGCACTTCCTTGGGCTGGGCTCACTCCCCTAGGATACCGGACCCCACCTGACCTCCAGCAGCCTCAGTGGATGCACTCTCAGCTGATGTCTGACCAGCTGGCCTGGCTGTGCAGAGTGGATCTTTCTGGTGAAACCATGAGGGAAGAAAGTGTGGGAGGAATCCTCTGTGCTGTCAAGAGCCGGCCCTTAGGGGGTGCCCAGAGGACCTAGGAAGCACAGGGCTCAGCACCCAGAGGGCCTAGGGAGCACAGGGCTCAGCCCTCAGACTTCGGAGGCACAGGGCTCAGTGCCCAGAGGACTCAGGGAGCATGGGGCTCAGTGCCCAGAGGACTCAGGGAGCAGGGGGTTCAGTGCCCAGAGGACTCAGGGAGCATGAGCTCAGTGCAGAGGACTGAAGAAGCACAAGCTCATTGCTCAGAGAACTGAGGGAGCACGGAGCTCAGCACCCAGAAGACTCAGGGACCATGGCGCTCAGTGCTGAGAGGATGTAAGAAGCACAGGGCTCAGTACCCAGAGGACCTAGGGAGCACAGGGCTCAGTGCTGACAGGACTTAGGGAGCATAGAGCTCAGCTCTGAGAAGATTTGGGGAGTGCAGGGCTAAGTGCTGAGAGGACCTGGCTCCTGTTTACCCTTGGAGCCAGGCCCAGCTCCTGTCTAGGTTTGAGCCTCAGCACATCCAAATCCACACAGCAGGTGGCACCAGCTCCACTGACAACAGAGTAATTTAAGTGCTCTGAGTCTCAGTTCATCCATTCATGAAGTGCACAGAGCATGATACTTACCTCCAAGAGTTTCTAAGAGGGTTGAATGAAAGAATTACATGAAAGTACTAAGCAGTACATGGAAGGAAGTTCACCTGGGTATACATATAAGGCATATAAATGTATTCAGATATTCATGGGGCATTGTCATGGTGGGTGTAGATTCACACAGTAACCAAAATATCAAATTCTCGTCCAGGGGAGATCTGCCACATTCTCTATTGGAACAAGAAGAATGCCCCAAGTACAGAACAATGAGCTATAAAGGAGAATAGTCCATTGAAGGACTCTTGATATTGATGACTATGCTTATAAACCTTTGCTCTTAAAATTGAAACTTAACCTAGTCACAAAGGGTGCCTAAGAGTTACCTACCGGGAGCCACCTTGTTGCTCAAATGTGGCCTGTCTCTAAGCCAAACTCAGCATATAAAAGCAATAACTTCCCCCAGCATGGGACATGACTCCTGGGAATGAGCCTCCTTGGCACCAAGGGATTGCTACCAAGTACCAACCAGCAATGCATTTGGGGAAAAAAAAAAAGACCTTGACCAAAAGGGGAAAATGCTGAAGACAAATGAGTTAGTGAGTCAGGAGGTCATCCCAGAGGTAATGTTTATGCACATCTCAATAGGATCTCATTGACAGCCAAAGTAGATACTACCCCAAATAGAAAAGCTCCTCAGGGATATGCAGACATTTAAACACTGTAGTCAGGCCAGATAGCTCAGGAAGTTGGCCCCTTGCCAGTGGGCCCTAATCTGGTATTTATGCTCCCCAATGTGGCAGAGTTAGACTCAGCAGTGGTTTCCCTATGCATGACTCTTTTGTCCTTCTATTTGAACCTGTAATTAGTACTAGAGTTGGTAGATATACATCCAAGAGACTTAAATCTTTGGACTGTCCATGTGCCAGCTGAGCCTTGAATCTCAGCAGAGTTGTAACACCTACTTTCCAGTTCAATGAACTCACCCAGGACAACTAATGGGAAGGAAATGATGGACAAAAATACCAAGGAACCGAGAGTGCAAGCAGGAGTCCCATCCATCAGATGTATGTGGTTGAAGCCCTTCTCAATTAATGGTGGAGTGGGCATCACCATCCCAGAGTCCTCAGGATTTGGAAATGAACTATGGACTGAAATAAACTTACTAGTATTCTAGTATAGACTTACTGAGATTCTAGCAAAGGAAAAAGTACCATTGTTGTGAGGGCAGTGACCTCTGGATGTTCTGGGGTTACTGAGAGGGAAAAAACAGATGTAATGGGGGGGTACATTTTTGGGACTTGAGTTGAATGGGAGAGAGTGTTAACTATAATGTAAACTATAATCCATGCTTAGTGGCAATGCTCCAAAATGTGTTCATCGATTGCAATGAATGTACCACACTGATAAAAGATGTTGCTAATGTGGGAAAATAAGGGAAGGGTGAGAAGCGGGACATATGGGAATCCACTATATATTCTCTGTAACATTTATGTAATCAAAATATCTTTTGAAAAATAAGAAACTGGGGGAAAGTATCTTATAGAAAATAAAAAGATCATAAATAAAATGCAGTTTCTTTGTTTACATATTATACTTAATCCACTTTAGGCATTACAACATTATTGTTTAAAATATTTCAGTGATTTTCCTATTATTTTTTAGCACCTCAGACATTTAGATTTTAATTTGTCATATGAGTTTATGCTGTATGTTCAAACATCAAAACCACATACCAACACACATACCCCACAATGACACATGTGCTCATGTGAAAAACTACGTAATACTAACATGCATGGCACACGCACTCCTGAATATTATTCTAAATATTTTATTCAATTGAATTTACTTGTTTGTAGTATGCAGTAGTAGTTAAAAATCATTTTCTTCTTTGTGCATGCCTGTCTATACCAACCCAAATTAACTATATTTACATACATGCTTATGTGTGACTGAATATAAATGCTTCTCATCCTCAATATGATTGTAAAGTGGTGTTCATGCTACAGTTTTGTGTTCATTTGTTTTCCTACTTGTGCCAATACTATGCATTGTATTACTACTATCGGTGACATTAATAAATTTCATAAATGAGACAACTGTTATTTAATTTTATAAATCTTTATAAGCATGAATGCATTTTCTGTTTTGTAATTACTGGTATAAGCATTGGATTAAAGCTAACAAATTTATTTCCAGATAAAGAAGAAAAGAAAAGAAAGTACTAAGCTTTGCCTGGAACAGAGGGGAATCTGGAGGGAACCCAGAACCCGTTTCCCAAATCCAGGAGTGTTCAGACCAGAGAGAGCAGGGGTGGAGGCTGCAGGGGCCAGAGGCGGGGGCAGCCCCGGGCTAAGGGGACCAGCCCCGCGGGCGCGGATGGAGCTGCTTCGCCGAGAGCCCCGGAGGAAGCCGGAGCAGGCGGGAGGACAGCGACCGGGCACAGGGTGTCCAGAGGCTGGGGGAAGCCACGGGACACCGCAGCGACGGGCGTTACTGACGTTATTGGATACGGAGGCAACGTCCTTCCTGCGCAGCCCAATGGCCTCCGCGTTAATGTAACACAGTGTTGTTAATGACTCAGATATAAACCCAGGCTTTTTTTTTTAAGGAAGACTGAACCTGGGACCTCCTGCAGGGCAGGTGCTCAACCGCTGAGCTACACCGGCTCCGCGCCGCCCCCCCCCCCCCATCTTTCTTTTTTCCTTCAAGTTTTGTAAAAAGGAGGCGAGGGAGGAAAACGGGGCGGGGGGGGGGGAACCTTCAAAAACCAAAGGAAAAGAAGGAAAAAATGAAATGAACCAGGTTGACCACAGCCGTGGCCCTCCAAGGAGAAAACAGAGGTGAGAGTTCAAACGCGGCCCATAGCGCACATCTCAGAGGAGGGCGCCCGCCACGCAGCAGCCCCTGCCCCCCCACACACACACACACAAGTGCTGAGATGCCTGCTGGGTCCCGGCTCTGCAGCCCCCAGCCGCGTCCTCCTCTAGTGTAACAGGGGCACCAGGAGGCCTGGTCCAGCCTTCCGCCTCCTCGGCACAGAGCGGAGGTGGAGCGAGTCCGTCTTCTCTTTTCCTCTTTGGTCTCCAGGAGCCTCTGGTGACTGGACAATGGGCGCAGGTTCCTCTAAGCCCCCGGGACCGTCGTGGTGGCAGACGGAGTGTGTCCAGTGTCGAGGGCACTTGAGGCCGCTCCTGGACGACCTGTCGCCTTCAGCGGCAGAAGCGGCGGGTGGCCGAGGGCTGCCGGGGTGCAGGGGCTCACGCTGCCCGCTGGCCAGTAGGGGAGGGGGCGAGGGGCAGGTCTGCTGGCTCTGCCGGATGGCGGCGGTCAGCGGGAGGTCGGCCTCCACTCCCCGCTCCTGGAGGCCGCTGAGCTCTGTCCTGCCCTTGGACACACCAGCTGGGCCTCGGCTCCTTCACGGGGTCCTCCTGGAGGTCCGGCTGGGCCTCGGCTCCTTCACGGGGTGCTCCTGGAGGTCCGGCTGGGCCTCGGCTCCCTCACGGGGTCCTCCTGGAGGTCCGGCTGGGACTCGGCTCCCTCACGGGGTCCTCCTGGAGGTCCGGCTGGGCCTCGGCTCCTTCACGGGGTCCTCCTGGAGGTCCGGCTGGGCCTCGGGTCCTTCACGTGGTCCTCCTGGAGGTCCAGCTGGGCCTCGGCTCCTTCACGGGGTCCTCCTGGAGGTCCCGCTGGGCCTCGGCTCCTTCACGGGGTCCTCCTGGAGGTCCAGCTGGGCCTCGGCTGCTTCACGGGGTCCTCCTGGAGGTCCAGCCGGGCCTCGGCTCCCTCACGGGGTCCTCCTGGAGGTCCAGCCGGGCCTCGGCTCCTTCACGGGGTCCTCCCGGAGGTCCGGCTGGGCCTCGGCTCCTTCACGGGGTCCTCCTGGAGGTCCGGCTGGGCCTCGGCTCCTTCACGGGGTCCTCCTGGAGGTCCGGCTGGGCCTCGGCTCCTTCATGGGGTCCTCCTGGAGGTCCAGCTGGGACCGCAGCCGTGGCGAGGTCCGTGGCCCCGTTGGCTGACACCGCAGCGCCCACTTCTCCCACTCCAGCAGGTCCTCGGCCAGCGCCTTGACCGCGGCCTCACTCTCCCGGGGCTGCTGTAGTTGCGGATGGATCCGGAGCTGCCCCCGCACTCTCCAGGTGTGCACAGCTGCTGGCCGGCTCACCAGGTCTGTCCTCCGGCATTTGGGCCTTCCCCCAGCGTTCCTGGCCTGCAAAGCTCCTTGGGCCCTGGCTGGCTCCTCTCCCTCGGGGCGGCTGGACCCTGAGCTCAGGGCCCGAGAGCGCCTCGAAGGACTTGCCGCCCGTGACTGCTCCAGTCTTCCCTCAACACCTTCACCTGCTGAGAAGGTGGATTCCTGCTGGGCCTGACTCTTCCTCCCGCAGCAGCGCGCGCTGGCCGCGGTCACCGCCCACTGGAATGGGGCCCCAGCGCGGAGCCGATCGTGGGGTCCCGCCGCCTCCTCCCACAGCTCGTAGGCGGCGGCTCACCCTGCTCCGAGAGTGGGCCACCCGCTTGCCGCGTGCCGGGGGCGCTCCCCGCGAGGACCCCCAACTGAGGGGCCGGTCACAGCCCCTTTCCGGGTGCAGCCGCGCGGGGCTCAGGGCGGGACCAGGGCTCTCAGCGCCGCAGGACGCCGGCAGTCCACGGCCACGCACGCGAGGAATTTGCCGTGGAGCCTCCCACGCGGGAACGACCCCGAATATTTTTTCTGCTCTTGTTCTCTTTTTTTATTTTTGTTTTTTATTTGTATGTATCTTATGATTTTCAACTCTTTTTCCCCCAGTCTTGGTAAACCCAAAGAGAGAACAAAACAGGACTATAATAGCTCTTTGAGGAGATAATAGGATATGTAAAAGTGCTTTATCACTTTAGTGAAAATATGGTACCAACTAAGGGCTTATTATATTGCTGAGAATAAAGTCCAGCTGCCAGCACTAATGTATTCAAACACAGAACTAAGAGGCATAAAGGGTCTGAAAGGTACAAAGCTCAAATGATAGGAGCAAGGACTTTTAACTGCAAATGACAATAAACACCTGGTAGACATCCTGGAATTGCCTGGTCCACCTCCCTGCTTTTACTGTGGAGGAAATGAACACAGCCCAGGCTTCTGCCAGCTGGAGCAGCGTGTGTGGAAAGAGGACATAAGAGGTCTACGAGAGACCCAGCGACAGCTCTCCTCCCACACGACACCTGCCATGCCAGGAGCCTCTGCACTTAGAGATGTCCACGTCCCAGGCTCCATGTCCAAGGAGCTTTAAAACCTGCACCAGGAGCACTGGGGGAAGATAGCGATGGACTGACAAGCAGACCTGAGTGCTCTCACAAAAACAACAGAGAAAGAACCAAAAGCTGTCTGGGGGACCTGCTTTGGGGGTCAGCAGATGAGAACAGTGCTCCACAACTCCCATGATGGGGAGGGACAGAGAGACTAAGATGTAGAAAAGACGAACATGAGTTACTGAGCCCCAGAGGCAGCTGGGAAGTGCTCCCATCGCCCACTCCAAGATATTAAGTGTGTAAAGCCCCTTTCTCACTGTAGTTTACTGAGAGTGGCCCAGACATCTTCCTCCCTGACACCTGTTTCAAGGGAAAAGGGACAAGAGGTTGGGGTGCTTTTCTTCAGTGAATTTGGCCAGCAGAGTCTGCTTTGAATCTGGAGACTCAACACAGGACACAGGAATGCTGAGACTGAAACACCTCAGTGGAAAGCTGCGCTGACTATCGCCATCTGCTGCCCCTCTGGAAACTGCATGGGCAAAAACTGCTTTCTGTATTCAACCCCTGGGAGAAAAATCTGCACCCCACTAGTGAGTCCCTGGCCCGATTTTTGGAAACTTAAGCTGGGCAATTTTAAACACTGAGGATAAGTTGAACCAAATACCAAAGACGAGCTATGGTTTTGTGTAATCTATGTATCTTTACAAAAAGATAATAAAAAAAAATAAAAGACAAAAAAAAAAAAGAGCTGTGGAGGAAAAAATAGGCAACAGAGAGAAATTAGCATCAGAGTACACACACCAACATATTCAGATGCCTAGACATCAGCAAAAAATTACAAGCTATGTTAGGAAACAGGAAGAGATGGCCCAGAGAGAACAAACCAAATATTTTAAAGAGATACTGAATTTAATACAGTTAATCAGTGATAATCACACAGCTCTCCGAAATCACTTCAAAGAATTTAAAGAAAATATGACTAAAGAAATAAATGATATTAAGAAGACACTGAGAGACCATAAAGAACAATTTGAAAGCCTGCAAAGAAAAGGAACAAACCTTCTGTGAATGAAAGACATAATGGATGAGATTGAAAATACATTAGAGGCACATAAGAGCAGATGTGAACTGCTTGAAGACAAAAGTAATGATTTCAAGGACAGAACATCTGAACTGAAAAAGACAGGAAAACAAAAAGAAAACAGAATGGAAAAAATGGAATGGAGTCTCAGGGAATTGAATGACAATGCAAAACACACAGGTATTTGCATTACCAGTGTCCCAGAAGGAGAAGAGAATGGAAAAGGGGCAGAAAGAATATTTGCAGAAATAATGACTGAAAACTTCCCAACCCTTATGAAGGACATAAATATGAATAACCAAGAAGGACAGTGCAGCCCAAACAGAATAAATCTCAATAGATCTACCCCAAAGACAGCTACTATTCAGAATGATGAATATCAGGGATAAAGGATTCTGAAAGCAGCAAAAGAAAAGCATCACCTGCAAATCCCCTATATATTTTTATATAACTTTTCTGTAATCTAAAACCTCTTTGAAAATAGATTTTTTAAAAATCACTCCCAAAAAAGCATCACATACAAGGGAAACTCAATAAGATTAAGTGCCAACCTCTTATCAGAAACCACAGAGAGTAGAAAATGGTATGAAATATTTAAGGCACTGTAGCAGTTTTATATAATTGATGAATTCCAAAAAGAAATACTGTATTATACGTGTAATCTGATCTGTATCTGGGCATGATCGAGTTATGATTAGTGCATTGAGTCCCCACCCCTTGGTGGATGGGGACTTACAGATAAAAGGCATGGTGAAGAACAGAGTAGGACTTTTAATGGTGAAGTTTTGGAGTTTGATGCTGAAGACTTAAACTGAAACCTTGGGAAGTCAGCATGCAGAGGAAAGAGAAGCCAGCCTCAGGAAGGTAGGAACCCAGGAAGCCTGAACCCTTGCAGATGTTGGCAGCCATTTTGCTCCAAATAGACTGGTGAGGGAATTAACTTATGCTTCATGGCCTGGTATCTGTAAGCTCCTACCCCAAATAAACACCCTTTATAATGCCCAGCAGATTTCTGGTATTTTGCATCAGCATCCCTTTGGCTGACTAATACAGATACTGAAAGAAAAAAATTGCCAGCCAAAAATTCTGTATCTGCCAAAGTTGTCCTCTAAAAATGAGGGTGAGTTCAAAGTCTTCACTAAAATATCCTGATAGAATATGTTACCAAAAGAGTGGGTTTGCAAGAGATACTAAAGGGGGTGCTATGGCCTGAAAGGAAAAAACAAGGGTGAGAGATTTGGAGAAGAGTTTATCAAAGCCCAATGAAGGAAAACGCACAGCATGAATTATGAATCTGTCTTTTTTTATAATCATTTAAAGTTTTAGACACAGGGACATTTATTTTGGAGAAACAGGGCAAAACTCCTGTTTGTAAGATAAGTCTTTCAGATTAAGCACATAAATGTAAATGGTGCAGTATTTGGACTATGCTTTGATAAATTATGGTTTATCCCTAAGATTAGAATTTTGAGCATGTTTTTTACATATAAGTATAATACAAATATATGGATGGATACATTTTAAAGACAAAACTTGAAAAGCAATTTCTTGAATAGAAAATAACTTGGTCAGTGTTACTAAAATGCTGACTCATTGACCTTCGCTTTATGATAAAGGAAGTGATTGCTTTCTCTCCTAAAAATATACTGATGTTACTATTCACTGTTTTTCCTGCTTCTGTAGAGTAAGTTTGTCAGAAGGACTAAATATTTTTAATATTCATTTTGCTTCAAAGTTCTGTTTTTGTTATATGTGGAATCTTTGAAACTTCAGCCAAAAATGTATACAAATGTGAACATTCTGAAGTTTCTCCTAATTCTGATTTGTGCTTAAGTTTTTGGCTTTAAAGAAGTGATAACAATGGTAGTTGACTCCTTCAGTATTTGTTAGATGTGTGAAGTACTGATAAGTGTCACAATGATGGTTTTATTTTTTAGATTATTATTGTAGGCAGGTTAGTCCTTACCACAAGTGAGTCATTTTTTCAAATGTGCATTTTTTATTTATTTTTTATTATTGTTTAAAAGATACATAGATCACACAAAATGTTACATTAAAAAATATATTAGGTGCCCATATACCCTACTCCCCACACCACTCCTCCCACGTCAACTTCTTTCATTAGTGTGGTGCATTCACTGCAGTTGATGAGTACATTTCAGAGCACTGCTATATGGCAAGAATTATAGTTTACATTGTAGTTTAGACTCTCCCACTCCATTCAGTGGGTTATGGCAGGATATACAATGCCCTGCATCTGTCCCTGCATTATCATTCAGGACAACTCCAAGTCTCAAAAATGTCCCCATATCGCACCTCTTTCCCCCTCCTCCCTTCCTTCAGCAACTCCCAGGGCCACTGTCTCCACATCAATGATACAACTTCTTCCAATGCTAGAGTTCTATAGTAGAATACCAGTAAGTCCACTCTAATCCATATTTTATTCCTCCATCTTGAGGACCCTGGGATGGTGATGCCCACTCCACCTCTAAATTGAGAGGGGGCTTAGATGCCACATGGCTGATGGATGGGATTCTCCTGTTTGCAGTTGTAGACTCTCTCGGTTTCTTGGTACAGTGGTTGACCATCCTCACCTCCTTGTTAGCTGTCCTGGGTAAGTCAAATGAACTGGAGAGTAGCAACTGTGCTGAGGATGAGGGCCTAGCTGGCACATGGACAGTCCAGAGATTCAAGTCTCTTGAGCATCAACTAACCCCAGCACCAAGCACAAGTACAGTAAAAGTGACAGAAGAGGCATGTGTAGATAAGTCACATCTGAGTCCAACTCCATCACACTCAGGAGCACAAATTCCAAAGTAGGACCCACTGGCAAGGCACTGAACTCAAAGTCATCTGCCATAATCGTAGGTCCTAGGTGGCTCTGTAGCCCTCAGGAGCACCACTACCTAGGGTTGTATCTACTTTGGCTGTCTCTGAGATCCTGCTGAGATGTGTGTAAGTGCAACCCCTCTGATGAACTCCTGACTCATTTTGAAGTCTCTTAGCCATATAAACTCATTTGTCTCTACCATTTCCCCCTTTTATTCAAGGTCTTTTTCTAGTTGCATCACCAGCTGGTGTTGGTAGTAATCTCTTAGGGCCAGGGAGGCTCTTCCCCAGAAGTCATGTCCCACACTGGGGGGAAGGTAATGCATTTACTTGCTGAGTTTGGCTTAGAGAGTGGCCACGTTTGAGAAACATGGAGGCTCTCAGGAGGTAACCCTTAGGCACCTTGCAGCTCTAGGCCTAGTTGAAATTTTAAGCACACAGGCTAACAAGCATAGTCACCAGTATCAAGGGGCCATCATTGGACAAATGTGCATTTTTTTAATGAGTGGATTTTACAGATACATCATAATAAATTGTACTGCTACATTTATTTTTTAATGGGATGATGTGGGAGAGGGAGGAGGATCTAGAGGAATCCCTCATAATTTCAATATAACTTTTCTATAATCTAAAACCTCTTTTAAAATGAAGTTTATTATATATTTTTTAAAAATCTACACCAGCAGCCACCTCTGCACTTAGGCAGATGTCCACATCTAAGGCTCCATTTCAAAAGATCTTTAAAACCTGCCACCAGCAGTCACCTCCACAATACAGCAGATATCCACGTCCCAGGCTCCATGTTGAAGGACCTTAAAACTTGCCACCAGCAGCCACCTCTGCATTTAGAGACGTCCACATCCCAGCCTCCGTGCTGGGCTTCGAGGATCTTCAAAACCCCTAAAACTGAATAGAAATGAGTGGATTTGGACTAAATTAGTAAAACTGGGGATTGAAGAATGCCAGTTAGGTGTAGAAGGGACAACAGAATTAGCATCACCATTATATTAAGACAAAGACCCCACTGGATGCTAAGCCATTAGGTGAAAGTGCTGGGACAGTCAGCCCCATGATGCTAAGAGCAGCCCACTCCCCCCAGATCACCTCCTGAGCTCTCTGTGGAGGGTGAGAGCTGGTGGTCTCCAGCTTACAAGGAGCCAAACGCAGCCCTGCCAGCAGAGTGCAAAGCAGCCCACGTTTCCAGTATGATGCCACATGAATCACATGCCCTTATCCTTGAAATATTCTTGCCAAAAATATTTGATCTGATGAATCTATTCAAACCTCTAGACCTGACTTCCAATTTACAGATAATATGAAGGATAAAGAATGACCTAAACTACACTCTGAAGAAAAGTCAGATAAATCCAGAATATGGGACATTCCATAAGACAACTTTTGAAGTCAGTGTCATGAAAAATAAAAAATGGCTGTTCTTGATTTAAAGACTAAACAAAAATAATAACCAACCATGATGTGTGAAGTTTGGATCCTGGTTTTAAAAATTAAAGCAGTAAAAATAGTTTTGCTCCCAGAGACAGCCAAAGTAGATACAACCCCAGGTACTGGTGCTCCTGAGGGCTATGGAGACACACAGGTTCTATGGTCATGGCAGTTGGCTCTGGAGTTCAGTGCCATGTCAGTGGGCCCTACGTTGGAATTTGTGTCCCTGAGTATGACGGAGTTGGACTCAGATGTGCCCTTTCTATACATGCCTCTTCTGTCACTTTTACTGACCTGTTTGGTACTAGGGATGGTGTATGCTCAGCAGAGCTGTACACCTACTCTCTGGTTTGTTGAACTTCCCAGGTCAGATAACAGGGAGGTAAGGATGGTCAACCAGGGGTGCAGCAGGGAATGAAAACAGTCAAGTTCATCCTTCATAGACACTGCAGCTCATCCTCTAAGAGCCGACCTCAGGGCAAGTGAGCCCTGAGACCCTCCAGGGGGCTCCCAACTACTTAAATCCAAGTGCTCCACCACCCTGAGGGCCTCCTGTCTCCTTGCCCTCCACCTCACTGACCGCCTTCAGCCTCACTGACCTCCTCCAGGCTCACTGACCTTCAGCCTCACTGGCCTCCTTCAGCCACACTGACCTCCATTGGCCTCACTGACCAGCACCGGCCTCAGTGACCTCCAGTCTCACTGACCTTCAGCCTCACTGAGATCCATCAGCCCCTCCCACGCTCAGGTCAAGTGTTAAAATGCAGGTTGCAGCCCCTTGAGGGAGAAAGAAGCCTTTCACTGCTCAGCGCTGGACAGCCCAGTCTTCTCCCAGCTCTTTTCCCACCACTGCCCGCCTCGACCCCACAGCTGAAGCCAACCCTCTCCCAGCCTAGAGAGAGCCACGCAGTTTCAGCCCAAGAACTCTGAAAATGCTGTTCCTCTGCCGAGAACACCCTTCCTGTCCTGCTCAGCAAACGCCTTTCCAGCTGGAGGTCTCAGCTGAAAGCCCCTTGCTCTGCAGGTCTTCCCTGAGCTGTTGGGTTGGGTCCTGTGGAGACACCCCAGGGTGCACCAGGACTTCTCTGCAATTATAACAGGCCCGCGTAATTACTCTTTAACATCGCTGGCCCCACTGGACAAGGAGTTCACAGGCCGAGTCCAGCTGACCCCAGAATCAAGCCCGGTGCTGCCAGAGCAGACAGTCAACTGCACAAGGAGCAGCTGTAGCTCAGTGGTTGAGTGCCTGCCTCTCATATACAAAGTCCCGGATTCAATCCCCAGCACCACCTAAAAATAATAACATTAAAGCACAGGCACACAGCTCCTGACACACAGCAGGTGCCTCCAAAGTTCCTGCTGGACGAGGGCAAGCAACCCTAGCCACGTTCTCCTGAAAGATGGGGAGTCCTGGGGAGAGGCGATTTCCTCCAGCTCCTGCAGCAGCACAGCGAGTGCATGCCACCAGCACTCAACTGCAGCTCACAGTGCCTGAGGATTGGCTCCAGGTTTCTGTACAGAAACCAAGAAAAACAGTGAGAGCCTGTGTCTCTGAAAATAAGATGCTCAAGGGATGCATCATAATGGTGAGAATCACTCCCTCCCTGTTCTCAAGCTTTAGATCTAGCTGCAGCCATAAACAACAGTTCATTTTCACTGGTGTTAACTCCATGTAAATGGGGTTTTTAAAAATCAACATTAGGTTTGTGAGGTTCATTGCCTGCAGGACTGTTTGCAGCTGTATGTTCCCAGGAAAAGGAGGCCTTTAGTGAACCCCTCTGGTGGGTGTGGGCCTTTCAGAGGCTGCTTCAGGTAATGGGGCGTGGCCCACCAGAATGGGGGAACCCAGTTCCTGGAGTGAAAGCCAAAGAGAGAAGCCAGAGAGGCAAAAAGCGGGATTTGACAGAACCTGCGGGGAAGGGAGAGCCCAGGAAACTCACTGACATGTGACACAAGGAGCCTCAGTTAGACCACAGGTGCTCCGCAGTGTCCTCTTCTGGGGTGGCCACGCCCATCTCTGGGCTGTTTCCTTCCTCTAGATAAGGGAGAATAGCAACACCCTTGCTAGGCTCACCAGGCCGTCTGAGGTTCACCTGAGAGCCCACAATAAAGGAGTCTGGAACAGCAAAAGGCCCTAGAAACACACAGGAGGGAGCACAGAAGTCAGCCTCAGGAGCTCCCAGTGGCCAAAGTGAGAAGTTTGAACAGAATGAAGTAGTATTGGACTATAACCCCCAAATTAAAATAAATACCCATGAGTCCATGCTGATCTAAATGACTGAATAAATTAATAGATGAGAGACACAGAGACGAATCTCCCATTCGAAGAATCCCAAATAACTGATGTAGAAGCTGTGCGCTCAAGGCGGGGGAGCCTAACTCCCTGCTCCTGGGGTGGGGGCTGCACAGGGACTTCCCTTCCTTTTACAGGGGCTTGTACAGTGGAGCAGCTGGAGAACTGCCCCAGCATGCGGTGAGGCTGCCTCCAGTCATAAGCCAGGCTGGCAGGCAGCACCCTGATGTGATGAGAGCAGACATCCACCTCTGCGGGTTTCCTCCAATAACCCATAACCCCCTTCTTACCATTGGAAAACCATCACAGCCCAACAGTCGGTCATCCTGCAATTCATCTGACCATCCTCCTCAAACCCATCAAAGTCATCAAAAACAAGGAAAATCTGAGAAACTGCTACAGCCAAGAGGAGCCAGAGGAGAGCAGACTATGAAATGCTATGTGGTACCCTGGATGAGATCAACAGACAAAGAAAGGTCCCTGGATAAAAAGGAAGGAAATGTGCACCCACTTTGGGCTTCAGGTAATAACAATGTATCAGCATGGATTCACCAGTTGTAACAATGTATCATCTTAACTTAACCTGTTAAAAATAGGAGAAACTGTGTCTGGGGTAGGGGGGAACTCTGTACTACCTCCCCAACTTTTTTGTAAATCTACAACTGCTCTAAAAAATAACCTCTATTTTTTAAAAAGTGACCCTCTGGAGGATGGGAGTTATGGTTTAGAGGGTACGGAGTTTCTGTTTGGGGTGCTGGGAAAGTTTGGTAATGGCCGGTGGTGATGGAAGCACAACTTTGCAAATATAATTAAGACGGATGAATTGTATATTTGAAAGTAGTTGAAATGGGAAATTTTATGTTGTATATGTTACCACAGTAAAAAAATATTAAAAGTGATCCTCTCAAACGAAAAAAACAAAAACAAAAACAAAAAACACATGTTAGGGATTAAGATTTTAACAAACAATTAACCAGAAGCCTAACACACTGTTGCACGAATGAACGAATTACATTTCCCGTTGTTTTGAAGCAGACACGAAAACCGCTGCGGTGGGAATTTGGAAGTGTTTATCTCACAGTTACCCAAAGATAAATTTACGGAGAAAACGAGCAGGGAGTGTGCCCGGAGTACCAAAGGGCTGGAGGAGGAGTGAGCGCTCCACCCAAGTACAAGTGGCCAAAGAGGTTTAGTTTCAAAAAAAAAAAAAGGGGGGGTGGAGGGAGTGAAGTGCAGGGAGTGAGGGAGCCTGGCTTGGGCGCCTGGCCTGGGGCCATCGAGCACCCGGCTCCCGGACCCCGCTCCCGCACCCCGGCCCCGCTGGCTTCTGCTGTCAGCGAGGAGGGGCTGGGCCGGGGAGGACGCGGGCCGCGCGGGGGACAGGCCTGGGGCGGCCCGCAGCCCCGCAAGCCCCGTGAGCCCCGCCGCCCGACCCCGGCGCTGTGCGAGGCCGTGGCCCCGCCGCGTTCCCCGCCGCTCGCCCCCTGCTCACCACTCGCCCCGGCGCGGGGTCCGTGCGTCCCGCGAAGCGCTCCGCTCCCGGCCCTCGGCGCGCAGCCTCCACCCGCGCGGCCCGGGCAAGACCTCTCCCCGGACAGCCCCGGGATTGGCCGCCGCCGACCCCGCCCCCGAGTGGAACCCGCGCCCCTCCTGTCAAGGGTCACCCGGCGAATCCCCGGGCCGCGGAGGGGCGGGACCGGCGCGCGCGCCCGGCGCTGGGCAGCGGCTGGTTTGCGGGGTTCGCTCGTGGACTGTGGCGGGGACTGGGCTGCCGCAGCCGGGGTCCGCGCGTGGGCTGTGAGTGCAGGCGCCCCCGCCCCTCCGCGCTGGGCGCCGCCCGGGGTACTCAGATGGGCGCCCGCCCCCAGCGCGGCCTCCATCCACCTCCTGGGTCAGGCGGGGCCCTAAGGGCAGGTCCCGGGGCTAGAGCCAAAGTTGGTGGCGTCGGGGCGCCTCCGGGGAGGGGCCTTGCGGGAGGCGCCCGGGCCCGGCCGGCACGACTGGCCCTGCGGCTGGAGGGCGCGGAGGGGCCGGCAGCCTCGCTGCTCCGCTTGGGTCGCCGAGCTGGAAAACCGCACGGCCGGCTCGCTGGTGGGCGTTCAGAAGCCAGTGCCCCGCTGCGGCCCTCCCCGGCCTCGCCTCCCGCTGCCCCGCGCGCCTCGTGCGGCCCCAGCCGCCGCGGGCCACCCCTCACCGCCCACGGGGAGGGCTGCAGGGCCTGGGCTCGGGGTGGTCCCCGCGGGGTCAGCGCTGCGGACCTCCCTCCCCGTGCCTAGGGGTGCTCGCAACCTCCGGCCACGGCTCCTTCTTCTCCAGCTTAAAGCCCCCAAGTCTTCCCTGCACCGAGGACCGCGCCGGAGGCCTGGGGCACCGGCCACGGTGGACGGGCTCTCAGGGGCCCAGCCGCTTCCGCTCAGTCCCGGTGCTCCCCTCTCCACCCCCCAGGGCTTCGGCCTCCGCCGCTTTCACGGCTGAGGGGGCTCCCCCCCCCTGGCCCTCCGAAACCCCGCCACCCAGGCACATCAGGCCTCCCCTGAGCAACTACACCGTGCTGTCGTCTCCATGTCTCCATTGTAGAGCATCTTTCCATTTGTCGTGTGTTTATTTGCCCTCCCCCTCGTGAGAGTGGACATGTTGCCTGCCTCAGTTTCCCAGAGCTGCTGTGACAGAGCCCACACACAGGTGGGCTTAAAAACCCAGGTTTTTTGGTGTTTTTTTTAAAATTTTGAATGGAATATCTTTAATCTGATAGGAAGCGTCTGCCAAAACAACAAAAACAACCATTCTATTTCTGGAAGCTGACTATAGAACCAACTCTCATTCATATAATCACTATGAACTCTAGAAGATATGTCTCAATGGAGACACCGTGGAACTCTTGTAGGATTTGAGAGAGGTTCAATTATTTGCATATAGAAAGGCCAGAACTCAGGAATGATTTTGAGAAGGAAAAATGGATTATTGACGGCCGGCCAGACTCCGGAGCTTTCTATTTCAATCCCGAGCCCCGAACAAGACTTTCAAGTTCTTTTTATAGACAGGAAAGGCCAAATGTGCTCTTGTTTCAGTTCTCAATAGGCTTGAATTAGCATATATCTTCCACATCCTGGGTAAGCTTTTAGCATGGACTTCATACATTCTAGATAAGCTTTTAGCACATTTGGTTTGCATTGATAAACTGTTTCCTGGGACTGGAGTCGTTTCCATGGTTACCAAGGGCAGGGCTGCAGCCTCTCACCATCCCACATCCACAAGACAGGACAGACAGCTTAGGTTAAGGTTATCTCCGAAGAGACAAAGAGCCTCCCACCCATAGCCCACATCATTTACCCCCTTATACTGAAATTTAACTAGCTAAGCTTTGGCATAATTATTGTTGGAGCTATGAGGTGGATGGCTCTTTGTTGTTTTGATTGATTACTTTACTTATCAATTTTTAGTGTAGCATCCAGGACTTTGTTTTTAGAAGTTCAGAAGTTTTTATTCTGGACAGCAGAATCTTGGGGCGGGGGCCCTCTGCAGTCATCCTGAGGCCACCGGCATTCACATGGATTTCTAGTCAGGCTCCAGATCCATCTATTAATTTTGTTTTACCGTTAGAGAGTTTACACCTTTAATCTTAAAGGGGTGCTGAAGGGAGATGATCTCTTTTCTGTAACTGCTTCCTGCTGGCCATGGGCTGTAGTTATTGCCTAACAAAGTGTAAAACTCTTATTTTAACTGGAGGAAGATGGATCTGGCATTCTGTATGAAGTTGGATGAAGTTTTCATATGGTTAATAAGATGTTCACTCTGAAAGAAACAAACTTAATTAAAAATTTGGAATACCCGTTTTTAAAAGAGGACATTGGATTACAAAGGTAGACAATGTTAGGTGCTTATAAAGATGGCACCCCTTTTCAAAAGTTGGTGGGAACAGTATATATATATTTTTCTCTATGGTATTTTTAGAGAGAAACTGCAATAGATACTTAGCTTTGTTTTATTTTTAAAGATTTATTTATTTGTTTCTCTCCCTTGCCCCCACCCCCAGTTGTCTATTCTCTGTTTCTATTTGCTGCATCTTCTTTGTCTCCTTCTGTTGTTTTCAGCAGCACAGGAATCTGTGTTTTCTTTTTGTTGCATCATCTTGCTGTGTCAGCTCTCCGTGTGTGTGGTGCCATTCCTGGGCAGGCTACACTTTCTTTCACACTGGGCAGCTCTCCTTATGGGGCGCACTCCTTGTGCGTGGGGCTCCCCCACGCGGGGGACACCCCTGCATGGCAGGGCACTCCTTGCGCATGTCAGCACTGCACATGGGCCAGCTCCACACGGGACAAGGAGGCCTGGGGTTTGAACCGCGAACCTCCCATGTGGTAGACAGATGCCCTAACCACTGGGCCAAGTCTGCTGCCGTTAGCTTTGTTTTGAAGATGCATTTCAGGCTGTTTAATAATTGGCACTCATGTGTTCTGTTAGATGCTCTGGTGAACTGGCACCTCTTGGACAGCTGGTTTCATTCAGGATTAATGCACCAAGTTGTAAACTTTCTTAGGTTTTAGCTGTGGGAGTGATCAGAACTATAGAATAAAGTTTTTTTACATTTTAGTTTTAATTGTATAATTTCTGGTAATTTTGACTGTTTAATAGGTGGCCTATTATTAGCAAGCAAGCCTCATTTTTGCTACACAATAGAGTACATTAGAATGGTAAGTTGGCTGAGCCTGGCTAAGATTGTTGCTTTATTTTATAGACATGTTTATTACTTATTTAGAAAATAAATTTACCAGGAATTTAACATGTCTAATATACTTTTGTACCTGATCCAGAATAGAAAAGATAATGTTATAATTATTAGGCATATATTTAGTACAGGATAAAAGTATAGCACTTTAATATTAATTAATGTATTAAGATTCTGAGTTGCAGGTAAGGACCCGGAAGGAATGAGGGTACAACAGTGAGCTCCTGATACTAATGACTATGCTTGTGAGCCTATATGCCTGAAATAAGAACAAGGCCTAGAGCAGCACTGTGCCTAGGAGTTTCCTCCTGACAGCCTTCATGTTACTCAAATGTGGCCAGTCTCTAAGCCAAACTCAGCATATAAATGCAATGCATTCCCCTCAGCGTGGGACATGACACCCGGGAATGAGCCTCCCTGGCACTGAGGGATCACTACCAAATACCAGCTGATGATGCAACTAGAAAATTACCTTGAATTAAAGGTTCAACATGGACCAGCAGAATATCCCTGTCTACATATAATAACAGGAGTTTAAAATGCTGTTTGACCTAAAGTAAGGGGGAAATGGAAAGGACAAATGAGTTTACATGGCTGTGAGTCTCTAAAAAAGAGTCCGGAGTTATCAGAAGGATTGCCCTTATGCACATCTGAGCAGAGTCTCAGAGACAGATAAAGTAGATACAACCCCAGGTATTGGTTCTTTTGAGGGCTAAAGAGACCCACAGGTTCTATGGTCATGGCAGATGGAGTTCACTGCCATGTCAGTTGGCTCTTCTTTGGAGCTGGTGTTTCTGCGTGATGGAACTGGACTCAGATGGGATCTCTTTTCACAAGACTTTCATGCTACTTTACTGAAATTGTAATTGGTGCTGGTGTTTAAGACATATCTAGGGGATTTGAATCTCTGGACAATATGATAGCCAGGCCCTGAGCCTCAACAGACTTCAACTCCTACACTCTGATTTATTGGACTTACCCCACTCAGCTAACATGGAGTTGAAGAATGTCAACCACCACATCATGGAGCCTAGAGTGCCTACAACTGAAAGCAGGAGGATTGCATCCAGTATCCATGTGGAATCTTAGCCCCCTCTTGACATAGATGTGCGAAGGACACAACCAAACCAAGGTCCACAGAGAAAATGTGGCATTGGTGTGGGAAAAGTGGCCATGGTGGGTGCTGGGTGCAGGGAGGAAGAGATGAGATGTGGAGGCGTTTTCGGGACTTGGAGTTGTCCTGGGTGGTGCTTCAGGGACAATTACCGGACATTATAGATCCTCCCAGGGCCCACTGGATGGAACATGGGAGAGTATGGGCTATGATGTGGACCATTGACCATGAGGTGCAACGATGCCCAGAGATGTGCTTACCAAATGCAATGGATGTGTCATGATGATGGGAGAGAGTGTTGCTGTGGGGGGAGTGGTGGGGTGGGGGCAGTGGGGTTGAATGGGACCTCATATTTTTTGAAAGTAATATTTTTTAAAAATGAATTAAAAAAAGATTCTGAGTTGCAATTAATAGTTTTAAATTTCAGGATTGTAATATTTTACATGTTATCTCTCCATGGGAGCAGGCCATAATGCCAATCGTGTTTAAGTTTTACTTACAGCATCTTGGTATCATGGCTCTACTTAGCATGTTCTTCACAGTGAGCAAGTCGCAGCATCGTTGATCCTAGAGAGAGTTTCCAGTATTTTACCAGCCTGGTGCATAGTACTCTCTGGCACTATGGACCAGTGCCAGTCTGGAGGCGATATCCATTGTACGCTTGGCTGTATCGAGTCATCATTGGATGCTGCAGGAGCTTGAAACTGCAAAGTAGTTTCCATCAACTTCAGGAGCAGAACCAGAGGCTGATATTGATGTGGGCTATGGGTGGGAGGCTCTTTGTCTCTTCAGAGACAACCTTAACCTAAACCGTCTGTCCTGACTTATGAGTGTGGGATGGTAAGAAGCTGCAGTCCTGCCCTTGGTGACCATGGCAATGACTCCAGTCCCAGGAAACAGTTTATCAATGCAAACTCTATAAACTTTAAATATTCAGGGAAAATGCAAACCAAATGTGCTCAAAGCTTATCTAGAATGTATGAAGTCCATGCTAAAAGCTTACCTAGGATGTGGAAGATATATATGCTAATTCAAGCCTGTTGAGAACTGAAGCAAAAGGACCATTTGGCCTTTCCTCTCTTTATAAAAGAAACTCAAAAATCTTGTTTGGGGCTCGGGATTGAAACAGAAAGCTCCTGAGTCTGGCTGGCTGTCTATAAACCATTTTTCCTTCTCAAAATCATTCCTGAGTCCTGGCCTTTCTATACGCAAATAACTGAACCTCTCTCAAATTCTACAACAATATAGCAAATATTTCTAATTGAGGGGTCAGTGACCAGCCTACCTAATAACTCACATGGAGAGGCAACCTGAAATATATTCAAGGCCTGGTTTGAATGCATAAAAGAGTTTGTCAATGTTAAAGTTTATTCCTTGTTTTTTTAAATATTTTAAACAATTTAATGCAAGACATCATATATCAATTGACTGTTTACTTATACAATTTTACCATTAAGATAATAGTATTTTACTTTAGTAATAGAGGGAAAAACTATATCTCATCATTAATTTGAAATCAGAAGATTCCCAGTAGAATCAAGATAACTTTTTATTACCACTTACTTAAATATGCACTTTACAGTGGCCCTCAGACAGGTTTTATTATCATGAAGTTATTCTTTGCCACTAATACCAATCTGAGCTTTTAGTTAACAATGACTTTTATAACTAGAACTATTTAAATATTTTTAGTTTGGAAGATATTTTACAAATTTTTTATAATTGACTACAACCACATTGACTAGTTACCTTATGTTTAAATAAACTTATTAAATTATAATTACTAACTAAAGAAATTTACTTTATTTATTTAAGAGAGCATATCTACAATTTTTTCTTTAGCTTAATTTTATTAACATGAACTTACAATTTTTATTACTCTAAAGATTTTGTACATATAATGTTAATTTAGTTTATAAGTTAACTATGGGAGATTACACTCAAGCTAAATTGAAACTATTATAGTTTATGCAAGAATGTTCTCTTCTTTCTTTACAGGAAGCTAAAAATGTCTTTTCTTTGTTTAAGTTATGAAAATGAATAATTTTTAAAAGCATATTGACTACTAGGTTTTAAAACACATTACACAATTACCTAATTTGTTTAATCATCATCCAGGAAAGATCTTTCTATAGTTTTTATGGACTTTATTTTACTTACTGAAAGTTGTTAACAGAGTCACTAATTACTTTTATTTTATGGCTGACAAAAGGTTTAAACTGGGAAATTACAGGGTAAATTGATTCTTAATTCGCCAGCCTAGTAGATAAGTTTAATATGCTATGCCTAGTCCTGCCCTCAAAACTCTTGCAAAGACGAAGCCCTTTCCCAATAGTTCCTATAATTAGATTTCTATATGACCTTTCCATCCTGTTTAGTCTACTTTGGGCTCCAAGAATATTTATTCACATATAACTGCATATTTAGTTTTCAATAATTTGAATAGAGCTCTTTTAGGAATTTTCACTTGTTAATTTGATATTATCATCCTGATGTATGAAGACATACACTGAGCAAATGGGCAGGCACAAATAGTTTGACACAGAAACACAACTCATTGATGTTGCTTATAATTCGTATTATTTTATATACTGTTTAGCTTAATTGGGTTCCAGAAATATATATTGCATATATAACTGCATATTTAACCTCAACAATTTGAGCAAATAGGCAGACATGAATAGTTTGACACAAAAACATAACTTTAGTTGCTTAAAACTTCCATTTTTTTACAAAATAAGTGTGACTGCAAAACATTTTAAAGACTCCTGAAACTTTTCTTAATTCGCACTATGACTGTGCAGTTTTGCACAAGAATTTTGTTTCTTAACTAATGGCTTGTAAACAAAATGTTTCCAATGCTTTAGCACCATTTTCTTTTGTTTCAGAACCTTGTATTTTACTTTGAATTTAGCAGAATTTGAATAAGCAACAAGATTAATTCCATGTATATTTACTGAGGCTATTTGAAGCCTCAAGGAGACTGGTCTCTCTCATGAATTGCCACTTTTAGGAACACTGACAGTTAAGGCAGGAGAATTCCTTTTTCCCCCCAGTCCTTGGGAGATAATAAAACTCCAGCGGTCATTTAACCCCAAGGGCTAAGAATCCCACTAGGCAGCAATTTAGTTTACACTTGGAGTCATGAGAGAAAGCAGGGTAACTAATACCAGTAGGACAGGAGCTGTGATGACATAACCATAGGCAAAGGCAAGGGGTGAGGCTAGGCTTGAAGTAACCATAAATGAAGGTAAGGTCAGTTTAGAATTTACACTTACAATAATAGTTTCAGGCTAAATTCACCCAGTTATAATTTCAGTTATTATCTTTCTGCTGTTTTATAATATAAATGCATCTATAAATGATCTTAACTCTTAGTTACAGTTTTTATTAATTGTTTAACCTTAAGGTGAATTAGATACCTTTATTAATTAAGTTATAAGAATTTATTAGTAACAATTCTGTGATGACTTGCTTTTTCTGGTAATGGAACAAATTCTCATCTGCAAGTTATGCATTTAATTCACTAGCAAGAGAGTACTGGCATTTAAAGATTCATTTTAAACTACGTTTTTACCTTTTTACTGTGAATTCTTAGGCACCAGCAACTGACTAAAGCCAAACATAGATTTCAAAGTGGCATTTCATACTTTTTTTTCTTTTCTTTCTGTAGTTTTACACCCTGAAGTTCCCAGCCAAACCATTGAAAAGCCTATCAAGTGTTTAGAAGTCTATTGTTTTAAGTGATAGCTTCCTTTCTTTAGACAAGTTTACAGTTTTAAAACATTTCAAAGTATTTTTACCATCTTACAGGGAGAGAGATTTGGAAAAGTAAAGAAGCTGGGCAGAATGCAAATGTATTTTGGTCTTGACACCCTAGGGAGGGAACTTTACTGCATTTATTTTGATTCTGCTTTTCATCCCTTCACTTTCCCCCTTCCAGGCAGTCGGGTGCACAACAATCAAATAGGAATGCAGTTTATGATTAGAAAGTGTGGACACACTGGAAAGGGACAAGCCCCTCCCCCTCCTTTCCAGCTTTCTGCCAAAATGGGCAGACAGAACCTACTCAAATTCGGTGCCCCTCCCAGGGACCCAGCCTCCCTGACTGGGGCAGCCCCAACAAACCTGTGTGTGTGGAACAGACACAGATGGCCTCCAAGCCCTGGCAAAGGGGCAAACCAGAGACGAGGCAGCAGAGCATGCACAAATATCCAGACTCTGCACTTTTGCCCCATAATCAATTCACCCCCTTGCCAATGGCAAGGGAGGGTTCCAGCTCAACTAAATTCCACCACTTTACATAACCACACAACTCCAACACCAGCATTGAGCTGACACAGAAGCACAAAGGTCACTAATCTGACCCACAAATTCTATATATATGATTTTTTTTTCCAGCATGGCTGCCCCCACAGCCATCACAAACCTTAGAGAGAACAGTTAATATTAACATCTTGTATGAAGACAATTCATTCGCAATTCAGTACCATAACAAAAGATTCCAGCTAGATCATTTTCCACTGTTTAAATTTACACCCAGATCAAGCTTCCCTAGAAAAGCTGATCCATTTTCCTGTAACCAAGTTTTTTTTTTTTAAATCCAGACCAATTTCCAGGATGTTAGGACTTGAACCTATAAACATCCCTTCCTATTATTTTTCTGGCTAATGTTTTGGCTGCAGAGGCAGGGTCAGTCCGCCGAGTCTGGCCGGTCGAAACAAATCAACTTCCTTCTCAGAGTTCTCGTGTCCTGGCCTTTGGTACTACATACACCCAACTTCTCAACAACATTATAATCAGGCCTCCACTCCTTCAGAGGATATAAGACCAGTACCAGATTCTAACATGCAGTTAGACAAACCCAAAACACCAGGCTTTTTCCCTGGTTTTCCCTCCTTTTTTCTAGACCTAGAGAGAATGAATTCCCCCCCAATTTTTCTGGGGCTACTTAGGGTTCTCTCAGGAGGTGATCAGCCTCCCCTCCCCCCCAGCAATTAAAGCTAGGGTTTTCCAGACTGTGTTTACCCAGGGAGTCTTACCTTCTTCCATGTTTGGAGTTCTTTTTTGTTCACAGAATCTTTCTCTTCAGACATTCCATTGCCCTTGATATTTGTTGGGAAGATTCTGGTGGAGCCCACATCTTTTCTGGATTAAATTTAATCCAGGGGCACCCAGATTTGGGGTTCACCCGAGTCCTCCCGACTTCCCCAGGGATTTGGAAGGGGCAGCAAAATGCTACCATCTCTGGCCTTCGTTTGCAATCCCGGGAGAGCCCCCCAAAAATTTTGTAGCAGTTGAGAGAGGTTCAATTATTTGCATCTAGAAAGGCCAGAACTCAGGAATGATTTTGAGAAGGAAAAATGGTTTACTGATGGCCGGCCAAACTCGGGGAGCTTTCTGTTTCAAACCTCAGCCCCCGAACAAGATTTCCAAGTTCCTTTTATACAGGGTGGGGAGTCAAATGGTGCTTTTATCAAAGAAAACTACTTTCTTTGTTAGTTAAATCTTTGCCTGAGTACCAGGTAGTTTTGAATTAACGTATCACTCCACACTTCAGGTGAGCTTGAATTAGCATCTTGCCCACATTCCATCTGGACACAACCTTGAATACACATTCAGTCTTACATCATTTCTGAATATTCAAAGCCCATATCACTTAACTGGATTTCTAGAGACTAGGCACACTTGGGTACAGAATTAGGTGATTTTGAATTTATGCACAGGCTATATTATATTTCCTGTTTGAGGTCAAGTCCAAGTTCCCTTAAGTTTCGGCATCACCACCATCAGTTTCCCTGGACTGACGGGTATGTATATAGAGTTTGCATTGCTAAATTGCCTCCTGGGACTGGAGTCATTGCCATGGTCACCAAGAGCAGGACTGCAGCCTCTTTCCATCCTACACCCACAAGTCAGGACAGACAGTTTAGGTTAAGGTTATCTCTGAAGAGACAAAGAGCCTCCCACCCATAGCCCATATCAGCACAACCAAATAAATTCTTTTTCTCTTTGTAATCCTGGTGTCTCAGGAATTACCTTTAAAGACACCTTGGGAGAAAAGAACACCCCTTTGTTCAGTATCACAAATAGCATGATAATAACATAATACTTAGGTATCAATTTAAAGAAAGTGTTCAAAAGTTCTACACTGAAATCTATTAAACACCACTGAGAGAAAGTAAAGGATGTCTAAATAAATGGAGTGAAATACCATGTCAAGGACTAGAATATTCATGGTTAAGGTATCCTCCCAACATTGGCTGATAGTTTACATGCAATTCATATCAAAATTATGCCAAGGTTTTTAAAAGAAAATGTCAAGCTGACTGTACAATTTATATGGAAACCTAAGGATTTTCAAATAATTTTGAAAGAAGGAATTTGTAGGACACTCACCATATGGTATCAAAACTTATTATCAAGCTCCAGTAACCAAAGCAGAGTTAGTATTGGCTTAAGGATAGCCATATATGAATGGAATTGAATATAAATTTGAAAAATAGAACCACACATAAATGCTTATGAAAAATATTTCATTGTTCATTCATCGTCCTTTCAAACAAGTTGACACCAAAAGGAAAGGAATAAATATGATATACTGATATAGCCGTGCATAAACTCAAAATTGTTTCCAAGTATACCTAGTCCCCAAAATGTCCAAATAAGTAATATAGGCCCTACAGTCTTTGAATGTTCAGAAAGGATGTAAGACTGAAGGTGTATTCAAAGTTGCATCCAGATGGAATGTGGAAGATCTGCTAAATCCAAGCTGTGGAAGATATGCTAAATCCAAGCTGGCTTGGAATGTGGGGAATATGCAACTCACCTGGAGGAAATAACCTATCTGATACTCAGATCAAACACTGAAGAAACTAACCAAAGGTCTGTTTGCATACCATCACCCTTTGTCTCTCTAATCTTAAACCTCTGTATAAAAGGGACTTAAAAATACAATTTGGGGCTTGGTTTTTATTAGGACAAGAGTCCGCCGAGTCCAGCTAGTCAAAATAAACCAAATTCCTTATCAGAGTTATCGTATCCTGGCCTTCAATATTGCACACACCCCACTTATCTACAACATTTTGGGGGCTCCTCCGGGATTGTGCTGAGGTCAGGGGTGGCAACAGTTGTTTGCTCCTCCCAGATGTCTCCAAGTAGGCCAGGAGGGCCCAGGTGAAACCCAGCCCTGGGCAGCCCTGGACACCCCATATGAGTCCAGAAACAGATTGCAGTCTTCGCAGGAGCCTTCCTGGATGAACTAGGGGCACCAGAAGATTTGAAAGTCCCTGAGAACGAAGCAAGGAGCTCCGCATGTCGGACTGGTAAGACCCCCGGGGGCATAGTGCAGGAAAAGCCTAATTCTAAAATTAGGAGGGTGCCTGATCAACTCTCAAAGGGGAGGCCCTAGTACTCCTAAGAATATAGGAGGAAGCCGTCTCCTCTCCAGGTCCAAGGAAAGGAAAGGGGGGTGGTTGTGAGCGTGTGCTTGTGGCAACTAAGTGAGATGCAGAAAAATCACTTCTGCCAGGTGAGTGCAGAGTCCTGATCTGCGGTTCCGTGGTGACCTCATATGATCAAGGGTGGTCTGGGGTGTCCCTGCAAAGGGACCCTGTTCTGTATCGGGGGCTTATACTGATCTGCTAAGGTTCAGAGGCACCAAAAGCTCCCAGGAGGGACGCAGCTGGAGACAGATGAAGTGTAAGGCTTGAGTGACTGTTGTGCACCATTGGCACGGGGTGGAAATGGGAAACACACACAGTAAAACCCCATTAGGTTGTATGCTGAAGAACTTCCACAACGATTCAGTGAAGATGTGTATGGCATAAGGTTCCAGCCAGGAGAGCTTAGGATGCTTTGTCAATTAGAATGGCCAACTTTTGGCATGGGCTGGCCCCAGGAGGGCACTTTGGATCCCCGGATCATCCATAAAGTCCACAATGCAGTAACTGGAAATCCATGGCATCCAGACCAATTCCCCTACATCGATGCTTGGGAAAACGCTGTGAGCCAAAACCCACCTTGGTTAGGGAAGTGCGTGACTAAGGAAGCTAGAATTTGCTTAATACAGAAACCGAGGAGTGCTGTCCCAGGGACCAGACCAAACAATCACTGTGACAAAGCCCCAGAGAAAGTGCATCCCAAGTCCAGTGCCAATCCGCCCATTTTAGAAGGGCCATATGAACATGAATTTCTGCCACCTTATGCGATGACTCCCGCCCCGGCAGTACTAAGGAAATGGAAACGAGCTAGTCTCCCTAAACAGTGCCCCGTTGTCGTCATCCACTTGGGGAAATGCAATGCCCACATCATCCCCGCCGCTGCTTTTATCGCCATCAGAGAGGGCACCCATACCATCCCCACAGTTGCCTTTATCGCCATCTGCACCTGAGAGCCCTACACCATCCCCACAGCAGCTTTTACCATCTCCGCAGCGGTCTTTAGCACCTTCCACAAGGGAAAATGCAGACCAGCTGCTTTTACAACCGGTTGCCCCTGGCAATCCCACTGCAGCACTGCCCATCTGTCAGGAAGGAGATGCTGAGAGGCTGCAACTCAAACCACAGGGAGCCCTGGGGGCAGAGGGAGCAAAGAGAAAGGCTGCCTTCCAGCTACCTCTCCGTGAGGCCAGGACCCCAATCTTTTATGATGCAGATGGCCAGGTTCAGGGGGAGACTCAACATTCATCTACCAGCCCTTTACAACAACGGACCTCTTTAACTGGAAAAGCCACACACCCCCCCCCATTCTTGGAGAAGCCTCAGGCCATGACAGACTTTTTCCAGTCCATCATACAGACCCACAAACCCACCTGGACTGATCGTAAACAACTTATAATGACTTTTTTGAACTTTGAAAGAGAGAATGGGTGTCATGCAGGGAGCACTAACCTGGCTTAGAGAACACTCACCTGAGGGAACTTTGGACAGTGATCAATATGCCCACCTGCAGTTCCCAGAGGAGGACCCCGGCTCAACCAACTAGAAACATTCCATAGGGCCTTAGTGGAAGGATTCAGGGTGGGGAGCCACAAGGCAGTGAATATGGCAAAGACCAGTCAAATTCTACAGGCTCTGGAGGAGAGTCCTGCTCAATTTTATGAGAGACTGTGAGAAGCATTTCATGTATACACGCCCTTTAACCTAGAAGCTCCTGAGAGCCAAACAATGGTCAATGCAGCATTTGCTGCCCAATCACAGACTGACATCTGAAGAAAGCTGCAGAAGTTGGATGGGTTTGCTGGAATGAATATCTTTCAGCTCATGGAAGTAGCTACTAAGGTCTATGTCAACCATGATGTAGAAACAAGAAGGGAAGAATATAGAAAAATGGGGGGAAAAAAGGCAGATCTTCTGGCAGCAGCAATTGTGGAAAAAATCCATTCCTGTGTCAAGGAAGGTAACCTGGCAAGCCCCAGCCCCTGGGAGGGGAAAGGTTCATGACTAGGGCAAAATCAGTGTGCATACCGCAAAGAGGATGGGCATTGGAAGCGAGAGTGTCCCAGCTGGCCACTTGACCCGGCCTCTGCAGCCAAAACATTAGCCAGAAAAGCTGGTGGGGCATCACAACCCAGATGCTGGTTCTGAAGAGGTTCAGAAAAAAAAACCTGTATATCAATCATTGGGCTGGCAGGAATGGAGGACTCTGATAGAGATTATTAGGACAGACCGGGCTCCTATTCTCTTGGCCCCATGGAGCCTATGGTCGGAGTCCAAATTGGGGGCCACACCATACATATGATGGTTGACACTGGGGCTCAACACTCTGTAATGACCAAGCCAGTTGGGCCTCTATCAAAAAGACAAGCCACTATCGTAGGGGCAACTGGCAAAAGTGCCCAACTGCCCTTCCTTCAAGCCAGGACCTACATCATTGGGGGAAAGGAGGACACTCATGAATTCCTTTATCATCCAGAGTTCCCAGTCCCCCTCCTGGGTCAAGACCTGCTGTCTAAACTACAGGCTCAAATTACCTTTAATGCCACAGGGAAATCCACACTGACACCGGGGCCACAAGACCCTCCGAAGGTAGCACTAACTCTTCCTCTGCAGGAGAAATGGAGACTGTTTTGCCTCAGTGAGGTTGGCCAATCCATGGCCATGCAGCTCCCCTTTGAAGATGTGCCTGAAGTAAGGGCAGAGGGTAACCCAATGGGGATGGCACATGACATTCCTCCAATTATTATTGAAATAAAGCCTACAGCCAGTCCAGTGAGCATACGGCAATATCCAGTTCCACGCAAAGCACAAGAAAAGGTCCAGCTACATATTCAGAGATTACTGAATGAGGGTATATTGAAGCCGTGCCAGTCTCTGTGGAACACCCCACTCTTCCAAGTTAAAAAGGCTGATGGGAATTACCGCCCAGTCCAAAACTTATGAGCAGTTAATTCAGCAGTAATAACCCTTCATTCTGCGGTTTCTAATCCATAGACTCTTCTCAGCTTAATATCCTCATTGGCAATCTACCTTTCATGCCTAGATCTTAAGGATGCCTTCTTCTGCATTCGGGTAGCAGCCTGGAGCCAGCTGATTTTTGCCTTTACATGGGAAAATCCAAACTCAGGTGAAAAGCAGCAGCTGCCATGGATGCAATAGCCTCAGGGATTTAAAAATGCACCCACTATTTTTGGACAAGCCCTGGCCAGTGATCTCAAATCCTTTAAAGCAGGAAGCCATAACTGTTTTCTCCTCCAATATGTAGATGACCTCATTCTCAGAAGTCCCACCTATTAAGACTGCGCTGGTGGTACCCATGCTCTTTTAAAGCATCTACAGCAAAAAGTCTATTGGATGTCTAAGAAAAAAGCCCAAATCTGCCTACCTCAGGCCAAATATCTAGGTTATAAAATAACACAGGGGCACCATGAATTGGGACTTGAAAGAAAGAAAATGATCTGTAGTCGCCCTGAATCTAATACACCCGGAAACTGTGAGAGTTCCTTGGGGCAGCTGGAATCTGCCGCAACTGGATCCCCAATTTTGGGGTCCTCACGCGCTCTTTAAATGAAGCCACAAAGGGGGGAGATCATGATCATATGCTCTGGGAAAGCCCACAGAAAAATGCTTTCACTGCTCTCAAACAAGCTGTAATGGAAGCACCAAGCCTCGGACTTCCAGACCTCACTAAGCCGTTCTACCTGTACGGTCACAACTGCCAAAGCATCGCAGTAGGAGTACTCATTCAATACCTGGTTCCTGGGAAAGGCCTGTAGCATATCTATCCAAACGGGACACTCTAGCCCAGGGATGGCCCTATGTTTGCAAGACATAGCAGCTGCAGCCATGCTTACAGTAGAAGCTATAAAATTAACTCTTGGGCAGCCTATAATTGTCGAGGTTCCACATGCAGTAATCACAATCTTAGAAGCCAAAGGAACACATTGGCCTACTAACAGCTGCCTGGTTAAACATCAAACCCTAATATGTGAAAATCCATCCACCCAGCTGGAACTTGTAAAAACCCTAAATCCAGCCACCCTGCTACCCGTGGAGCCAGGGGTTCCAGCCCATAACTGCCTGGAAACATTGCAAGAAGTATATTCCAGCTGGCCAGACCTCCAAGACCAGCCACTGGCAAATCCTGACATGGAGTTCTTCACAGATGGGAGTAGCTTTATGCAGGGCAGCAATTGGTGAGCAGGATATTCTGTAGTAACATCTGAAACCACAGTAGAGGTGCAGCGCCTCCCAGATAAAACATCAGCACAGAAAGCTAAACTCATTGCCCTCACCCAAGCCCTGCAACTTGCAGCTGGAGTCAAAGTTAACATCTACACAGACTCTAAATATGCCTTTCTTACCCTGCATGTGCATGGAGACTTATACAAACAAAAGGGACTCATTAACTCGGGAGGGAAGAGCATTAAACATGGCACACAGATTCTGCAGCTACTAGAAGCAGTTTGGGAGCCTGTCAAGGTGGCTGTAATGCACTGTAAGGGACACCAGACAAGCCACAGCCCCATTGCCCAGGGAAATTGGAAGGCAGACGCTGAAGCAAAAAGAGTGGCACAGGAAGGATCCCTATCTGAAAACCTGGCCACTGCTCTCATTTCTCAAACTCTTAATTATCAGAACCTCCAGTATACACTGCCTGCTCTCATCCTGCAGCGTCTGAGTCACCAAGAGCCACAACATACTCAAGCTGAGAGAGAATGGGTAGTCTCTGAGGGTGGGACCCAAGAAGAAAATGGATGGTGGACATTGCCTGATCACAGAATAGTTGTGCCACAAATACTAGCAGCAACTGTAGTTCAAGACTACCATGAGAACACACACTTGGGAAAAACCCATCTTAAGGAAGTGTTAGAAAGATTCCTCTACATCCCAAGACTAGTGGCTATCACCCATGCTGTATGCCAATGGTGTGTGACATGTACAAGGAATACCCCTTGCCAGGGACCCACAGGAACCCCAGGGGTCCAGAGAACTGGCAGTATGCCTCTTGAAGATCTAGTAGTTGATTTCACTGAAATGACATGATTCGGAGGCTATAAATATCTCCTAGTACTTGTTTGCACATTTTCTGGCTGGGTGGAAGCCCTTCCCACTAGAACAGAAAAAGCTGAAGAAGTAGCTACGGTTCTCCTCAGGGAAATCACTCTTCACTATGAGCTACCCCTCTTGATTTTCTCTGACAACAGATCTGCCTTCGTCTCTGAAATCACTCAAAAGATAGCAAAGGCACTGCGCATCCAATGGAAACTGCACACCACTTACCATCCTCAGAGCCTAGGAAAGATAGAGTGAATGAACCATACAATAAAGACTTATATTGCTAAGATTTGCCAAGAAACTGGGTTAACATGCGTGCAAATACTTCCAAGTGCCCTCCTACAAGTTCGAGGCAGCCCAAGCCAAAAACTAAGCCTAACCCCTTATGAAATCCTCTTTGGGAGGCCTCCTCCCTTACTCAGAAATATAGAAGGGGATCTCAGAGAAAGAGGAAACTTATCAATAGCTCAGTAGATGATCAGCTTAGGAAAAACCCTACATAACCTGCATCACTGGGTCCAAGAAAGGGCCCCCATTAGCTTAAGCAGCACTGTACACCTGTACAAGCTAGGAGATGCAGTTTGGGTCAAGGACTGGAAGTCAGCTCCAGTAACCCCTCGATGGTGAGGACCCTATATTGTCATTTTATCCAACCCCACTGCAGTTAAAGTAGCTGAAATCACCCCATGGATACACCATAGCTGAGTCAAGCGAGCTGCCCCAAAGTCCTGGACCTGTATTCCAGATACCCACAGCTCAACCAAACTCATCTTGCAAAAAAGGGGAAAACCAAGCCCTGCTCCAGTCACACCCTAGAAGCTGACTGGTCCACGCACAGCTGAAGATTGAGGATGGAACACCAAGCTCTGCTCCAATCACACCCTGGAGGCTAATTGGTCTATGCGCAGCCGAAAAATTAGGAATCTGGTTTAATCCATTACAATGCCCCTTCGGCTATTTTTCCTACTTCTAGCCCTAACCCTCCCCTGGTCCCAAGTCGACACCACAGAGTGTGAGCCATGTATTCAAAAGGTGCATACAGGGGCCCATGTCAACACCACATTAATATATCATAGCCATTACACCTGCAAGGGCCAGATAACCACCTGTCAGTTTCAGGGAGTCTCCTATAGTGTCTGTAACACATCTGGCCAAATAACCTGCTATGACCCTAGGCCCCCAACAGTCTCCTGTAAATGGGAAATAAGAGTGCTTGATCAAAATGGGGAGGTACTTTCCTCCACCCCAGTCACTAGCCAGAACCAATGAGTGTCCCTCCTATTCAACACATATCAAGTTATAGACTCCAGTATACCATAGAACACAGATTGTGGAGGGCTCAGCTGGGAGCAAACATATACTCATAACAATAAATATATGTGTGCTCCAGAAGTGGGAAGCGCAGCCCAAAGGGGGGGGGGGGGCTTTTGGTGCAAATACATAGGTGCATACTACTGCCCCTACTGGTCTTGTATCACCCGGGCCACCTGGAACACAGACACAGCTAAACAAACAGCCATCCTCACCAAGGGTTATGGCCCTGGCTAACTGTCCATGTGGTCAATGTAACCCCTTAAACCTCACCATCCTTAAACCTGAATCCTGGCAGCCTCAGGGAGTCCAAATGGGTCTCCACATTTATGGTAAAGGAATAGATCGAGGAGCCTACATCTGGGTTGGGAATCGGGAATACCCACTCACAAGTAAAGCCCATTTTGTGCTCCACTCCTTCTACGAAGAAATGGAAAAGTCCTTTTCCATCCCACAAGCAGAAAGAAACCTCTTTATAAGCCTGGCTGAAGTGGTAGGGGCAGCCTTAAATGTCTCCTCATGCTATGTATGTGGAGGTACTAATATGGGAGACCAATGGCCCTGGGAAACCAGGGAATACAATTACAGCCAACCGTATAATGCAACTGACCTCCTGGCTGTCCCTGGAGTTAGTATGTGGCCCTTACAAACTTCTGTCATAGGAAAATATTGTGCTTCAAGGGCCTGCCTAAGCTCCTCTATAGCTGTTGGAAACCTAACATGTACAGGGGGAAAATTCCAAAATTATACCACAAATACAACAGAGCCTTGGGGAACATGGAATGAATCTGACCTCATTCTCATAAGTCGTACTTTCCCCAAATTAATCACAGTGTGGAACCCACCGCAAAGGGCCCCTTTACCACCCCAAATGGTTTGTACTGGATTTGTGGGAAGGTTGCATTCCGAGAACTTCCACGAAACTGGTGTGGAACTTGTATGCTTGGTACAATAAAACCCTCCTTCTTCCTCATTCCGTTAACAGAAGGGAAAGAGCTAAGCCAGCCACTATATCAAAGCATAAGAGAAAAAAGAGCTGTGACTACCTGGGGAGGTGAAGAATGGCCCCCTGAGCATATAATCCAATACTATGGGCCAGCAACTTGGGCAGAGGATGGCATGTGAGGTTATGGAACCTCTATCTATATGCTAAGCTGAATCATCCACCTACAAGCTGTGGTAGAGATAATAACTAATGAAACTGCCCCTGCACTAAACTTACTAGCCCAACAGCAAACTAAATTCAGAAATACTATCCATCAAAACCATCTTGCCCTAGACTATCTCTTGGCAGCTGAAGGGGGAGTTTGTGGAAAGTTCTAACTGCTGCCTTGAATTAGATAACACTGGAAAGGTTATTGATGAAATTACAAGCAAAATAGTAAAAATTGCTCATGTCCCAGTGCAAACCTGGAATGGTTGGAATTTAAATAATCCCTTTGGAAGCTGGCAGTCAATAGTAAACAATTTCAAGCTTCTACTGGGAATAATTGCCTTCCTCATAGGAGCATGCACCATCCTCCCATGCCTCTTCCCTTTCATCATAAACAGAATGCACACCCTAATAAATGATATAGGAAGAAGGCAAACAGCCGCCCATCTCATGGCTCTATATACATACCAGTCAGTCCAGAGGGCCTCGGGCAGTAGTGATGCTGAAGCTTAACAGTGGCCTCAAAGGGGGCAATATGATATAGCCTGAACATAAATTCAAAATTGTTTCCAAGTGTACCTAGTCCCCAAAATGTCCAAATAAGTAATATAGGCCCTACAGTCTTTGAATGTTCAGAAAGGATGTAAGACTGAAGGTGTATTCAAGGTTGCATCCTGATGGAATGTGGAAGATATGCTAAATCCCAGCTGTGGAAGATATGCTAAATCCAAGCTGGCTTGGAATGTGGGGAATATGCAACTCACCTGGAGGAAATAACCTATCTGATACTCAGATCAAACACTGAAGAAACTAACCAAAGGTCTGTTTGCATACTATCACCCTTTGTCTCTCTAATCTTAAACCTCTATATAAAAGGGACCAAAAAATGCTCTTCAGGGCTCAGTTTTTATTAGGATGAGAGTCCGCCGCGTCCAGCCAGTCAAAATAAACAAACTTCCTCCTCAGAGTTCTCATGTCCTGGCCTTCAATACCACACACACCCCACTTCTCTACAACAATACAAACACTAACTTGAAATGAATCATAGATGTAAACAAGAGAGCTAAAATGCTTAAGTTTCTAGTCCACTGCTGTCTAATAAAAACATAATTATGAGCCACATGGGTAGTCTAAATTTTCTAGTGGCCACAGTAAAAAAGTAAAAAGGTGACAGCAAAACTATATATATTTTTAACAATATATTTTCTTTGGCCCAATATATGCAAAAGTCTCATTTCAGCCTGTGATCAATTTAATTTTACTCCTGAAATAATTTGCATGGTTTATTTCTCAATGCTGAAGCTCAGTTTTCAGCAGTTAAAGTAAAGTGTATTCTTAGCAAACCAATAAAGCTGAGTTTTTCAGTCAAAGCATGTTAGAATTAATAAAATATAGTTGGTTACTTTAAAAAAGCTGAGTTTAAGGGAAAATATGCTATTCCTGTTTTCAAATTGAAGTTAATTAAAATTAAATAAAAATTTAAAATTTCAGTGCTTCAGTCACACATACCCCATATCTAGCTCTCAGTGGACACATGTGTTAGACAGCACAGCTCTAAGCTTATTTATGGACACAAACCATGGCCTGACACAAATGAGACCTCTGTATATATTAGATGGAGGGATGTATGGAAGGATGGATGAATATATAGAGGGATGTATGGTGGGACAAAGGGAAACATGATTGGATGAATGGATGGATGGATGGATGGATGGATGGATGGATGGATGGATGGATGGATGGACAAAGGGAAGCATGATTGGATGAATGGATGGAGGGAGGGAGGGAAATGCTATGTCACTCTCCCCCATCCCAGCTGGCCCGGTTTCCCACTTTCTTTTCCCCACACACCTAGGCCTCCTAGTCCCATCACAGTATCCCCAGATGTCCAGTCCCCCCATACATTCCTGTGGGGTTGGCAGCCTCCACTACTCTACCTCCCTCCTGTCATCAGGTAAGACGTGACTCTGAAGTCTTCCAGGTGCACCTAGAAATCTGGACCTCATGACCAGGATACTGGTGTGCATCTCCTGCTTTCACAGGGCTTCAGCTGACTCCTCCATGAACCATGTCTGTCACTCATTCCTGTCATTCTGTCCAAAATCAATTTTAATTATATGTTTTGGGGAAGCAGCTATAGTCCAAGTGGTTGAGCATCATCTTCCACATGGGAGGTACCTGGTTCGGTTCCTGGTAACTCCTGAAAAAAAAAAAAAACAATAAGCAAAACAAATGAGAAACCAACTCAGGCAGGCTGATCTGGTTCAGTGGTTGAGCACTGTCTTACCACATAGAGGTCGCAGGTTCAATCCCTGGCCCCAGTATCTAAAAACAAAACAAAACAGAGTCTGTTTTGTTAAAACCAATGCTCCCCAAATATAAATTATTTCAGCATTTAGGCAATATAAAACACTATCAATGGGATATTTTACTGGACTTCGATTCATGCTTACCCTTTCTTGAAATTAGAGTTTTGAACTTACGGGGATAGATTTCCTTGATTTTACATCCTACCATGAGACTTGCTCCCAGATCCAAGGAAAATATCTGTATCATGCATCCCTCAGACTTTGAATGGGGGAGAGAAAGCACAGAATCAGGCATGGGGATGGAACCTCTCTCCCCAGTTTCCTCCACATGACAGGCCCTTCACCCACCTGAATCCCCAGGACTTCAGAAAGCCCCAGCACAGATGGGGAGCCATCAGGAGGTACACAAACCAAGATCCCCACAGTTACAAACCAGGCAGTCCTGCCCAATCCCTCAGCCCCATTCTGGCTGCAGAGACAGTGCTTGCCTCGTAGCTCCCATGTGTGTGCAGGTGCTTCTAGCATCAGCCCCTATGGCATGGTCTTAATTTCCTTTATGCTTAGAGCATGCAGTTAATACTGGGTCCCACAATCTAATGAAAGATACTTAACGGAACTGATATAATAAAAATAATCTAATCAAAAGTTCCCTTTAGCAGAATCTAACAAAAAATACCAAGTAGGTTTACATGCACAGGTATGGGTTAGCTTAAGAACATAATTTTCCAGGGTCCACAAACGTTTAAAACCAGGGCAGCTGCCCACATCAGGAGAATGTGAAAGAATCGCTGCTAAATTAGGCAATAAAACACACAATGATAGTATTTGTCCAATCAAATAAACACATCTTCTGAGCTGAGAGGAGCTGGGTGACATACGGAGTAAAGTATGAGTCCCAGGTCCTGTACCTCAGTGTCCCTCCTCTGGCCCTGTTTCTTACTTTGTAGCAATTTTCCTTTTTTTAAGAAGGTGCTGAGGTTTAAACCCAGGACTTCAGACATTTCTTTTTTTTTTTTTTTTTTTTTGGAGGTACAGGGGATTGAACCAAAGACCTTGTACGTGGAAAGCCGATGCTCAACAACTGAGCTACATCTGCTCCCCCAAAAGAAAATTATGATCCCTCATGCCCACAATTTTCAATACCAGGAGCCTCTTATATGAACCCAGGACCTCTGCTATGCAAGCAAGCACTCAACCACTGAGCTACACCTGGTCCCCCTTGACACAATTTTGATATTGGAGCATTGTAGAATATTTTCTCTTGACAATGTTTAAGTGCTGTCAATGGAAAATAGACACTTTGAAACTGAAACAGTTATTTGAGGAAAAAAAAGGGGGGGGAGTAGTTCTAAAGGCCAAAAATAAAACCTGGACTATTACTCCAACAAAGAATTTCAAGAAAGATTTTGGAGTTTGAAGGGAAAAAAATGGAATATGTTTACCTGAATTTGATAACTTTACTGTAGATTTGGTTTTATTCTATTAATACTTTTTATTTTTTAAATACTTTGGATTACATAAATGTTACATAAAAAATATAGGGGATTCCCATATGCCCCAGTCCCCTCCCCTCCCACAATTTCCCCATACTAACAACATCTGTCATTAGTTTGGCATATTTGCTAAAATTGATAAAAACACGTTGGAGCATTGCCATTAAGCATGGATTATAATTTACATTATAGTTTACAATCTGTCCTGTACCAGTTTATAGGTTTTGACAAAGTGTACAATGGCCTGTATCTGTCATTGCAATGTCATTCAGGACAATTCCAGTGTCCCCAGTATGCCCCATGTTATACCTACTCTTCTCTCTCCCTCCTCTCAGAAATTCTGGTGGCCTCTGACTTTAGATCAATGATTCAAGTTCTTTCATTGCTAGAATAAGCCTTCTTTAGTTCATAGTTGCATTCCCCTCTTATGTTTGCTTTTTCTGCAATCTGGGAATTTTGAGAAGGTGATACCCACTCTGTCTCTCATTGAGAGGGGTCTTGGATCCCATGGGGCAGATGGATGGAAATGTCTTGCTTGCAGTTGTAGGTAGTCTTTTTTAAAGCATGGTCTTTATCAATCATCATCCTTTTGGTTGTTTTTCTGGGTGAGTCCAATGAACTGGAAAGTAGGTATTGCAACTCTGCTGAGATTCAACAATTGGTCACAATTGGCATATGAAAGACTAAAGATATAAGTCTCTGAGACATATATTTAACGGGTATAGTGCTAATTATAGGCTCAAGTAAAAGGGGAAGAAGAGCCATGTATAGAGAAATTATAAATGAGTCTAACTCTGCTACATTGGGGAGAATATATTCCAAAGTAAGGCCCACAGACAGGTGCCAAGTTCCTGAGATTATTTGCCCTGCCAATAGTGTCTAGATGTCTCTAAAACCCTCAGGAGCCCCACTGTTGGAGGCACTGTGGCCTCAATGAGATTCTGCTGAGACATACATGAGCATAACCTCTTAGCCATAAAAACTCATTTGTATTTAATATTTTCCCCTTTTGGTCAAGGTCTTTTTCCAGATGCATCTATAGCCAGCGCTTGGTAATATACCCTTGGTGCCAGGGAGGTTCATCCCCAGGAGTCATGTCCCATGCTGGGGGGAAGATAGTGCATTTATATGCTGAGTTTGGCTTAGATAGAGGCCACATTTGAACAATAAAGAGGCTTTCAGAAGGTAACTTTTAGGTAATATATAATACTAGGCTATGTTTTGATTTCACAAGAAAAGGCTCACACATACAACCATCATTATCAAGGGCCTGGTGTAATGGTCTGTCCTCCTTCCCAAGGCACTGCCAACATACTCAGGGGATTCTTGCCACTCTATTAGAGAAGGTAGCAAGACTCCCCAGGGTGGGAATTCAATATTTGATTATTGTGTGGCTACGCACCTACTGAGAAAACGCCTCATGACTACTTAGACATATTCATGTGCTATACAGGCATGCCCCAGGTGCACTCTTCCTCTCACATCCCCCATCATCAACACCCTACACCAGTGATCCTCCCCTGCCACAGTTGTGACCCTCAGAAACAACATCTCTGTTCATGGAAATGTGGTCTACTAGAAATGATACCACTGTATCCCATCAGTGGGAATATGATGAACTGCTAAGTAGATGGAGGTGGGAAAATTGGCTCATGGTATAGAGGAAACTAGAGTAGATTATCTCCTGCACACTAGGTGATTTAAAGACTTTGTGAATGGTAAAATTATAAAACTAATGGAAAATACATACACATATGAATATATTTATGACCTTAAGGTGGTAAAAACAATCCTTTAAAAAAGACCCTAAAAACATAAACCATTAGGTAAAAATTTGATAAAATTTAATCACCAAAAGTCAAGAATTTTCTCATGAAGAGAACCATGGTCAAAGTTAATGAATGATATTTTCAAGTCTAAAAGGATTAATATCTAGAATATACAATAAATTCCTGCAAACCAACAAAAGAAAGACTGGAAATTGAAAATGGGCAAAGGGCATAAGTAGGAAACTCCAGAAGAGATGCTCAACTTTACAGGTAATCAGAAAAAGCCAAAATAAAAGAATATTGAGATAAAACTTTACAGTTATCAGATCTTTAAAAAGTGGCAAGTTTGAGAGTAGAATCTCCACGCCTTTTTGGTGGAAGTGTAGACTGACACCGCCATCTGGGGAGCAATTTGGTGATACTTCAGGAAATTCAGGGTGCAAGCCCCCCATGCACTCCTGGTGTGGCTCAGAGAGGCTCTTGCATAGGATCATGCAGGAGTATGAGCAGCATTGCTTGTAGTCCTAGGCAGGTGTCCATTCTGAGACCAGGTGTGAATGTGGTGGACATGTGCTCTGGGACCCTCCTCACCAGTGAGGAGCCATGGTGGAGTGTATACGCAACATGGGGTCTAACACCATGGTACTGAGCTACAATAAAGTAGAAGCTGAAGGACAAATACTGCCCTGTTTCTATAGCTGAGGGTCCCTGTGTCCAAGTGTTGTAGAATTCTAGAGAGGTTCAATTATTTGCATATAGAAAGGCCAGGACTCAGGAATGATTTTGAGAAGGAAAAATGGTTTAGTGATGGATGGATGCTCAGACTCGGGAGCTTTCTGTTTCAATCCTGAGCCCCGAACAAGACTTTCAAGTTTTTTTTAATAGAGAGGAAAGGCCAAATGGTCCTTTTGTTTCAGTTCTCAATAGGCTCGAATTAGCATATATCTTCAACATCCTAGGCAAGCTTTTAGCATGGACTTCATACATTCTAGATAAGCTTTTAGCACTTTTGGTTTGCATTTTCCCTGAATATTTAAAATTTATAGAGTTTGCATTGATAAACTGTTTCCTGGGACTAGAGTCATTGCCATGGTTACCAAGGGCAGGGCAGCAGTCTCTCACCATCCCACACCCACAAGTCAAGACAGACAGCTTAGGGTAAGGTTATCTCCAAAGAGACAAAGTTCCTCCCACCCATAGCCCACATCACAAGGACATATGAAAAACATTAGAGCATAGCTGCCTATGGGGGTGGGAAGATTGGGAATAAGAATTGCTGATGGAGCAGAGAAAAATAAAGTAAGACAAACGATGCCCGTGTACCAAAAACTGAGGCATGTGAGTGAGCCAAGTTCCTGTGCTGAAGTCCAAAGAAAGGAAGTCCCTGAGGATGGGAGGGCAGGGAAGGACTGAGCAAGGCCAGCAGCCCACGTATGGATGGGAGGCTGGGCCTCCAAAGAACAGAGCAGTTTGACAGACAGACCACACCTGCCAGGCTCTTGTTTCTGACATCCTGTCCAGTGGGGTCACTCTCTCGGCCCCAGACAGCCCACCCTGACCCCTTCCCTGTCCTTGCACTGACCCCTCTCGCCTGGGGCACCTTGAGGTGCAGCTGCCCCTCACATCCAGCAGCCTGGCCATCTCTGGTGGGCCCTCCCTTGGTTGCTGCCCAGGGGTAGACAGAACCAAACACTCAGGAAAGAGCAGCCCTCTCAGGGGTCAGGATAATGCAGAGTGCACTGAGGGTCTCACAGGAGAGACAGGAAGGCTTTGCGTCACCAACACTGCCAGCAGACCTCTGCAGACCATCCAGAGGCCACCAGCAGACCCTCCCCTCTGCTTTCCTCCAGGCAGTGCCCAGTCCACATGCCTGGCTCCTGGGCATGCCCAAACCTTACCCTTAGGCACTACATTTCTCTTTCCTTTTTTTTTTTTAACAATAATTTGATTTTTATGGCATAAGCAATATTTACAAGAGAGCTTTTATAGCCAAAAACCCTCCAATTTTACTAACTCTTCACTTTACAACAAAATAGATACAGAATATTTCTTCACACAAGTTGTGGGAGTATATTCACTTAATAAACATTCTGGAAATCAAGCTATGTATGTTGCATACATGTTAACTACATTTCCCCACTGCTGCCTCAGAACCCCCCACCACCCTGCTTGGTCCTCACTGATTCAAACCGCATCCAAATCACCATTTTTAAGGCAATGGAGGGAAATGTAAACCTGCACTGCGTGTTCGATCGAAATGAAGAGTAATGGTTAATTTTGCCACGTGTGAAAATGCCGTTCTAGAGTGTAAGCGCCCCAAAGACAGGGACTCCTGTCAGTCACCTGGCCCTTAATCACCTGCTGAACCCCACCTGTGAGTGGAGACGGTGTTTCCTCTCCCGAGGTTTTGGCCACCCCTTTCCACAGCAGTGCCCTGAGCTTCCACCATAACGGCCACACAACTGTATTTTGATCACATCTGCCCATTTTTGTTTTTTTATTTTTTATTTTTCAATATTACATTAAAAAAATATGAGGTCCCCATATACCCCCCATTCCTCCCCCCATAGCAACAATCTCCTCCATCATCATGAGACATTCATTGCATTTGGTGAATACATCTCTGAGCACCGCTGCACCTCATGGTCAATGGTCCACACCATAGCCCACACCCTGCCACAGTCCACCCAGTGGACCATGGGAGGACATACAATGTCCTGTAACTGTCCCTGCAGCACGACCCAGGACAACTCCAACCCTCAAAAATGCCCCCACATCACATCTCTTCCTCCCACTTCCTACCCCCAGCAGCCACCATGACCACTTTCTCCATGCCAATGCCACACTTTCTTCAATTACTAATCACAATAGTTCATGAATAGAATATCAGTAAGTCCCCTCTAATCCATACTCTATTCCTCTATCCTGTGGACCCTGGAATGGTTGTGTCCACTCCACATCTATATCAGGAGGGGGCTTAGATTCCATATGGATGTTGGATGCAATTCTCCTGCTTTCTGTTGTATGCACTCTTGGCTCCCTGGTGTGGTGGCTGACCTTCTTCATCTCCATGTTAGCTGAGTGGGGTGAGTCCAATAAACCAGAGTGTAGGAGTTGCAAGTCTGTTGAGACTCAGGGCCTGGCTATCACATGGTGAGTCCAGAGATTCAAGTCCCCTGTGTATACACTAAGCCCCAGCGCCAACTACAGACCCGGTAAAAGTAACAGGAGAGGCTTGTGAACAAAGATCACATCTGAGTCCAGCTCCATCACACAGAAACACAAACTCCAAAGTAGGGCCAACTGAGATGGCACTGAACTCCATCTGCCAAGACCATAGAACCTGTGGGTCTCTGTAGCCCTCAGAACAACAAATACCTGGGGTTGCATCTACTTTATCTGTCTCTGGGACTCTGCTCAGGTGTGCATAAGGGCAACCCCTCTGATAACCTCCCATCTCTTTTTGGAGACACATGAGATATTCTGCTGTTCTGAGTTGACCCTTTTATTCAAGGTCATGTTCTCGTTACATCATCAGATAGTACTTGGTAGTAATCCCTTGGCGCCAGGGAGGCTCATCCCTGGGAGTCATGTCCCATGCTGGGGGAAAGGCAACACATTTACATGCTGAGATTGGCTTTGAGACGGGCCACATTCGAGCAACACGGAGGCTCTCAGAAGGTAACTCTTAGGCACCCTGCTGCTCTAGGCCTTGTTCTTACTTCAGGTGCACAGGCTTATAAGCCTAGTCATTAGTATCAAGGGCTCATTGTTGGGCCTTCCTTCTTTTTTGGTCTGTGCCATTGTATTTGGGGATTGTTGCTGTTCAGTTAGGGACTGTGATAGAGCTCCCCTGGCTAGGAACTCAGTACTCCCTCAGTTGTTGTTTTTATTTGTAACCACTATGAAAATATCCAGACATTTTTATGTACTCTGGATATATGCCCTGTGGGACTCCCTGCCAACCATGTGTTCCCTGTCAAAAACATCCCACACCAGTATTCCTCCCCTGCGATTGTTGAACCTCTCTGTGAGCCAAAACTTCTTCAAAAATGAAGCCCAATATATTGCCAGGCTCCATTAATAGTAAAATGCAATATAGTGGTGAGTTTAAAGGTTAGATATAGAATACATATTAATTTAGAAAAATTAAGGTAAAAATGAATTGGGGTATCAAAAAATTTAAAACTGCAAAAGCTTTGTTTTTGATGTTTTGCCTTCCATCACTGCAATAAGTGTTGCCCTCTATGCAAATTGGCAAGGCAACTTCTTCCATCTTTTCCTCACTGTCTATGTCCTTTCTTTTTCTGTTTCTTTTTCCTAATTAATAAGCTTATCTTCACAAAAGTTTTAGATCACAGTAATTCATATATACAATATACAGTACTCCCACATATCCAACATAAAACCATTTTCCCTTCCAGAGCAATAATCTTTTTACATGTTCATACTATATTTACTGAAACTCATGTACAGATGTTGAGACAATAGCTTTCAAACAAGGTAACATTTGGGTTTACATTGTGGTTTATATTTTAGACTATACAATTTTCTAAATTTTTATTTATCTTATGTTTTACATTATGATTTACATTTTAGCCTATCAGCCCCTATACATTTTTGGTGTACTTTAACAGGTCTTATATCCATCCTTGTGTAATCTTGTGGAACACTTCTATTTCACACACAGTTACATTGATTCCATCTATTCAATACCTCTTTCCCCCTCCCCTCAGGGCCCACAGTAACAGTCAATCTTCATTGCTTAAAGGGCCATGTTCAGAGATACTGGCAACAATGTTGAGGGCTTGACATGCTCAACTGCCCTAATGCATTGGGAGCCACGATTTCTCTCAAGAGATACAATTCCCTCTATTTGAGAACATCAGTCCTCCCCAGGATGTGGGTATACCTTCACTCTCATTATATGGGTCTCTATCCAATGATATAACCCACTATGGCAAAATGAGCACTCACACACTCCCTAGGAGACTGTCCTGTGTCAGATTATCCCCTTTAAGCATCTTAAACGGGTAACTTTCCTTATGATATTTTTGAAAAAGTTTTCTCAGCATTATACTCTCAACCCAATACAAACTTGATTATTGGCTTTTCCATTTCTGCAAGGTCTTTGGAAATTTTATTGGGATTGTGTTAAAAATACAAATTCTTTTGTGTAGAATTGTCACCTTAACAGCATGTGGTCTTCCAGTCTTTAACAGACTGATGTCTTCTTTGGTTTCTTTCAGTAATGTTTTGTAGATTTTTTGTGTGTGTACAATTTCATTACATATTTGGTCAAATTCATTTATAGATATTTGATTTTTTTACTTGCTATTGTAAATGGAATTTTTTTCTTGATTTTCTCTTCAGATTGCTCAGTACTTGTGTATAGACACTACAGATATTTTGTGTGTTGATCGTTTACCCTGCCACTTTATTGAATTCGTTCATTAGAGCTAAAGGCTGGGTTGTAAATTTTCCAGCATTTTCTATATATAGGATTATGTCATCTGGAAATAGGGAATATTTTGCATCTTCCTTTAAAATGGGGGGACTTTTATTGCTTCTTTTTGCCTAATTGCTTTAGCTAGAATTTCCAGCACAATATTGAGTAAGAGTGCTGGCAGTGGGTGTTTTAATTTCCCAATGGGCTGCTTACGCAAAGTACCAGAAATGTGTTGACTTTTATAAAGGGTATTTATTTGGGGGTAAAAGCTCACAGTTCCAAGGCCATGCAAAACCCAAACCAAGGTACCATAAGAGGTTCTTTCTCACCAAAGTCAGCTACTGTGGGTCCTGATGTGTTGCCATGTGGAGAAGCAAGATGGCACCCATCTCTGCAGAGGTCCCTGCCTTTCCCTCCAGAATCTCCCATTCCCCAGAACTCAGCTGTGAGCAACCAGGCACAGGGCTTGTCTCTTCCAGGCCTCCTTTATCATTCTCCACTGTTCTGCTCTCTTCCCAAGTTCAACTGTCCTCTCAGGCATCCAGTCGGCTTCTCTCCTTCTGAGCTGCTCCCTGGACCAGCCTCTTGGGGGCTTTGTGCTTAAGGAATCCTTGGTCTCATGTTGCAGAATCAAATACCTGCTCCCTTTGTCCTCTGCCACTCCCTTTTTGTCAGACCCAGTAAGAGAGCAGAGACTCATTCATGCCCCACTGACGTAATCCAGTCAAATGAATCTCATACCCACAGGAATGGGTTAGTTTACAACAGACTCTTTCTCTTTTTGTGATTCATAAAATAATTTCCACAGGAATGGTTAGTTTAAAACATAGTATGTTCCTTTTCAGGCTTCATAAAATGATTTCATACTGCCACAGTGGGCATCCCTGTTTTGCACATAATCTTAGGGAACGTTTTCTATCTTCTGACATTGAATATGATGCCAGCTGAGGGTTTTTCAAATTGTGCCCTTAAGCATGTTGAGGAAGTTTCCTTTATCCCTAAATCTGGGTGCTTTTATTAAGAAGGGATGCTGGATTTGTTCAAGTATATTTTCTGCTTCATTTGTGATAATCATGTGGTTTTTTCCCCATTGTTCTATAAATGTGACAAAATACATTCATCAGTTGATTCTTATTTTGAACCACGCTTGCCTGGCCGGTGACATTAGGTCGTAACTGAGAATGCCAGAACAGACAACTAACAACACAGATTGTATACAGATAGATGTACACACCAAAAAAACCACTTCCCAACCACTTCCTTTTTTTATAATATCTGTGGCTCTTTATTTCTTTATTTTTTCTTATTTTTTTAATGTTACATTCAAAAAATATAAGAGGTTCCCATATACCTCCCACCACCCCTCACCCCACTCTCCCCACATCAACAGTCCGCCTCTATTACAGCACACTCATTGACTTGGTGAACACATCCTGGAGCACCACCACACCAAGGATAACAGTCTGCATTGTAGTTTACACTCTTCCCCCATCCATCCAGTAGGTTATGGCAGGATATATAATGTCCAGCATCTGCCCCTTCAACATCACTCAAGAAAACTCCAAGTCCTAAGCACACTCCCATACCACATCTCTTCTTCCCTCTACCTGCCCACAGCAAATACTGTGGCCACTTTCTCCACATCAATGTTAGAATTTCTTCCATTACTAGTCACAATAGTTCCATAGTAGAATATCAGTACATTCACACTAATACATATTTTATTCCTCCATCCAGCAGACCCTGGGATGGTGATATCCACTCCACCTCTATATCAAAAGGAACTTAAATTCCACATGGATGATAGATGCAATTCTCTTGCTTGCAGTTGTCGGCACTCTTGGTTCCCTGATGTGGTGGCTAACCATCTTCACCTTCCTGTTAGCTGGCCTGGGTAAGTCTAACCAACCAGAGAGTAGGACTTGCAGAGGCTCAGGGCCCAGCTGGCATGTGGGCAGTCCAGAGATTCAAGTGTCCTGAGTATACACCAACCCCAGTGCCAACCATAGGTTCAATAAAAGTGACAGAAGAGGCATGTGTAGAATGGTCACCTCTGAGTCCAATGCCATCATACCCAGCAACACAAATTCCAAAGTAGGGCCAACTGACACAGCACTGAATTCCAGAGCCATTTGCCATGACCATAGAAACTGTGGGTCTCCATAGCCCTCAGGGCAACCAGTACATGGGGTTGTATCTACTTTGGCTGTCTCTGGGGTCCTGCGAAGACGTGTATAAGTGCAACCCCTCTGACGGCCTCCTGATTCTGTTTTGAAGACTCTTAGCCATATAAACTCATTTGTCTTTGCTGTTTCCCCCTTTTATTCAAGGTCTAAAAGCAGTTTTTAACACATGGTCCTACATGTAAGCTGAGATATTCTGCTGGTCTGAGTTGACCCTTTTATTCAAGGTCTTTTTCTAGTTACATTACCAGTTGGTGCTTGGTAGTAATCCCTTGGCACCAGGGAGGCTCATCCCTGGGAGTCTTGTCCCATGCTGGGGGGAAGGTAATGCATTTACATGCTGAGTTTGGCTTAGAGAGTGGCCACATTTGAGTAACATGGAGGCTACCAGGAAGTAACTCTTCAGCACCCTGCAGCTCTAGGCCTAGTTCATATTTCAGGCACACAGGCTCATAGACATAGTCATCAGTATCAAGGGCTCATTGTTGGACCATTCTTCTTTTAAAATTACTTGTAATTCAGTACTGGCAACAATGAATTCTCTGTTTTTGTTTATCTAAAATAAGGGTTCTTAACCTTTTTTTTCCCCACAGAACCTTTGCCAGTCAGGGGAAAACTACAGACCCCTTACTAAGTCCACACTCTCCTGTGTTATTTAATAAATATACTACATGTTCACCAATACATCCCCACAAGAATAATGCCTTTTTTAATTTAAATTCAAGCTCATGGACCCCTTGTTAAGAACCCCAGATCTAAAAGATTCTTTACAATGTATCCTTTTTTTTAATAAACCTTTTTTGTTCTCTCCCAACCCCACACCCCACACCCCACACCCCACCCCAGTTGTCTCTTCTCTGTGTCCATTTGCTGCATGTTCTTCTTTTTGTCCACTTCAGTTGTTGTCAATGGGATGGGAATCTGTGTTCCTTTTTGTTGTGTCATCTTGCTGCATCAATTCTTTGTGTGTGCGGCACCATTCCTGGGCAGGCTGCACTTTCTTTCATGCTGGGCAGCTCTCCTTATGGGGTGCACTCCTTGTGGGCATCAGCACTGCACATGGGCCAGCTCCACATGGGTCAAGGAGGCCTGGGGTTTGAACCGTGGACCTCCCATGTGGCAGACGGATGCCCTATCCACTGGGCCAAGTCCGCTTCCCACAGTATATTCTTTTATTTTTTTTTAATTCGTTTTTTAAAAAAATATTACATTAAAAAAATATGAGGTCCCATTCAACCCCACCGCCCCCACCCCCCAGTCCCCCCACAACAACACTCTCTCTCATCATCATGACACATCCATTGCACCTGGTAAGTACATCTCTGGGCATCGCTGCACCCCATAGTCAATGGTCCACATCATAGCCCACTCTCCCACGTTCCATCCAGTGGGCCCTGGGGGGATCTACAATGTCCCGTAGTTGTCCGTGAAGCACCACCCAGGACAACTCCAAGTCCCGAAAACGCCTCCCCATCTCATTTCTTCCTCCCATTCCCCGCACCCAGCAGCCACCATGGCCACCCTTCCCACACCAATGCCACATTTTCTCTGTGGACATTGGATTGGTCCACAGTATATTCTTAAAAATACTGATTTTCCAATCCATGAGCAAGGATTTTCCCTCCATATCTTTAGGTCTGCTTTTATTTCCCTTTGCAATCTGTTGTAGTTGTCAGGGTAAAGGATTTTCATCCTTTTCATTAAATTTATTTCCAAATATTTTTTTCCTCATTTAAAAGAAGCTTTTAAAATATTAGAATAATTTTTAGTTCATAAAAAGTTGAAGAGTTAGTACAAGCAGTTGCAGTTATCCTCACCCAGTTTCCCTGGCAGTTAGTACTTACAAAAGCATGGTAATTTGTTACAACTAAGAAATAATGGTTCAAATATTATAATGGCTGGATCTATAGACTTTATTTAGATTTCACTACTTTTTTTTCACTAATGTCCTTTTTTTCTCTGTTCCAGTATCCAACTTAAGATACCACATGGTGTTAGATAAGGATTTTACAATATTTGTAACTATTGATAAATATTTATATGTGGAGGATTTTTTAAACTTCATTTTCTAGTTGTCATCACTAGTATATAGGAATAAAATTGATGTTTATGTACTGACTTGTATCCTGTGGACTTGCTAAATAATTTAATAATTTAATAATTTATTAATTCTGATAACTTTTTGGAGATTTTTTTGTGGGTTTCTAACATAGATGATCATGCTATTGTAAATAATGGCGGCCTTACTTCCTCCTTTACTATCTATAGGCCTTGCATTTCATTTCTTGCCTTCTTGCATTGCTCAGGATGTCCAGAATGAGGTTAAATAAAAATGGTGTGCGTACATCTCTTTAATTGCTCCTAGGAAGAATGTACTTACTTTTCATCATTGAGTATGATGCTAGCTTAGAGTTTCATTGATGCCTATATCCATATAGAAGAAAATGCTTTCTCTTCCTAGCTTCCTGAGAGATTTTGTCTTAAAAGGTCTTGCATTTTGGCAAGTGCTTTTTCTGCATCTGCATTTATGGTGATATGGTGTTTGTGCTTTATTCTGTTTAATTTGGAGAACAGAGATGAGTTATAGATATTAAACCACCTTTGCATTCCTAGCTAGTCCAATTTGGCATGATCTAAAATACTGTTTATGTATTTTTGCATGTAGTTTGCTCCCTCACATTTTGTTTGGATTTTGAAGCCCGGGGTCATGAGGGAAAGTGTTCAGTACTTCTCTTTACTTGTGATGTCTTTTTTTTTTTTTAATTTATTTTTATTTATTTAATTCCCCCCCTCCTCCAGTTGTCGGTTCTCTGTGTCCATTTACTGCGTCTTCTTTCTTTGTCCGCTTCTGTTGTCGTCAGCGGCACGGGAAGTGTGTACAGCACCATTCCTGGGCAGGCTGCACTTTCTTTCGCGCTGGGCGGCTCTCCTTATGGGGCACACTCCTTGCGCGTGGGGCTCCCCTACGCGGGGGACACCCCTGTGTGGCAGGGCACTCCTTGCGCGCATCAGCACTGCGCATGGGCCAGCTCCACATGGGTCAAGGAGGCCCGGGGTTTGAACCGCGGGCCTCCCACGTGGTAGACGGATGCCCTAACCACTGGGCCAAGTCCGTTTCCCCTACTTGTGATGTCTTTGCCTGGTTTTTAATGAGAGTAATGCTGGACCCGTACATGAATAGGGAATTGTTCTTCCTTTATTATATAAGCGGGTTTGGGTAGAAATGATACTATTTCTTCATTATGTGATTGATACAATTCAGCAATGAGACCTTCTGGGCCTGGAGGTCTTCTATGGCAAGGTTTTCAAATACTAATTCAATTTCTTCAGCTGATAAAGGCATGAACCAAACATTCTGTTTTTTCTTTTGTAATTTGTATTTTTCAAGGAAACTGTTCATTTCATCTAGGTTGAGAAATTTATTGGCATGTTCCCTTGTCCTTTTACTTTCTAAAGGGTCTGCATAGATAGCCTTTCTTTCATTCCTGATTTTGGTAATTTGTGTTTTGTTTTTTTTTTATCTTCATCAGTCTAGCCACAGGTGTATAAAATGTATTGGTATTTCCCCATCAGACAAGCTTTGTGTTACATTCTTTTTCTCTATGTTCTATCTTATTGATTTTGGGTCCCTTCTTTATTACTTCCCTCCTGCTGTTTGCTTTGCAGAACACACCTCTTTTTTTATCCTCATCTCAATGACCATAAATCCTTGTTGCATGTGTTCTCCAGTGCCTGAAAAATGTTTCTTTTATTTATCTGAATTTAAAGTTGTGTAGGGCAGGTTGCTGTTTCTACATCATGATCCAAAGCACAATTCCAAAATGAGTTTCTTATTCAATTTGTGATATTTTTAACTTCTGAGAAGTATATTTGTTTCTTTCACAAAACAGCTAGGTCATTTTAAGTTTCCCTGTTCTGCAGGAATTTTCAAGCTAAGTATTTTCTTTTTTACACAAAATAATTTGGCTTCCGTTATACTCTACAACTCACAATTTCAATATCGAAGTTTTCTGAGCCTCTCTTTTTGATCTATTTTTTCTGATTCTTGATCATGTTGATTTTTTTCTATTCATTTATATATTTCTTGCTATGAACTGCATTGACACATAGGTTAAATATAGAATTCTCTAGACGCTCTTGTTTCCTTCTTCCAATTTTCAGATGACCGCCAATCTAGGGAACTGTGCACTAAATGCATGTCTTGAAGTTATTTGTTCCACAGGTGAGGCACATGTGGACAACAAACCACAGAAGAGCTGGCTGTTGGTCACAATTCATCAGAAACAGCTGCTTTCTCCTTCCCACCACTCAGCCTCCACCTTAAAGTAAAAGGCACATTTCCTCAGAACACTCTTCTTTGGGGGATGAGACAGATTTCTTTTGTTCCTCCCTTACTCTGAGGCTATGAACTTTTGGATTTCTAGATTTCAGAGATGGACTGACTCCTACTTCACTCCCCATAAGAACAAGGTTTGGTATCAGCTCCTGTCTACTTCAGCGTGTGAGCCCAGGAAATTAAAGATACAATTTTCAGATTTGACACATTACCACGGGATGAATGCAATTTCTCTCTAGATGCCTTTCCATATGGATATTTTGCCCTGAATGATTATTCTCTTTTTCTTTGATACTAATTAGATGCTCTTATATTTTACCTATTATTTTAAGTTCTCTTTAGTGGAAAAGGAGTTCTTAAAAATGTGCCTACCATATTATTGAAAAATGGAATCCCCTTAACTACCCATTAACTCCTTCCTGCCTGGTACTGGACACCAGGGCAGGTGCTGGAACACGGTCCATCTACCCAACGCTCCTCAGTGTGGTCAGGGGCTAGCACTGCTCTGTGGACCGTTTACCAGCCACAGTGAGACCCAGACAGAAACTGAGCCTGAGAGCAACAGGGGAGCCTCTACCTTATCGTTTCCCAGACTGGAGACATGCAAGCAAAGGGGGAGTGTTTACATCGTGTCCTTGGGTCTGCTGAAAAGTGTGTTGACCAGCTGCTCATGACCAACTTAGAGCAGCACAGTGTCTAAACCTGGGGAGTATATTAGACTCTTATAGGGTCATATAAAAATTATAAAGGTTATGGATCCTCTCCACAGAAATGTGTGCATGGACAAGGAATATAAAAGTTATATGAAATGCCAGTGCACACATGATCCTCTGAAGTCTTAGAGAACCAGGGTTTTTAAATCCTACTAAGAGTAAAAGACAGGGAGAGATGTTTTCAGAAATCACTTATCCATCCAGCAATGCCCCTCTACTTGTTAGGATAAACTGACAAAGACAAAAGTTGAAATCATAACAGAATATAAGGGAAAGGGTTGAAAGATGAGGTTTATTAGTCACCCGCTCATCCAACCAAACCCGAGTGCCATCAGTGTACCAGATAAAGTTCCAGGCTGACCCCGGCTCCAGAAACTGACATCTGTCCTCACTTTCCACCCTCCATGACAATCCTGCAGCACCTGGGCCTCTTCCCACATCAGGGAATTCCACACTTAGGAGCCTTGGTGGAGGCAGAGCCACCGCCCGCCATGAAGAGGGAAGCTCACCTTCCCAACATGCTTGAGCTGGACACGGAGGAGCCTTGGCCTCCCCATCAGATGACCACAGCAGAGTCTGGCTCAGGACATGATGACCCAGCAGAGTCTAGTGGGCAGGGACTCGTGACTAGCATGGGGTCATCCAGGCAGGAGCAGTGGATCTTACCTAGGGCCCCATGTCCAACATCATGCCAGTGGGTGGCCAAGCCCCTTCCCAGCATCAGCAAGCTTGGTTCTCACAGGGGACCCCACCTAGCATGGTCATGGATTCTCTCCCTGGCTGTGGGACATAATCCTGGTTCTGTGGCTTTCCCTACATAAAATGAGACCCAGGATCATGTGTATAAACTCCTTATGTTGAAATTAGAAGCATCTAAATTGCATTTAATTGGACCAAATAATTGAGTGGGAAATCTAAGAAATATGTCACATAGCAAGAATTCTAAGCTTTAATTGCTTTAATTTATGGAGAACTTTGAGCCACTTTATAAATCCCCACCTGGCTATACCCCATCGTAGAGAAAGTGCATGCCTTGCCCAACATCACTCTCATAACTGATGATAGATGTCTTCCTTTTCTTTTCCAGAAAGGACTTTTTTATATGGTTTAAGCACCACATGGGGGGCTACACGCATCTCTGGGAGAACAAGCTTCACCATCCAGCTGAGCCAGGACAGCCTGAGGGGCTTGTGATGAAACACTCCGGCTTCTCCCCAGACCCTCCTTCTCGGGACATGGGTGAGAGCCCAGAAGGCATATTCCACCACCCCAGGAAGCTGGAGCACAGACACATGGTCTCTCTGGTCTGGGTTCCTGCTCTAAAGACGGACCTGGAATCCAGCAGCTCAGCACCCCCTTGGTTTGAACACAGAACCTCATGCTCCACCAGACCTTTTGGATACTTGTGAGATTTCCAGGGGTTCCTGTGCACAGAGAAGTTGGGGCTCCCTGGTCTACATGACTTCCAAATGTGGTGCCAGAGCTGAGCAGTCACTCAAATGTGGACCATGGATCACTGGGCTCTGGGAGGTCCAGGGTCAGTCCTTGCTCCCCTCCTTTCTGTAGCTAATCACACTCTAGGGGACCTCCTCCTCTCCTTGGGTCGAGAAGATCACTCACAAGGCCTTACCCCCAAATCTGTGCCTCTAGCCCAGACACTTCTCCTCATCTCCAGATTTACATTTCCAATGGGAATTGACAACCACACTTACATTTCTGATGGACAATTAGATTCCAATTTTCCTAAACAGAATGCCTTAATGACCCTTCAGCTATGCTCCTTCCAGAGATTTCCCCCTTCCACTGACAACTTCACTTTCCTATTTGCAAAACCTTCTTTCCTTTGCATAGAGGAACTTTCTTGTGTCCTCCTGATGCTTATTCTCTCAAAGCCCAAATTTAATCCACTAGGAAAACCCATAATATTTATAAATATACTCTTCTATTTCTCACTGTTTTCCCTGCTCTTTTCCAGGCAAATCAACTCACATCTCAATGTGGAAGACTGCGCTGATTTCATCCTGTTTTCCCTACTCCCTCTCTGACACTTGACCTTTCAATCCTATTCTCAGCACAGCAGCCTGAGAAATTGTTCAGAGAAATCTTAACATGTGTCTCCTTTTCAAAAATGTCCCATTTTATGGAGAAAACTTAAGGCTTCCCGTATTCACAAGCCCCAAGATCTGTCTGACTTCTGCTTGTCTCCATGACGCTGCTGCAGCCATTCAAGCCTCCTGCTCTTCCCAGAACCACAGTGCACCCCCTGCTCACCACAACACGCTGCCCAGTTCTCTTCCCAGACATCCTCATGGATACCCACTTCATGACCTTCAAACTGTCCTCGAAGGTCACGGCCTCAGTGAGGCCCACACTGGCCACCCCAGAGCACCTTCCCTGCACAAAAGCCACTGATTTTTAGTTGTTTTTAGTTCACAAATATTTCCCAGAAGCTAAAAAGGGGCATCCTGCACAGTCCTCCACCAACAGGAGGTGCAGGAGTGGTCAGTGAGGACCCCCCCCCCAATACCTTTCCTAACACAGCTGTGGTCTCCTGGCAGTGATGACACAACCTCCACTCACTTGACACTGAGACAACCAGGACTGTCCTCTGAAGTGCTGCTTCCCTCCCCTCCCCTCCACCCCCTGTGACTACAGCACAATTTCAAATCCCTCCAAGACAAGAGCAATCCAGGCTAAGACCCCATTGCCCACCTGTGGGTCTACACTAGCTAGGGTCTGCTCTACAAATCCATGGGCTTGGGCTGCAGCCAGCATTGGGGGTCAGGGGAGCTGGGTAAGGGCAGAGAGGGAAGGCAAGTGGCAGAAAAGGATCAAACCACCAGGAGTTAAATAAAGTCAAAACGTCGATCCTCCTCAGTGCTAATTCCTGAACTGGTTACTTAGAAAAGATTGGGGAAAGTGTGGCAAGAACAATCAGGCAACAGCCCAGCACAAAGTTAGGAGCTGGATGTTCTGGAAATTAGTCTCTCAGTGTCAGAGATGCTCCTGGGCAGGAGCTGCCCTGGGCTTCGTGGGTCAGGGATGGTCAACATGACGCCTGCTGGAGTCAGAGACAGGGACACAGAGTGGGAGGAGAGCAGACCTCATGGAGAGGAGCAAGAAAAGCCACGTTCCTCCATCATCACAGAACCACCAAGCAAACAAGACTGGCCACATGAGCCCTCCCTGCCCAAGGTTCTGCAGATGGGACAAGGTCAGGTGACATCTGAGACCCTGTGACCTCAGATCCTGAAGGGACAGAATCCTACTGCAGGGACAAGGACACAGGAACAGTGAGCATGGCCCAGCTGAGGGGTGGATGAGTCAAAGCCCATGTGGATGAAGCACTGACTGGACACAGGCCTGTCCACCCTCAGCTCTTCACAGCAGCACTCAGCACAGCAGACATGGGTTCTGGAAGATTCCCAGGACAAGTTACTTCCGCTCTAGTTTAAGAATATTCCTCTCTCAGACTTGATTCCTCAATCCCACCTAATAGCAAGGATTTGTAAAAGCAACATTGTACAGGTTGACATTTTCAAGGGAAGCAGGATGAGGAAACTCAATGCACCATGAAGTAAGACAGGGCTGTGGACGCTCCATACCCAGCTCTCCTGAGCAGGATGGTCAGTTGGAGCGGGGAACACAGGTCAGTGTGGGGGACATTGGGGGCAGGGTAGAGCTACCTTCCCATCCTCCAGTATACAACGGGAATGCAGATAGACAGATGCCAGCTGAGGAAGGAAAGTCTTCACATCCCAAAGGAAGGGGGTCTTGAAATCACACGAGGGCGTGAACAGCTCTTGAATCTCTCCATCCCCCATGAGTCAGCTTTGTCATGCTACAGAAGAAGACAATCAAGAGCACATTCAGGTCATCTCTGTAAATGCTGACGTCATGACCAGGCCTCCACAGTCCTCGTGCCCATGTCCAAGGAATTCCCAGGACCCAGGCATGTCCTCTCGGCCCAACCCCTCTCCCCTTTCAGGCTCCAGGGTCTCACCTCTAGAAGCCTTGAGAGACACGTCAGAGCCCTGGGCACTCTCGCTGGCTGGAGAGGAACAAACACAGCATCTGGTCAGAGCCACAGGGAGATGAGTCAAGGAGTGATGGGGTGAGCTGCCCTGTGGGCTCCATCTACCCTCCCTAAAGCCTCAGGTCAGCCTTGACCCTCCACACCACCTCCCCCTCCGTCCCCCACTTACCAGCAGCCTGAGCGTAGCTCTCTCCTCTTCCACCTGTGGAAAAACAACTAGTGAGAGCAGGACATGAGGTCCTGAGAACTAGTCCAGGATCCAGGGAAGTTTCCAGAACCATGACTGCAGACCCGGGGCAGGATCAGGAAACACGAGGTGGGGGATGTGTGGGCTGGACCTTCTGCCCTCCTGGGGGTCTGTCCTCAGCAGCCCCTTCCCTCTGACTGCTGTGAACAGGGGCCTCCACGCCATCACTGGGGACATTGTCCTACTTCTCTCACAGGTTTATAAAGTAAGTGTAGTAAGAGGCCCAGACTGGATGGCACGTGTGTGAGGAGGGGCTTCACGGTACCAGGAAGGGGCAGGGCACACTGCTACCCGGGCTGGAAACCCCCCTGGACAAGAAACCTCAGACCTGCCCCTTCTTACCTGAGCTCCTCCTCCTCCAGATCAGAACTGCAGCCACCACGGACACTCCAAGGATGACCAGGGCAGCCACGATGCCCACTTGCTTCGGCTGATCTGCGCCGCGGTGTCCGCCGCCGTCCAGGAGCGCAGGTCCTCGTTGAGTGCGAGGGAGTCGGTGCCGTCGTCGGAGAGTTGAAGGTACCCGCGGAGAAGGCGCCGCGGGGGAGGCGCTGCTACGCGTGTAGCAGCCATACTTTCACAGGAAGGTGTGAGAACCTGGCCCCACCCACAAGGTCAAGGCCAGTCCGCCCACCTGCCCGCCCACCTGCTCACTCCGGCCTCGGCGCTGCCTGTCGGGGTCCATCTGGTCTAAACTGAAAACCAAACCGAGGACAAGTCCCTTCCGCGCTCCCGGGTGGGGCTTCTCGGGTCCCGCAGCCTCGGCGTGCGTTGGGGATCCGAGACTCGGAGCGACTCCGGCCCGTCCTGGGGATCCCGGTCTTGCGCAGACCCCGGCCCCGCGTCGCTCACGGTCCTCGCTCTGGTTGTAGGAGCCGCGCAGGGTCCTCAGGCTCTCAGGGAAATTCTGCGCGTTGCCCTTGCGGTTCCGCGTGCTGCGCTCCCAGTACTCGGGCCCCTCCTGCTCCACCCACGGCGCCCGCGGCTCCTTCCTCGGACTCGTCGCGTCGCTGTCGAACCGCACACCCTGCGTGTCGTCCACGTAGCCCACGGCGATGTAGCGGGGGTCCCCGCGCTCGGGCCGGGACACGGCGGTGCTGAAATACCTGAGGGAGCGGGGGCCTGGGGGGGTGGTGGGGAGGGCAAAGTGGGGGGTCAGCGTTCGAGGACGCGGCTTCCTGGGTCTTGCCCCCCACGGAGATCCCCTAGCTCCCTCCGCGGGGCAGACCCCCGACCCCGCACTCACCCGCCCGGGTCGGGGTCAGGGCCAGGGCCCCCGAGAGCTGCAGGAGGGGGGTCCCCGGCGCCATGGCCGGACCCCCGGGTGTGGCGGAACCTGAGTCCGGGCGGGTCGGGGCGGGCTCTGGATGGGCCGCGGGGCCGGCGATTGGCTTCTCCAGAACCGGGCCCGCAGTGGAAGGCAGCCTGGGCCCGCGTCACGAGGGTCGGGGCAGAAGGACCTGACTCGGACTGGGAGAAAAAGTGAAACTGTGGGGACCGGGGGCTCCCCAGCTCAGCCTTCCCGCCCCACACGCCAGCCTCGGGGCTGGACCCTGGGCGCCGAGACCGGGTCCTGTACTAGCTCCGACCCCTCCCCTGCACCGAGCACTCTGTCACCCCCGTCAGTTAGGACTGGTCCTGACTCTTCACAGCTTACAAATTAATGAGGACCCCAAGGAGATTTGGGCGACCTCTACTGGTACTGATCATACGAGAAATTAAAACAGAATTTAAAATACTGATTCCTATAGATTGATACTTATACCAAAACTCATTACACATCGATAACTAATTCCAAAAGAAAACAATGTAATGAAAAGACTGCATAAATTTACAGCTTGGCAAACCTTTCTCAGCAGTCTCAGTAGAGCACCCCTGGACTTTTCATATCACATTCAATCTGTTATTTGGGTTTGAACAAAAATTCAGCCTCGGATATAAATGTTGGAAAAGACAGAAGTACTTTAAATGGCCTTTTCAGGTGAGCATTGACATTCACCTTTGATACTACACTAGAAGCGCACGAGTGTAGTTTCTAAAGGTGAGTTGCAGTCTGAAATCTGATTGTTGAATATTTTCATCTTGTGACATTGAAATACTCAGGTCTGTTTTGCACATTGAAAGGATCATGTACTAATTCATGAGGATTTTAAAGTGGTCTGCTAAGTTTTGTAGATCTTCCAGTGTTGTCCATTTCTTTACATATTCCCCAAAGTCACTCCTCTAAAATGAGCACAGATTCCACCAGAAAGTGTGTGTGTATTCGAAAGCTGTCAAGTTTAGGGTGATGGATAGAAGATTTCCAAAATTGTAATTTTCTCTTGAGAGCTACATTTTATCATTGGCTCAAGCCACAGAGATGAAATATTTCAAATCACATTTCTGATAGAGGATTTCTGCCCAGAATGCATAAAGAACTCTTAAAACTCAACAGTCCTCCTATGTGGTAGGCAGGAGCTCAGTCGCTTGAGCCACATCTGCTTCCTCTAAGAAGTTCTTTAAATTATTCCCAGCACCCCATCTCAGGTACCCCATGGTATTCCCATGGGGGCTCTCACACAGCAAGTGCCGTAGGTGAAAATGTCTGTAATTCAGTCAAGACACTGAAACAATTTCATTTTTGCCACCAGAAAGCCTGGGTCCAAGGTTAGGTTCTATCACTGTGGTTTTTGTTTTTGTTTGACTCAATCTATACAAAATATAAATACAACTGAATTAGATGGAAACTGAGGGAAGCAGATGTGGCTCAAGTGATTGGGCTTCTGTCTACCATATGGGAGGATCCTGTTCAGTCCCTGGGACCTCGTGGTCAAGGTGTGCCAGTGCAGCAAACCACACAGCAAGATGATGATGAAATGAAAGAGAGAACTGAGGTGATACAAGTGACAGGGAGCCTCTCTCCGCATTTGAGGTCCCCGGGATCCAATCCCAGTGAATCCTAGAGGAGAAAAATGAGTGAAGGCAAAAGGATCTATGCATAAGCACTGACTGTAGTTGGCAAACTTTTTTCTCATGGGATAGGGGCTAACAATTCTGAGATCAATGTCCATATGTATGAGGACTGAACAATAAGTAAATATTAATAATATCGTAGGTGGAGAGAGCCAAATTTCTGACCATAGAATTGGGAGTTTATAGATTTGCAAAGGGGAAAACCAGAAGGAAATATACGATATGGGATTAGAGTTGGAGACATGGAATCAACTCATTTGGCTTAATGCAGTTTAGTATAAATATTGATATGTATGTATGTATATGTGTTATAAATGTGTGTTACACATGCACTGGTATAAACAATTATTTTCTAATTCTCTCTACTGAGAAGGTCTAGAAGCAATGACTCCTGACAGAACTAAATGTGTTGTGGGGCCTTGGATGGGATCCTGGGACAGGGAGGGAACATGGGGTGAAGCTAATGAAATCCGCATGAATTTCAGGTTAGTTACTAATAGTGCATCAATATTACTTCATTATCAGGAGCAAAGGACCAGAATGTAAGATGTTAACAATGTGGGAAATGGGGTTGTCTGTGAGCTCTCTGAACACCTTCACCATTTTTCTGTAGATGTAAAACTATTCTTAGATTAAAAGTTTATTATTTAAAAAACCAGCTCTCCGAAAACAAATTGAGAGTAGATAAAAAAACTTTTTACTTTCCACTGCTCCCAGGTGCTGCCTTCAAGCGGGCTGGGGTGGGGGCTCTGGGGAAGAGATGGAAACCTCAAGGAGCACAAGGGCTGCTGAGCTCCCCTCCTCTCCCACTCCCTGCTCTACCCGGAGTCTGACTCCAGTGTGTTCCAGGGATGCTCAGAAGGCAAGTTCACCCCCTTTCCCATCAGTGTTGAGCCCCCAGGTGCCCCAGCTCTGCCCCACTCAAGTCCGACCCCTCCTAAAGTCAGAATCCTAGAGAGCGCGGCGGCGCCCCCGCGTGGCCACCTGGCGGAGGACAGAAGACCCGCCCTCCCATTTGCCCTCAGTGGAGACCTCCCCGGGGTCTCCCTGCGCCCCCACCACCGGGGCAAGTATCTGCACATCATGGGGTGCCCGCCATCCAGGACAGGGTCGGGTGTGTCCACGCTGACGTAGACGTTTCCTCTCTGGGGGTGACCATGGTCTCTGGCCTCAGGGCAGAGCACGATCTCCAGATCATTCCATCTGATTCCCGGGCCCAAGGTGGACCACAAGCTAGGGGTCCCCCAACACCAGTCCCCCCGTCTCCTAGGAGAGGTCCTTGGACGCCCACGCCCCTGACGCTTGTTCCTGCTGCTGCTTCCAGGCATGAGGGCGCCTCCTCCAGGAATCCACCCGTGATTCCCCAACTCTAGGATCTGGGGGGAGAGGGAGGGTGAGCCCCCCTGGCATTGCCCTAGGAACAAGGAGGGCTCCTGAGAGGAGAAGAGAGGGAGGAAATAGGGACGACTGGGGGATGGAGGCGACAACAGTGGATGGGAAGGAGCCAGAGGGAAGGGGCAGCCTCGTGGACACAGTGAGGGGAGGGACAGGGTCTTCTCAGTGAGAGGCAGAGGGGGCTTCTGGCCGGGGCGGGGTGGAGGTCTCTATTTTCACCTGGATGGTAACTATTCAGGTGTTACACTGTGCTTGTAAGTATTAAGTGTCGAGCATTTTTCTGCTTTGCAGGAATGGTATAATCCAGACACACCCAGGAATAGAAGGAGAAGTCAGAGTGAGGGACGGGAAGTGATTGAGGGGTCCCCTCACCAGAGCCTTCCTAAGACTGGGTGGGGAAATCAAGGACCCGAAGGTGGGGCGAGCCGCTGTGTGGCTCCTGGAGGCCGCGGCCCCTGGTTCCAGGAGCCCCAGGGTCTCCCCTCTCACCGCTTTCCCCCCAGCCCTGGGCAGCCTGTGGTCAGAGCCCTTGGCCACCTGCAGGCGCTTCTTCAGCTCCTGATCAGCTGAGCTGGTGCCACCCGGGCTGGGTGCGGGGAGGCGGCCTCGCAGCTGGAGGCCGCGGAGAGGCGGGTCCTGGAGGGTGGAGGGCAGGACGCGGCCTGGGGGCTGGAGACCCTAGTGGATGGCAGGGAGGTGGGCGATAAGACCCGCCCAGGCTCTGCCCACGCTCTCCACAAACCTGAGGGCTGACCCTCCCGCCTCCCCAGACCCCCGGACCAGGCACCTGCCCACCATCCCCCACACCAAGGTGGACCTTCCCCCAGGCTGAGCGCAGGAGCCCGGCGTCCCGGGTCGTTTCTCCTTCGGGGGCCTTAGCTGTCCAGGTCCCCTCGGCCTCGCACCCCCGCCAGCTCCTTGGGTCAAAACCGTATTTGAAACTTTCAACCATTTGTTGAAAAGACTGTCCTTTCCCCACTGGATTAGGGGAAGCCGTTTTCATGAGCACGTGCACGTGTGGTTCTATTTACCCTCTTTATTATTTTCATTGACCTTCCACTGCCCCGAGGCTGCTACTGGAGCTCGTAATAAGTTTTTAGATCTGTTCCGTGGATCCTCCACATTTCTTCTTAAAGGCGCTTTAAGGCATTTAACCAATCTATATTATCTGTGTATCTTTCTAAATACTAGCCTAACAACTGAGTTAGTAGTTGGAATCTGATGAGATAAAAGTGCCTGAACAGAACTTTTTAGGAGTAATCCTTCCATAACTTGTTGAGCTGCCCTTTCCTGTTATTTTAAATTATTTTTCAATTTGAAATAGGTCTTTTAAAAAAAAATGTTTTGGCTATTGGAAGTCCTTTTTGTTTCCATATAAATTGTACTTGTCAATTTCTTTTTAAAAGCCTGCCATGATTTTGATTGGAATTGTATTTAAACAGTAAGCCAATTTGGGGAGAACTGATAATTTAATAATGAATATTCCATTTCTTGACATATTATTTCTCCACATTTTTTTAGGTTTTTGTTACTTTCCTTCCACAGTACTTGTAGATTTCAGTGTAGAAATCTTGCACACTTTTTAAAAATTGATACCTAGTTATTTTATTAATATGATAATATTGCAAATTGAACTTCTAATTTTCATTTTCCTAATTTTACATTGTGTATAGAAATAAAAAGACTTTTGTATATCATCCTCAAACCCAGCAATCTTACTATACTCACTAGTCTAGGAACATTTTTTACTGTAGGATTTACTATGTACTTGATCCTGAAACCTGCAAAATGAGACACTTCTGTTTTATAAACTGTATGTCTGTTCTTTCCTTTGCTTGACAGTATATTGTGTAATAATAGTGGCAAGATTGCAAATCCCTTCCTTATTCTTGATCTTAGAAAGTATTTAGTCTTTTACGATAAAATATGCTGATATCTGTAGATTTTTCATAGGTGTCCTTTATCACCTTGGAGAAGTTGCCTTCTATTCCTAGTTTACTGAGAAATTTTATTATCAAAGGATGTTGAACTTTTAAATGCTTTTTCTACATGGAGTTGGTCTTATTGTTATTCTGTTTTATTCTGTTAAATGATGAATTAGATTACTTTTCATATATTCATCCCAACTTGCATCAGGGATAAAACTTTCTTGGTCATGATGTACTATCATTTAAAAATTATTTTGGATTCAATTTGCTGGTATTTTGAAAAGGGTTCCTGAGAGACATTGGTATAAAGTTTTTGTAGTAGTAAGCGTTCTCCAAGGAACAGATTTTTATGAGTTGTGTCACGTGACTGTAGGGATGGGCAAGTCAAAATTCCAAATTCCAAAGGGCAGGCTGCCAGCTGGGAACTCCAGTGAAGGTTTTCCATGAACTCCCTGGAGAAGCTGGCAGAAGTAGAGACGGAAATTCCCTCTTCTGACTGCTAAAAGGCCTTCTTCTGAAGGCCTTTTAAGGTCTTCAACTGATTTGATGAAGGCAATATCCTCAGCCGATTGTAGATGTCATCAGCCATATATGCCATCAATATACTGATGATGTAAATCCATGAAATGTCCTCATAGTAACAATCATGTCAATGCTTGCTTGACCAAACAAGTGGATTTCCCTAATATCTAGTTATGTTAACTTCATTTCATATGTCTTTTGGCCTTTCGTATTTCCACTTTGGAAAAATGTCTGTTCAAGTATTTTGCCCATTTTTTAATGGGGTGGCTGGTTGTTAAGGTTGTTAAGGTGTAGAATCTTTTTATATAACATGGAAAGCAATGCCTTATCAGATACATGCTATCCAAAGATTTTTCCCATTGAGTTAGCTGCCTTTTTACCTTCTTGACAATGTCTTTTGAAGAACAAAAGTGTTTAAGTTGTCCCATTCATCTATTTTTTCTTTTGTTCCTTCTGCTTTGGGAGTAAGGTCCAAGAAACCACCACTAAGAACAGGATCTTGAAGATGTTTCCCTACATTTTCTTCTAAGAGTTTTATGGTTCTAGTTTTTACATTTAGGTCCTTGATCCACTTTAAATTAATTTTTGAATAAGCCGTGAGATAAGGGTCCTCTCTCTTTCTTGGAGATATGGATATCCAGTTCTCCCAACACCATTTTTGAATAGGCTATTCTGACCCAATTGAGTGGGTTTGACAGCCTTGTCAAAGATCACTTGACCATAGATGGGAGGGTCTGTTCTGAACTCTAGATTTGGTTCCATTGGTCAATACTTCTATGCTTATGCCAGTACCATGCTCTTTTTACCCCTGTAGCTAGTTGATATGCTTTACAGTTGGAAGTGAGTGTCCTCCAACTTTGTTCTTTTAAAAAATTTTGGCTATTCGTGGATCCCAACTCTTCTAGATAAATTTGATAAATGGCTTTTCAAATTCTACTAAGAAGAATATTTGAATTTTTATCAGGAATGTATTAAATCTGTAGATCACTTTGGATAGAATTGACATCTCAATGATATTTAGTCTGCCAACCTATGAACACAGAAATATCCTTCCATTTATTTAGATTTCATTAGTTTCTTTTACCATTGCTTTATGGGTTTCAGAATACAGGTCCTTTATGTCCTTGACTAAATTTATTTCTATTTGATTCTTTTATTGTAAATGGATTTTTTTTTCTGACTTCCTCCTAAGATTGTTCATTAGTAGTGCATAGAAAAGCTATTGACTTTTGCATAATAATTGTGTATTCTGTCACATTACAGAAATTATCTATAAGTTCTATTAGTTTTTTTTTTGTGGAATTGGGGAATTTTCTAAGTATAGGAACATATCATCAGTGAATAATGAATTTTTTATTTCTTCCTTTCTTATTTGGGTGCCTTTTATTTCTTTTTCTTGCCTAGTTGCTCTAGCTAGGTCTTCAATCACAATATTGAATACCAGGGGGAGAGTGGGCATCCTTGTCTCATTCCTGATCTCGGTGGGAAAGCTTTCACCTTTCACCATTAAGTACAATGTTAGCTGGAGGGACCCCAGGGGATGTGGCTCCACCTGGCTCTGTGGGAGTTGTCTCTTTGAAGCCTTGAGCTCCAGCCTCAGGGGACTCTCCACATAGAGCCGACCCGGCAGCTGCCCTATGGAACCCTCAGTGCAGTAAAGAATTGGCCTTGCTACTGGCAGAACCCCACCCGAGGAGGAACTCCCTGCTGGCTGTGGGCAGGTGCACCTGGCCCCCAGGATCCACCTGAGCCATGGACTGAACATGACTCTGAACTGGGGTCCAATGAAGGGAGGGAAGGGAATGGCTCACCCCTTCTTTTTGAGAAAGGGAGGTGTAAAAGAGCCCAGTGCTGCAGGAATGTCCCCTTGGGTCAAGGGTACTGGTGCTGCCTGCCTCTCAGAGCTGGCTCATCCTCTGGTCACCAGGTCTTGAAGAGGCTTCCCCAGAAACATCTTTGGTGTTTAACTCTACCTTGCCTGCAGCCAGGCCTCACCAGCTCTCACCAGACTCGGGGTCCTCTGAGGATGTTCCCTGCCTGAGTTCTCACCCCCTCCATCATCCTCCTCTTCTGAGCCAAAGCTCATCCCACTCTGCTGAGAGTCCCTTCATGGATCTACCTTGCCCAAAGTCAGCCAGGTGTCCCAGGAGCTGCTCACACAGGCATTGCCGGCAGGATGCTGCCTTCCCTTCAGTCCCCTCTCCAGCAGGCAGGATGCTGCCTTCCCTTCAGTCCCCTCTCCAGCCCCTCCCCAAGGCACCTGTGTCCAGGCAGGCTGAGCAGCGAATGCTTTCCTAAACTGTCTTACTCTTCCCTACTTCTAAGGCAGCCTAAAGGCAAGTCCTTCCTCCCGGAATGCTCTCCTCTCCTTCTCTTGTCCAACTGAGATCATCTCTCAAGGCCCAGTTGAAATGCTTTGTGCAGGGAATGTGTAACTCCGTGGTTGAGCACCTGCTTCCTTGTATGAGGTCCCAGATTCAATCCCCGATACCTCCTAAAAATAAATAAATGCTTTGTGCTGCCTAAAACCCTTACCCTCCTGCTTCTGCCTATCTGTGCACAGTTCAGTGTCTACATCTTGATCATGGGGACACCCCCTTCCTAGATGGTGCTCTCTTTAGGGACAATGATTGTCCTTTACATCTTCAAAGCCCCAGTCCCCAGTGTGCTCCACCCATGGCAAATGCCTGTATGTGAGCATTGATGTGCTAATTCCACGTCCTCTCTCTGCCCCTCTGCCTTCCCACAGGAACTTCTCAGGTGTCACTGTAATCTCTGAGCCCGGAGGGAGATGAGATGAGGACGTGGAGTGCCTCAAAGCTCAGGAGCTTCAGGTGCTCTGGAATAGGCTGCTCCTCTGCCCCTCCTTCAGCGTCCTCTCCACGGCCTGGGGAGGGCTGCTCTCTGGTGTCTGTCCAGAGATGGAAAGAAAGGCCAGATGCTCCTCACTCACTCCCTGTCTGTGCAGAGCCATTCAGAATCCAGGTTGTGGAGTCACAGAGTGACAGAACAGAATTGGTTCCGAATCCTCTATTCCAATATCCAAATTTCTGGATCAGCCATTTTTTACAGAGCAGAATACCGAGGTCCAGAGTGTGGCGCTCAGGTCATGGCCAAGCTCACGTTCCTGTGAAATGCCCAGCGCCCAGGTCCTTGGGGACTCAGGCCACAGTCCTACAGCCTGCCTGAGGGCACCAATTTTGGGGGGGCTCAGGTTGAAGGCTCAGCTGGTGCCTGGACTCTAGTCCTGGCCATGAGGCCAACTGAGGACCACAGGCTCAGGACATGGCATGTCTGGACCCTCCGCCTCTGGTTTCCAGGCTACAAAGTCATCCAGGAGAAAAATCAAAGTGAGGGACTCTCTGGTACTTGACCAGGAGAGAGTCTTGGGATAGGAAGATCTCCCCAGCTCCCCTCAGCTCCCATCAAAGCTCACCCCATAGAGGCAGATGTGGCCGAGACCAGCCACATGCTCTTCTGCTCAGCTTTTTGATGCTACTCCCACCTTCCTTTGGCCTCCCTTCCTCTCTAAAAATGATCATTATCAGCCCACTTTACCCTGTGAAGGTTTTATAGGGTTAGGATGTTATTACAAACACGGAAGGATTTTTTTTAGCTCCATATGGCTCTGAGAGCATAATGTGGCATTATTATGGAATCTCTGGATAAGACGCCCTCCTCATGCTAAGCTCATCCTGAGACCATCCAGTTCTGCCATGGTGCTATTTGGGGAAAGCCTTGGAGCTAGTTATTCCATACCCTTTCTTGTTCTGTTTCTTTCTTTGTATTACAGCAGTTGTAGGTTTACAGAAAAACCAGACAGAGTCCCTGTATTAGTCAGTCAAAGGGGTGCTGATGCAAAATACCAGAAATTGGTTGGTTTCTATAAAGGGTATTTATTTGGGGTAAGAACTTACAGATACCAGGCCATAAAGCTTAAGTTCCTTCCCTCACCAAAGTCTATTTGGAGCAAGATGGCTGTTGGTGTCTATGAGGGTTCAGGCTTCCTGGGATCCTACGTTCCTGGGGCTGGCTTTACTCTGGCTTCAAGGTTCCTTTCTTCCTGGGCCTGGCTTCTCTTTCCTCTATGAGCTTACTTCCCGGGTCTCCAGCTTAAGTCTTCAGCATCAAACTCCAGTGTCAAAACTCCAACATCAGAAACCCCCAACTCTGTTCTTCACATGCCTTTTATCTGTGAGTCCCTACCCCTAGGTGGGTGGGTACTCAACACCCTAATCATAACTCAACCATGCCTAGGTACAGATCAGGTTACAAACATAATCCAATATTCTTTTTGGAACTCATCAATCATATCAAACTGCTACAGTTCCCATACACTGCCCCACCTCTGCATGCATCTTTTGCTATTAATGTTCTGCAGTAATGAAGTAGCTTTGGTGTCACTGATGAACCAGCATCTCTATAATTACATCAGTAACTACCGTTCATAGTTTACAATAGAGTTCAATCTTTGTGGTCTAGTTTTATTACAATTTACTTTCTTTTTTTAAGGTTTTATTGCGGCAACATTTATACAGCATAAAAATTTCCATTGTAACCACCTTTAAATCATGGTATTTATAACACCACAAAGTTGTGCTGCCATCACTCCCACCTTTCACTAAAACTCTTCCATCATCCATCACCTAATCAATAGTAAATGTTTAGGTGATCTTCTTGGAGCCCAGGACTGTGAGCCCCTCTAACCATGTCTGTCCTTCTACCCCTCACAGGATCAGATGGAAACCAAGAGGTAACAGGTGGAAGCAGCTGTTGAGAGGCTACAGCTGGAGGCAGGGAGGCACCAGCACCTCCTGCTGGCCAGGTTGAGGGAGCTGGATCAAGTCTAGCAGGAGTGCAGGGACTGAGTCAAGAGGGTCCTTGAGGAAGTCGTCAGCTTGGCACCCTGGTCAAGGAGCTGGAGAAGTGTCAGCAACCAGCACGCAAGCTCCTAAAAGTGAGCAACTCCCCGCCACATGGGATAGAAGAGGGAGGGGAGGAGGATGATGGTGCTGTGACCACCCTGGTCATTGTCTCTTGTTAGGGTGCTATGCTGTCTTGGGACTGAGATGGCCCTTCTAGCTGTGGGGTCCTGGCAAGTTTCTTTGTCTCTGTAGACAACAGAGTATGAATAGCACTTCCTTGCAGGGCTGTTGCTAAGATTATAAGAACTAATCCAGGTAAATGCTCAGTGTGTTGCAGAGATAATGAGAATTTATCCAGGTAAATGCTCAGCATGCTGCAGAGATAATGAGAACTTATCCAGGTAAATGCTCAGCATGCTGCAGAGATTACGAGAACTAATCCAGACAAACGTCAGTGAGGTTCTGACATCCAGGAAGACTGCAGGAAATGATGGCTGCTGTTGTATCATGGGTCATCCTACCCAGTTACTGGAGCTGGTGGCATCCCAAGGCTCAACTGATAACTCAAGGTCCAGTCCCTGATCTCCACACATGAGTCACTTATTGGTAGCAGCCATCTAATGAGTTGTCTCTTCTGAGCAACTGCTTAGTTCACATTTCTGCTTTACTCCTAGGTCTGAACTTTGCAGCTTTAAAGCAAGTTCATGCTCGAGAGCCCTGAGGGCATCCAGCTGCTGCTGTGAAGACACCAAGGCACCTTCTCCTCAGACATCCTTCTCCAGCATCTTCACACCCAAGCCCATCTCTTGTCTCTTGTGGATCTGTCTCTCCAGCTCCTTTACAGCATCCAGTCATAATTGTGTCTCCTCCTTTCAATGCTGTTAAGAAACAGTGCTCACGGAGACATGGAGACTGATGATTGCAGGCAGGAAGTTTATTGGGAAGCTCTCCTAATGGAGAGGGTGTGAAGAACAGACTTCAGCCTGCCCTGGAGGGAAGGACTTTATACAGTGCATCAATAGATGGGGAAACCAAGTACGGCCTGGGGCCAAAAGACCAGGGGGAAGTGAGCTAGGAGGTGTTGGAATGTTGAAGTAGTTGGTGGTGTCTGGGCCCAGAGGGGTAAAGACCCTTATCTGCTCTAGCTATTCTTGGGAGGGGATGGGCTGCTTCCTAGCCTGTAGGCTGTGGCTCAGATGGTTAGGGTTGGAGGCTGCCTTCTTCAAGTTATGTCACAGTGGAGTCCAGTCAGGGTCTTATGACCTGTTAATCCTTGCAAACCTCATAAGGGGAACCTCTAACCTTCCTAACACTTTAATTATACCTATATATGATGAAGGACCTGAGTAATGGGAGTCCTGGGCAGAACAGAATGGTGAGGGATTCAGGACCTCGACTCTGTCTGGCTACTTCCTGCTGCCAGGGGGTGGAGAGGCGTTCCCTTTTGGCTTCCGATCACACAGAGGTTGGTGTTGTTCTTGCAGCAAAAAGACACCATTCACGTACTCCTGAGCTATTGGCTGTACAATTCAGCATGTGAATTGGATGAGAAGCTGTAAGAGACCAGGACCAAAAGCAGCAGCAGCAGCAGTGCTGTCAGTGATGGTGTAATAATGGGTGGAAGGATGGATTTTAGGGTGAGGAGAAGAGAGAAGTGAGGGTAACCATGACTGATTTCATAGCTGTGGTCTCAGTCCCTCTGAATGATTTCTATGCCTTCCTTTAAAATTCTGAGATTTTCTTCTACCTACCCATTCTGTTAATATAGAAATGAAAGTTTCATTTATGACTGCAGGGGTGCCTCCTGTGACAGCGGTGAGGATGCCCAATGCTCTTCTATTGTATATGACAATGGAGGCCAGGCTGTTAATTTCCAGTTGGTGATTGTGGCCTGATGGTTGTATTCCAGGATAGCTGAAATGTGAGGGAGATACTTAGGATTGCTTGTTCTAACACTGGAATTCCTAAAAACCAGAACAGACTGCAAAAGACGGTGTGCCCGATGCCAAGCCTTTCTAGGATTGGGTTATTGTGGGTGTGATATCCAATTTCTGAGTCCCCAAAAAAGTGCCTCTTTTGTCATTCCCTCAGTTGTTGAGGCTGAAGTGAGGTTTCAAGATAAGAACCAAGATTGGGCATTTGTCCAGAAGAGGCCCTATCTTGGGGTTTTAGGATGGTGGCATTAGGAGTAATAGATACTATAGCACACGTTCCCATCCACACTGTGGGGAGTGTTAGGTATGCAGTGTTACCACCAGAAAATAAAAAACTGTGCCCACAAGGTTAGTGCTTTTGAGGGGCCTGAGGGGATGAAATAAGATGTGGGTGATAAGGAATGTTGGGTATTTGGGTCACCCCATATACTACATAACACATAACAGAGAGTAGTGGGATTTGGAAGTATTGTATGTTAGTTTAGTCTGACAGAGGAGATTTCAGAAAAGAGAAGTCAAAAAATTCTTTGGGTTTTTTCTAGGTTCTAACCTGGGTTAAATTGTATAGTTGTCCCAAATTGTATAGTTTGTCTATAAGACCTACTGAAGCACAGTACATTTTTACTATAATTTTTATTGCTTACTCATATAGGTGTTTGAGTGATGCCTGAGTCATCCCAAAATAGGGGTGAATTAAGATGTTTGTTTGGCACTTTGAAATCTGCCTGCCAGTGCAGTGCAGTAGTGTTAAAGAATGAGAATGATTACACGATGTAGAAGGTACATGTCCTACAGTAGTTGCATAAGGTCATGTGGATAAGTATTTAAAGCATGAAAAAGGTCTGCCCATAGGACTGTGACCACAACAATAGAATCTGAATTTCCCCCTGAATGAGAGATGTTTAAGACCTCATGGAGAATAACTATATCTTCATATTCTGGTCCACTTGGGGGGATGGGTTCTGTAGCCCTTCGGCCTCCAAAGCCAGTGTGCTGTGGATGACACCCAGGAGAGTTCCTGAGCATAGAAGAAAGGCAAGTGAGGATATAGGTTCAGCGTGGGCATGGGGGAATATCCAGCAGTCAGAATGGTTAATTGCAGTTGCTGAGGTTTGGATGGTGCCTGTAAGGGGATGGCAAGAGATCTTTTGAGAGGTTAGTACAAGAGGAGAGGAGGGTAAAATATAGGACGTCCATCATAGAGAGATTGTAGTCAGTAAAGAAAAGGAAGAGGGTGGCAAAGGAGAAGAAGAGGATTTCTTCAAGGTAAAATTCAGAAAGCTCTCCTTGTGCCCACAGGTCCTGAGTGATGTCAAGGCACTGCTCGAGTGAAAGGGAAGAGGAGGTGACAAAACCGGTCAAGTGTGAGGAGAGAATGATACAAAACATGTTGGCCTTGTCTAACAACTTATGAATTGGTGCCTCCAGAGTTAAAGTGTAGTTACGACTGAATGGCCAGAAGGAAAGGGAGAGAGATTAGAGGGAAACGGGGTCAGTGGTAATTGGAATCTTGTCACCTTGGTTTCTTGTGAGTTTCAAGTGTAGGTCTCCAAGAGGTTCACAGGTGTACTCATCTTGAGCCTCAGGATCTCATAATTTGCTCTCATCAGAGGGCAGAGGAGCAGGCTTTAACCTGGAAAAGTGTATCCAGGATGGAAAGTTTAAAAGTTTTGCTGCATTGGGAGTGGTCAGGAGAACAAGAAAAGGACTGTCCACTTTGGCATTAAAGGCTGGAGTGTAAGGCCTTTAGGGCACCCAGGGACCTGGATGAAGAGACAGTGAGGGGACAGAAGGTTCCAGCACAGGAAGAATGGAGTCAGTCAGCTGATACAGGAATGAAAGCATGTGTGTTAGGCTGACTATATTCTTTTTGAAATCGAATGATTGGGGGTATATTGGCAAGGGTGAAAGGGCGTCCATACAGGATTTCAAAGGGGCTTGGGAAGTGTGGTTTTCAAGGAAGGGTTCAAATTTTCATGAGAGCTAAGGGCAGAATTTCAGTTCATGGAGTCTGAACCTCATTGTGAATTTGGTTAACTCTTGTCTTAGGATTCCGTTCATAGACGCAACTTAAGGAATATGTAACTTCCAGGTAATTCCTAAGGCCTGCAAACCCCTTTTGTGATGTGAGGTGAAGGCTGTCCCATTGTCTGACTGCAGAGAAGAGGGAGGACCAAGTCTGGGGATTATTTCTGTTAACTGTGGCAAGGGCATGGTTAAATGATTTATAAAAGCTCATCTGTTCTTGCTTCAGAGCAAAAACAGCTCTGTCCTTGTTTATCTCTGCACAAGGTATCTATTTTTGCTTAAAGTTTGAAAATGACTTCTTCTTCTTGTATTTCTGCTGCCAGATAGGATGTGAGTCTAGGGACAAGGTTTCTTATTCAAAGACAAAACATCCCTTGAAAATTTAACTTTAACCACTGCCCTTGGCCAAATCCAAAAATACATGATATATAAGCAAAAGAAATAAAGCAGATGGGTCCTCTCTGCATATGAGTTTTGGTGTCTGAGTCTTTCATTCCCTAGACAGTTAACAGGATTTTAATTATAACATCAGCCTGGTCAGAGGTGATGGAAATGCTTCAACCCATCCAGAAGAGATGTCTACAAAGACCAGGAGGTACTTAACCTCCTTACAGGTGGCACGTGGGTAAAGTCTAGATGCCAGCCTTATCCTGGCTTAGAGCCTCTAAATTGGTGGGCTGTGAAAGAGAGGTGTGACACCTCCATGGGTATTAGTTTGTTGACTAATAGAGTTTTTCTAATTTCTTTTAAATGTTTTAGAGTTTAAGGCAGTGTAGAGTTAGATAAGAGCTGTGAAAATAGCTTGTTCCTATGTGGAACTGGTTGTGCAGGGAGGTGAGAATGTCATGGGTTTTTATTCAGGTAAAAGAATCTTTCCATCCTTCATGAACCACCCCTTGATTTGATTTGCTCCAATAAGAAGGAACCTTGAGGTTTCCTCACGTGTATAAGGGGATAGGATATGGAAGTGCTAGAGAATGGGTGTAACAGTGGAGTGGAAATCTGAGTGGGATTGGGTAGCCTCCACTCTGGTTTCAGTGTCAACTCAGTTCTTGCCAACAGATATGGGGAATTAGATTTTTTGTGCCCTTTGCAGTGAATTATAGTGGCTTGGGTTGGATGTGATGCCCATTTGAAAGACTGTAGATGAGATTTTGCTCACAATGGAGGATCCACTAGAAGTCAGGACCCTCTCTCCTGCCAGACAGGATGCAAGTGTAGGGTGTGGTGGTGTGCATGTTTGGAGTCAGTGTGGATATTTAGGGCATGTCCATACCTCTGACCAGGGCTCTAGGGAGGGCTGTGGGCTCAGCTTGTGAGGTTGTGTCGGGGTGAAGGGACCTGACTCCAGAGGTTCAGTTAAGGTAACGATATTGTATCTGGCCTGCATAGTGGTGGGAAGGTTTGTAGAACATCTATCAACAATTCATGTATGGTAGGATTAGGAAGAGGGGCATCTAGAATATCAGGAAGGGGTTTGGCAAGGAGATCAAGCACTTCACAAGTCATGTATGGAATTAGTGTCAGGCACTTCTGGGCGTGATTGGATTCAGTTGGAAGGTGGTGGCAGGGTTGAGAAGAGGACAGTGGTACAGGGAGACTCTGGGTTTTGTAGAAGGGTTGAGAGGAGGACAGCAGTGCAGGGAGACTCAGGGCTCAGTAGAAGGATTGAGAGGAGGACAGTGGTGTAGGGAAACTCTGGGGCTTTGTAGAAGGGTTGAGAGGAGGATAGCAGTGCAGGGAGACTCTGGGGCTTTGTAGAAGTGTTCCATAGATGATTTGGAGGTGGGTGGAGGAGACAGATGCAGTGGCTCTGTGAGTTAAGAGAGGAAGTAAGGAATGAGGAAAAGCATCGTGATCACTTATTGGAGATACTTTAAACTTTCTTGCACCAGAAGGGAAGCAGTGGTGAGGGTTTTGAGGCTAGTAGGCCAGCTGAGGATTACAGGACCTAACCATCTGGAAAGTAGCAATAACTCGATTATCAGACTGTAGGGTTGTGTTAGAATTCCTGTGCATGTCCATGTCAGGTATTGACATGGAGGGAGAAGGGCTCAGCCGGGTTAGGAAAGGCTAGAGTGGCACAATCACTGAGGCTTCCTTAGGTTCACTGAAGGTGGACTTGAGTGGTAGAGGATGATGAGGGGTTCATGCAGGTGCCAGAAGCAGCTTGGTAGAGGTTTAGATCTAGGCCCAAAGTCTGGAATCCAGAGATGGAAAATGTTGACTGGCCCTAAGATAGAAAAGAGATCTGCCCTGGAATGTGGAGGGGGTGGTCCCTGATAGTTGGATTCATACCAGTCAGATGTTTATGTGATGGAGAGAGGTGGAGACCTAGAGAAGTTAATTCAGTTCTGAAAAATTGTCCTGTGCTTGGGGAGACACAATATCCCTTATCTCTGAGAACATAAAGCAGAGGGATAGTGTGAGTTATGGAGGTTAGTAAGGAGGGTCTGCAGAGGAATGAGTCATCAACATATTGAAGGAGGGTACGGAGGGAAGCTGGAGGTCAGAGAGGTCTTGGTGTACAGCCTGTCTGCAATGTGAGGACAGTCTCTAAAGCTCTGGGGAAGGACCAACCACGTTAACTGTTGGGGGTTTAGAGGGTCTTCAGGGCCCATCCACATGAAAGCAAAAGTGTCTGGGAAGTTCTGTCTAGGGGATAGTAGAGAAGTCTTCCTGAAGACCAGTTAGGTGTAGTGTGCCATGTGCGGGCCTATGTGGATAAGAGGCTGTGTGGATTGGGACTAAAGGAAGTAAGGGCTGTGTGGCTTCGTTGATGGGTCAAGGTCCTGTACAAGGTGACAGCCCTGTTTGGCTTCTTTACTCCAGGATGGGGTGTTAAAGTGGAGGTGGTTGGGGGCAAAAGCCCGGCAGCACAGACTTTGTCAACAGTGGGCTTAAGGCCCTGTGGAGCACTGAGGGACAGGGATACTGAGGAACATTTGTGAGAAAGGAGGGGGTTTCATGACCATCGTAATGGGGGTGGTGTGCTGCAACTGAAGGAGAATTAGTTCCAGACCTGGGGGCTCACTTCTGCCCACAGTACAGGAGGAATGTTAGGAGGGTTAGAGGGATGGGGGTGGATAAGAGGAGAAGGAAGTTTGTTTGAGAGGATGGGAGAGTGAATGACATGGAAGAGTGGAGTTTGGATAATATGTCACCACCCAAGAGGTGGAGGGCCAGGTAAGAATTATGAGGAATTGATGAGAGAATATGAGATCTTCTATTGAGCATACTAGTGGTTTGGTAATTAAAGGGGAAGAAGAAATGCCATCAACCCCCACAACGAGGTTGAGGAAGAGCGCAAAGGTCCTGAATGTTCTAGGAGAACTGAATATTTGGCCCCCGTGTCATTTGAAAAGAAAGTCGGCTTTCTCCAACCTTGATGCTAACCCTCGGCTTGGATTTACTAATGGAGGTGTGGGGCCGTTCCAAACCCAGAACTGTTAGTTGTCTTTCGTCAGTCCAAGAAGGTCTGGAAAGGAAGGTCCTGGCTCCTGCTCTGTGGGGTGCACTGGAGGAGCTTTTCTGGAGATAGGTTTTCAGGACAGTCTGACTTCAGGTGACTTTTGTGATGACACACCGGGCAAGGCCCCGGGGGCCTGGGTTCAGGTCAGGGGTGTGCCCAGTGCCCATCCTGTCTGCACTTCAAACAGGGTCCTGGGGTGGCCAAAGGGAAGAAGAAACAGGTTTCCTGGAATCAACCCTGAGCACAGCAGCTGGAGGAAGGTGTTAGCCTTACCCGTTTATGCTCTTCCAGTTTGGTTTCCTCTTCTCTGTTGTTAAAGACCACGAAGGCTGCTTTAATCAGGTCTTTCTGAGGGGTTTGAGGCCATCTCTAAACTCTTAGTTTCTTTCTAATATCAGGATAAGATTGAGGGATGAAGTTGTAAGGGTAAGGGCCACCTTGGGAAAATAGGAATAGGGCTACAATGGGAAAATAGGAATTGCAAGTGCCTGGGAAAATAGGAATTGCAGGTACCTTCAGATAAAATTTTAAAGCTTCCCACTTAATAAGAAGGGAGAAAGCAGCTGTAGTGGAACCAGCAGATAAAATGGGAGCTGTCCACCTGATAAGAAGGGAGGAAGCAGCTGCAGAGGAACCTTGTGCACAGGAGGGGGCTGTTCCAAAGGCAGATCTGCTCTTTTCAGCTAACCACAGTGTTCCACTTCTGTGCCTGCTTGCTTGCTCGCTTACCAGTAAACCTCCCCCCCACCAAAGGACTATATAAACACCCCTTCCCTAGACTCGGGGCTGCTCTCTCCTCTGCGCAGGTAGAGGCAGACGCTGCACGGCTAACAAAGGCTCTCTAATTGGCTTCCAATCCTGAGTTTGAGTGTGATTGATACCGGTGAGCTACAACAAAGTGAGTGTGTAAGCACAGCTGACCAGAATGAGTCAGGATCTAAATTAGTGTTTTGAGGAGAGTCTAAGTTAACCTATTCCTGAAGGCAAATGGATTTTCATCAGGTTTCTGTACATCTCTAATTTTATCCTAATTAATTGCCTCAAGGGCAGCCCTCTTCATGCCTTCCACTATGTGGGTTAAGAAATGGGCTGTGCAAGCAAGGTCGGTGGAGCCTGCTTGGTAACCCCAGGGGGTTAGTGGTGGGAACTGCAGTGGGGCCTGCCAGTGTCTATTGGGGACTGGGGGGTGCATGGAATCTGCGAAAGTGGTAGCTGCGACCCAAATGAAATTTTTTCCTCTGGAGTAGTTGAGGAAGTAATGACAATGAAAGTGTCCTGATAGTGAGGTCACAGGAGTCAATGGGGTGTAGGAATTCCCAGATGTCTGTGGCAGGGTTCTCAGAAAATATCCTAATCTGCTTTCTATTTGACTCAAACCTGAGACTGAGAAAGGAATGTATACTTTAGCTGTACCTTTGGCTCCTGCTACTTCTTGAGGAGGAAGAGGGGTTGCGTCTGCATAGATCTAAGAGGGGAGAAGGGCCAGGCTTTGCATGGATAGAGGCAGGTAGCAGTGGGGGAGAGGAAGGGCATAGTCCTCATAAACAAGTGTGAGGGGAGAGAAGGGGGCAGAGGGTGGTGTGGTAGAAGATGGGGGGGTCAGAAGGCAGTGGTGATGGGGGAGTGGAATTGGGGGTTGAGGGTGAGGATGGAGATGAGGGTGAAGGTACATAGGGAAGGGGTGCAGGAGGGACTTGTTCTGCTCATGGAAGTCAAGATGTTCAGAGGTTTTAGAGGAGGAGGAGGAAAGTTTCTGAGAGGGCTTTTGGTGTGAGAGAAGGATTTGATAAGAGGACTGGACTAGCAAAGGAAGGGGCAGTTATGAAGGAAAAAAAATGCCTGAATGTAAGGAATTTCAGACCATCTGCCATTGCACTTGATGAAATTCTCCAAGTCTCAGAGAATTTGGAAATTGAAGGTGCCATTAGTCATTGACCTTCATTGTCCAGTTGGTATTTTGACCACAGAAAGGTCAAACAGAAAATGGGTTTTTGGGTCTGATGTGTCCTTTCAGGTACAGTGTTTTAAGGCTGTGAAGGAGACAACCCAGAGGCATGGTTTTTGGTAGCAAAATTGAATTCCCCATTTTAGGTGGTGTGGGTGAGACTAAGGGTCTCTAGGACAGGGCGATTCTGAGTGAGACAGGCAAACCCGAAGCAGTGAGAAATCACCCAAGGAAACAGGAAACTACTCTTGGAGCCAGACGTCTCCTGAGCCAAGGTCTCTCTTCCCATGAGGACGTAGGCTTTTTGCCCATCGTGGTCCCTGGGGACAGCAGTGAGGATCCTGACCCAACACTAGGTTTTTTTCAGTGGGTTGTCCTGGACAACAGAAAAAGGAGCGTGCGTGTGAGAGAACAGGACCCTCTGTCCTCCGGTGGAAAACCCTTAACTCACACAGCTGTGATTCTGTGGCCGGTGCTGGGTGGGCTCTCCTGGCAGCAGGAGGGTGAAAACTCCTCACCAATCCATCAGCCTCAATGTGACCCCAGACTCGAGTTTTTGGTGCCAAATGTTAGAGAAAGGGCTCTCACAGCAGGGAGTTTATTGGGAAGCTCTCCCACCGGAGGGGATCTGAACATTAGACTTCAGCCTGCCCCCAATGGCGTGATCCAGGTCTGAAGAGAGACTTCCCCCCGCCCCTGGAGGGTGGTGGGTATGACTTTACATAGCACATCAATAGGCAGGAAACTGAGTATAGACTGCGGCCAAATGGCCAGGGGGGGGATGGGCTAGAAGGCCTAGGAATGTGGGAGGGGTGGGTGGTGCCTGGGCCTGGAGGGGGTGGACGCCCTTGTCTGCCCCACAGGCTGTGGCTCAGTGGGTTAGGGCTGGAGGCTGCCTTCTTCTATTTAAGTCACAGGGAGTTGGGTCAGGGTCCATGAACGGTTAATCCTTGCAAACCTTGTAAGGGGGAACCTCTAACAAATGCTTTCTTGCTTCTCCCAGCGCTTGCCCTTCTGAAGTTCTGTCTTGTTTAGGGCCCTTCTGATTGGATTCTGATATATAGGAGCTTCCTCTTTAATTGCTCCATTTCTTCTTGCAAGGAAATAACCCTATTGCTTGCAACTGCAAGCTCCCCTGTCAGTTTAGTGCTGGAGTTTTCTAAAGCATCCACTTTCACCTGAAGGTTGTTTATGGAGCATTTGGATGTCCATGGAGCTCCTCTACCTTGTTATTCTGGTCAGAGTTGCAGGAAACTGACCATCTCCTTCATGCATTCACTTCTTCTACCATCCTCAAGATACACTGAAACACCTGAAACTCCATCTGGAGTCCAAACCTTCTCCTTTCACACAGATATTGGCATCAATGTCATTAAGGTGGACCAGAATTTATAGCTCCTTCTTCTTCCACCATGAGGGTGTTGGGCTCATAGGATTCATGAGAAGTTCCTTTTCATTGATTACATTTCATACATTCTGAGAGTTTCTTTTGATGATCCAAATGAAGCCAGGTCCTTCCTCTGCCTCCTGGTGCCTTCAGTCCTGGAAGACCTTAATACCCACTGTTTCCTCTGTAGCTCCTGGAACAAGCTTTCCTACACTTCTAGTGCCCCAGAAGGGTTTGTTTTGTCCAAGAAAAGGTCTCTTGTCTTTCAGGCCATGTTCCAGTCCATATTCTGTCACCAGGAAGAACTGCTGGGAGGAGCGTGGTCAGATAAGACCCACCCCAGGTCCAAGGCTGGCTCAGATGAGCTCTTGCTGTCCAGCTTGGCCCTTTGGTCAGGTGGACATGTTCAGGAGCCACCAGGGAATCAAGGCATTGCTTCCTGCTGTCCACCATAGCTCTTCTCAGTTCTCCATTCCCGCAGTGGCATTGGAGGTCTCAGCCAGGCTTGGTCCTTCCTCCACCTCCTCGACCTGACTGGGGCTGGACAGGGGAGCAGAGGATATGGGTGTCAGCACCACCACCTTCCTCCTGGGCCACAGCCACCCAGGAGCCTCCCCTTTCCCTCCTCCTCCTCTTCAAAGCCCCTCCTGCTGCAGCCCACCCCCCAAGAACTCGGGCCCTGGGGGCAGCACATTTGTATTTTTGTTGTTGAGTTTATGATCTCTTTATTTATTCATGATTTTAGCCCTATGAGATTGTCAATTTCCAAATATTTCCTTACATTCTGTAGATTGTCTTTTAATTGATGCTAAACCCCTTTGATGCTCAAAAACTTTAAATTTGTCTGTTTTGTTGTTGTTGTTGTTGTTGCTTGTGCTTTGAGTGGAAAGTCTAAAAACCAGTGCCTCATACAAAGCCCTGAAGATACTTCCCTGTTTTCTTCTATGAGTTTTATAGTTTTTTTCTTATATTTTGGTCTTTTGCATTAATATTAATATATAGTGTGAGATAGGGATGGACATTCATTATCTGACATATAAATATCCAGTTTTCCCAGAACAATTTGATCAAGAGACTATTCTCTCCCAATTGAGTGGACATGGCAGCCTTGTCAAAAATTAATTGGGGAAGCAGATGTGGATCAACTGATAGAGGGTCCATCTACCATATGGAGGGTCCAGAGTTCGATCCCCAGGGCCTCCTAACCCATGTGGTAAACTGGCCCACACACAGTGCTGCCACATGCAAGGAGTGACATGCACAAGGAGTGTGCCCTGCAAGGAGAGCTGCCCCACATGAAAAAGCCACAGACTGTCCAGGAGTGGCATCATGCACACGGAGACCTGACGCAGCAAGATGACACAACAAAAAAGAGACACAGTTCCCCAGTGCCACCGGATAATGCAAGCAGACACAGAAGAGCACAGAGCAAATGGACACAGAGAGTAGACAATGGGGGGCAAGGGGAGAGAAATAAATAAAATAAATCTTTTTTTAAAATTAATTGGCCATAGACAGGAGAGTTTCTTTCTGAACTCTCAATTCTGTTCCATTGGTCTATATGTCTATTCTTGTGATAGGATTACACTGATTTGATCATTGTAGCTTTGTAATAAGTTTAAAATCAGGAAATGTGAGTCCTACAACTTCATTCTTCTTTTTCAAGATGTTTTGGCTATTTGGGTCCTCTTATCCTTCCATATAAACTTGATGATTGGCTTTTCCATTTCTGCAAAGAAGGCCATTAGAATTGTTATTGGGATTGTGTTGAAAGTGTAAATTGTTTTGGATAGAATTGCTAACTTAACAGCATTTGGTCTTCCAGTCATTAACAGTGAATATTCTTCCATTTATTTATATCTTCTTTGGTTTCTTTCAGTAATGTTTGTAGGTTTGTGTGTGTACAATTTCACTACATAATTGGTTAAATTCATTTATGGATATTGGATTCTTTTACTTGCTATTGTAAATGAAATTTTTTCTTGATTTTTTCTTTTTATATTGCTCAATACTAGTGTATAGAGACTACAGATATTTTTTGTGTTGATCTTTTACCCTGCCACTTTGCTGAATTCATTTATTAGATTTAACAGCTATTGTAGATTTTTCAGTATTTTCTCTATATAGGATCATGTCATCTACAAATTGGGAACATTTTGCATCTTCCTTTACAATTTGGAGGCCTTTTATTCCTTCTTTTCTAATTGTTCCAGCTAGAACTTCCAGCACAATATTAAGTAAGAGTAGTGGCAGTGGTTGTTTTAATTTCCCAATGGGCTGCTGATGCAAAGTACCAGAAAAGTCTTGGCTTATATAAAGGGTATTTATTTGGGGTAAAAAGCTCACAGTTCCAAGGTCATGAAAAGTTCAACTCAAGGGGCCATAATGTTACCAGATTTTATTTAGGTTCTTTGATTATGCTGCAGAAATGAATTTCAAGAACACAATAAGTGAGTTCAGTCAGTAATTTATTTAGGTAGGAAGGGAAGAGAAATGGGAGAAAATAACAGATCAGGGGTCCCAGGTCGAGGGAAGGAGCTGAAAAGTGATAAAGAGGGCTGATTTACAGGCTACAGTTTCTCATTATAGGTTAAAAATCCCCAGGCTTACTTGCATGGTGATCCAAGGAGGGAAGAAGGCAGTCAGAGTCAGTGTACAGGCACAAGAGAGCCAACTCAGGCCTGGCACCACTCTTTGAACTGTTAGTTATCCCACCCCATTGATAATGGAAGGGGAAGAGTTCCAGCTGTTCACCATTTTGATTGCTTATTTCTCCCATCAATCTCCCAGGGGGGCCCAATGATAAAGTCCTTGGGAAATATTTAAGGCTTCTCCTGGCTTCCAGAGGATGTCTATTTCTGAGGCAGAATCTTGGTAGGGTCTTCCAGTAGCCATCTTGGAGTTTATTGGTGTCACGTGGACTCTCTGCCAGGTTCCAGACCCATCTATTGTTTCCCTATGTTACTAGTCTGCTTCTTTACCCCTTCAGAGACTTTACACCTTTAATCTTAAAGGGTTGCTGAAGGGAGATGATAGTTCTTCTGTAGCTACTTCCTTCTGGTTAGGGGCAGTAGGCCCTACCTGACAAGGTGTAAAACACTCCTGCTATTCTATCTCAGAGGAAGATGGATCTGGCATCCTGGGCGAAGCTGGATGAAATCCTCATATGGCTAACAAGATGTCAATTCTGGAAGAAATACACTTAATTAGAATTTTGAGGATATATGGTCCCACTAAGAGGATACTGGATCACAGAAGTAGAAAAGGTCAGGTTCTTGCAAAGGCTGCATTTTCCCAAAGTTGGTGGGAAACAATATTCTTCCTTGAGTTATTTTTTGCTGTTGGTTAACTCTAGAGAGCAATAGCAATAGACAATGGGGTTAGGTATAAATTGCCAATTTCAGTTCTTATGGTAGGAGAGAATGGGAAGGGGCATTGCCCTTTTAGTTAAGCTAAAGGAGTTGAAAACAGACAAGGTCTGGTTTGCCTTCCCACTAGCAATAGGCATTTGGGTTAGGGTTAGAGGGAACAGATGACTTTGACACAAACACTACTTAGCTTTTTCTCTTGAAGAGGTATTTCAGGCCATCCAATGACTGGCATTTCTACATCCTGCCAGGTACTTCTGGTGATCTGGCACTTTCTGGGGCAGCTGGCTTCTCTTAGGATTTGTGCACTAAGATGGACATTCCTTTAACTTTAATAGCTGTGGGAGTGATCAGAACTACAGAGTAAAGTTCTTTACATTTTGGCTCTAATGAAGCAACTCTTGGTAATTTCTTTGACTGTCTTCACCAGGCTTTGTCTTTCAAAAATTCATTTGGTTAAGCTGGCTAAGGCATCCTTCCCTAGATGAGTGGCTTGGTAAAGTCCATGAAGAACTTTCCATTACACTGCTCTGGTCAAGTAGACGTGAGTGTCTTTAACAAGCTACCCATCAGCTTCCAGGGTGAATCTCAGGCTAGCCGCCCTGGTTGGTTTATCCTGGGTATACTGTGGAACTTCAAGTATTGGTACAGATGTTGGAATAAGGAGTAGGAGGGAAGCCTGGGTTTGTGCTGCTGCTTTAGCAGCTACATCAGCTTGAGCATTTCCCTTTGCTATAGCAGTGTCTGTCTTCTGATGCCCTGGACAATACACAACTGTTATTTCTTGAGGTAACACTATGACTTCCAGAAGTCTAGGATTTCTTGCCTGTGCTTAATAGGTGACCTACTGTTAGTAAGCAAGCCTCATTCACTATACAGCAGAGAGAGCATGAAGGGCAAGGAAAGCATATTTAGAATCTGTGTAAATAATAGCCCATTTCACAGCTGCTAGCTTTAAACTTCAGGTAAGGGCAATCAGATCTGCCTAATGGGCTGAAGTTCCAGGGGGATGAACTTTGGTCTCTGTGGTTTCAAATTGAGAAGCCACTGGATAACCTGCCTTTTTAATTCCTTCTTTAATAAAACTGCTTCCATCTGTGGACCATTCAATGTTTGGATTCACAAGGGGCTCTCTTTTAAATCTAGCTTGAGCAGTTTTGGTTAAGAGTTTCAAGGCAGGAGTGGAGAAGGGGCTTCTCAGGATCTGAATTTGGGCCCCTACCAGTAGTAGAGTGGCTGGGTGAGTGTCTGAAACACACTTATTTACACCTATGTGGTGTCTAGTAATTGAGCCTGGTAGTTATTAACTAGCTACCTCTGAGTCATTGGTGGCCTCTGGCCTCAAGCACATCCTTCATCTGGTGTGGGGTAAAGACTGTAAGAGGTTGCTCCCAAGTTAATTTGGCAACTTTTAAAATTAAAAGGTCTGTTGCCCCCACTGCTTTCAGGTAACGTGGCCATTCCTTTATCTTATAGATAGGTTCATTGATTACTTAGAAAATAAAGTTCACAAGGACTTTTAACAAGTTCAGTGTCCCTCCACACATGATCTAGTATAGAAAAGATATCAGTATAATATCAGGCATATATCTAGAGTAGGATATAGATACAGCACTTAATACTAATTCATATACTACTCAATACATAAGTTTCTCTTTGAGTTGCAATTAATAGATTTAAGTTCCAGATTTGCAATGCCATACATGTTACTTCTCCATGGGAACAGCCATAATGTCAATTATGCTTAAGTTCTGCTCACAGCACTCTGGTGATCACTGGTGATCACTTGGTATGTTTTTTTCAACACAGCCAGCAAGCTGCAGTAGTGTTGACCCTAGAGAGAAGCTAGGAAGGTAGATTCCAGTATTCTACTGGCCTGGTGTGTAGCATCCTCCAGCACTATAAAACAGTGCCAGTCTGGAGGCAATATCATTTATACATTTGGCTATATTGAGCCATTGTTGGCTGCTGCAGGCATTTGAAACTGCAATGTAGTTTCCATTGACTTCAGGTGCACAACCAGAGACACAGTAGATATCTTTATTGTTTTAGGGGTCAGTGACCAATGTAGTCAATAACTCAAATGGAGAGGCAACCTGCAGTGTATTGTAGGCCTGGTTTGAATGCACAAGGGAGTTTGACAGTGCTGAAGTCTATCTCTTGACTTTTATACACTTTTTAAACATTTCCAGTGCAAGGTGTTACATATCAAATGAACTTAATGTTTTAGTACTTTACTTCTTACTTTTACATTTTTACCATAAAGATATTAATTAGCAGGTATTTTACTTTAGCAGGTATTTTACTTTTATTTAGTAGAGGGAAAACAACTTTTTCCATTTTGTTTAATGAAAACTGAAGAATCCCAATGGAATCAACATAACTTTTCATTACTACCACTTGAAGATGCACATTGAGGTGATTTCCAGAAAGGTTTCACTGCTATGAAGTTACTTTTTGCCATTAATATCAATTTAGGTTTCAAGTTAATAATGCCTTCTTAAAACTAGCCATTTAAATACTTCAGTTTGGAAGGTGCTCTTACAAAATCTTTAAAATTAACCACAAACACATAGACTGGTTAATTTACCCTAGATTATAATTAACAACCAATGGAATTTACTTCTTGCATTTAAAAGAGGGCAGATCGAGGGCAGGGCAAGATGGAGTGTAAGTGAGTGCACCGATGATCTCTCCAGTAAAGAGGCAGTTGAGGGGGGTTGGAGACTTGCTGGAGCGGTCTGTCATGGGGGATTGCAGGGTGGAGGGTGTATGGGTGTCAATTTGGAGAGACAGTGAAGGAGGTGGTACTTGCTAAAGGTAGAATTGTGACTTACGAGTACAGAGGTCAGAAGCTGTGGGCTGGCATGACCCTTCCCTCTGGGGCTGGCAGCCATGGTGTTCCGTGAGAACTGTCAGTTGTGTGGTGGCATTCCTGGGCCCCATGGTCCCCAGATGCATGGTCTCCAGGTCTGTGTCCCCTGAGCCCCCATAACCCATGTTCCACGAACCTATGTACCCTAGGTCTGCAGTGTCCCAGACTTCCCTTTCCCAAGTCCAGTGCACCCAGAGGTCCAGGGTTGCCCTAGGCCTCTGGTTTTGGACTGATTCAGTGATTGGGAGGGATTCAGTGGGGGGGGGGGTGCAGCAGTGGGGCCTGGCTAATACGGGTTTGATTTTCTGGTGTTCCCCCCCCCCCCCGTTTTTTTTTCCACTTGGAGGGGCATACCAGTTGGCTTGGGGAGAGACTGGGAAGAAAGGAGTGGTGAATCTGTTAAGAAAGCCCAATTCACCTAAATACCCTGGGATAGGAAACTTGGTCTGGGAGAAGGTGGAGTCAGAAAATCAACTAGCCCTCTCATAGCACACCTAAAGGAGAGGGACTGTAGGAGGTGCTTTCCAAGCTTCCAATAGCAAACTTGGGATTCCTGTTGAGGTGTGGGTGCTCTCTCCGTGGAAATTAAGAGTCATTGTTTTCTGTGCAGAGCTGGTTCAACAAGTACCCACTTTAATTCTCCTATTGGACCTCTCAGGCAGCTTTCCTGCTGCCCTGGGAGAGAGAGAAGTGAGGAAGGGAGAAAGGGGGAACATCAGATCCCTAAGCATTTTACTTAACTGCAAAGAGGATTCCTTGCTTGAAACTTTGTCTGGTATTCTGTTGGTTTATCTTCTTCTTTTAACTTCCTCTTTGTCCCTTCAAGGCCCTTTTTTCTTTCTTTTTTTCTCTTTTTCTTTTTCTTGCTTGCTTCCCTCCTCCCTTTTGTCCCCTTTCGTCCTATTCTTTCTTTCTTTCTTTCTCTCCTTTTTAATTCTTTTTATATTAGGTGCTGCAGGGAGCTTCACATTTGCTGTGTTTCCTCATCCTCCATTTCCTTTTTTCTGTGTATATTCATTTTGGGCCACCAACATTATCCCCTTTCTTCTACATCCTTCTATCCTCCACCAATTTTTTTTCTCTTACATTACACCTCTCTTTGTTTGCCCCCTATTTTTCTGACATTTTCTTTCTAATACCTTTGTTCTGTTTTCTTTCTTACATTCACTCTTTATAGTATTGTCCTTCCTTTTCTGTTTCCCTCTCTCCTGAACGCACTGGGCTTTTAATTCACACTATATTCTACCCATATTCAGTTTACTGTCTCATTATACATACTCTATTTTCCTTACTGTTATAATTCTACATATCTTACATGAGTCTAATATCCATTCTCCTAGATCTCACATGGTTCCTCTGTTAATATTTAATATCACTACTATTATTAATTTTCTTTTCTTGCTCCTTTTACTTTCTCTGGCTCTAGTATTTTCCTTCAAGTGAACTTAGGCAACACAAGGAAATAGAATAAAAAGACCAAAGTGACAAAGAGAATACTTAACATGAATGCAAAAACAAGTAATTAAACCCCAAACTAGACAAAGAAGGTAAGCAACTGATTAAACCTGTCAAGATAAAATGAGTAAAAGATGGCAATAAAAAACTACAAACCAAACCAATAATTAGGAAAACATGCCCCAATCTAAACTAAAAACCAGGAAGAGGAGCAGAACATTAAACAAGTAATTAAAGCTTTCAAAACATATATTAAGGATCAATTTGATGAAGTGAAGGAAGAAATTAAGAATATGAAAAAAACTCTTGGAGAGAATGCAGAAGAAATGGTGATCATACACAAACAGATAATGGATATGATGGGGATGAACAGCACAATTCAAGAAATCAAAACTACACTCTCAGCAAATAATAGCAGACTCAAAAAGGCAGAGAAGAGATTTAGTGATGTGAAAGACAGTACATCTGAAACCAAACACATAGTAGAACTGATTGACAAAAAGATAGAAAAACTCGAGCAGGAACTTAGGGACCTGAATGACAATGCAAAACACACAAACATATGCATTATAGGCATCCCAGAAGGAGAAGACAAGGGAAAGGGGACAGAAGGTGTGTTGGAGGAAATAATGGCTGAAAAGTTTCCAAACCTATTGAGGGAGATGGATGTACATGTCCAGGAAGCACAACACACCCCAAACAGCATAAATCCCAGCAGGCCTACCTCAAGATATATACTGGTCAAATTATCCACTGCTTGAGACAAAGAGAAAATACTAAAAGCAGCAAGAGAAAAGAGAACCATCATATACAAAGGAGGCTCCATAAGATTAAATGCTGATTTCTCATCTGAAACCATGGAGGCAAGAATGCAGTGGTATGACATAGTCAAGGTACTAAAAGAAAAAAATTCCAACCAAGAATACTCTGTCCAGCAAAGTTAACATTCAAAAATGATGGAGAGTTCAAAATATTCACAGATAAACAGAAACTAAGAGAATATGCCAAAAAGAACTCTGCCCTTCAAGAAATACTAAAGGGAGTTCTGCAGGAAGAAAGAAAAAAACAAGAGAGACAGAGTTGGACTAGAGTGTAAGAGCAACTAAAAAGACAAAAACAGAAAAGGAAAATCAAACAAAATATGACAAACATAAATCCAAAGAAAATATGGCTAATATGACTAATTCCTTGCAAGTAATAACATTGAATGTCAATAGATTAAACTCATCTGTCAAGAAACTCAGACTGAAAGATTGCATAAGGAAATATGACCCATCTATATGCTGTCTACAACAAACTCATCTTAGACCCAAGGATTCAAGGAAGTTGAAAGTGAATGGCTGGAAAACAATCTTACAAGTAAACAATAACCAAAAACAGGCAGGAGGAGCTATATTAATATCAGACAAAATAGACTTTAAATGCAAAACGATTGTGACAGACAAACATGGACACTACATATTAGTGAAAGGGATAATCTTTCAAGAAGAAAGAACAATCATAAATATTTATGCTCCTAACAAAGGTGCCTCCAAAAGCATGAGGTAAACACTGGAAAAACTAAGTGAAGGAATAGATGCCTCTACAATTATAGTGAGGAACTTTAATACACCACTATCAACTTTGGACAGAACATCTCAAAACAGAATCAATAAAGAAACAAAGACTTTGAACCATGTATAAGAGGAGCTAGACCTAATAGACATATACAGAACATTACACCCAAATACAGCAGGATATACATTCTTCTCAAGTGCACAAGAATCATTCTCCAAGATAGACCACATGCTAGGCCACAGAAAACTCTCAATGAATTCAGAAAGATTGAAATCATACAAAATTATTTCTCTGACCACAGTGGAATGAAGATGGATATCTGCAAGGGCACCAAGATTTGGAGTTAAACAGCACACACTTAGAAAAACAGTGGGTCAAGGAGAAAATCTCAAAAGAAATTAATACCTATCTTGAAATTACTGAAAATGATAACACAACATTTTGCAACTTACGGGCTGCAGCAAAAGCTGTACCGAGAGGGAAATTTATAGCCATAAATTCATACATCAAAAAATAGGAAAGAGCTAAAATTGAAGAACTAAGTGCACACTTGGAGGAATTAGTAAAAAAAAAAAAAAAACAAACAACAAACTAACCCCAAAGGAAGAAGAAAGAAAGAAATAACAAAGATCAGAGCAGAACTAAATGAAATAGAAAATAAGAAAGCACTTGAAAAAATAGACAAAACTGAGAGCTGGTTCTTTGAGAAGATCAATAAAATTGACAAACCTTTAGTGAGACTAACAAAGGAAAAAGAGAGAGAAGATGCAAATACACAAAATAAGAAATGAGAAAGGAGATATCACCACTGACCCCACAGAAATAAAGATTATCATAAGAGGATACTTTGAAAAACTATATTCCAACAAAAATGATATCAGAGGAAATGGACAAATTCCTAGAAACACAAAAGCAGCCTTTATTGATGAAAGAAGAAATTGATGATCTCAACAAACCAATCACAAGTAAAGGGATAGAATCAGTCATTAAAAACCTCCCAACTAAGAAGAGCCCAGGGCCAGACGGCTTCACAGGTGAATTCTACAAAACATTCCGGAAAGAACTAACACCAATCCTGCTGAAACTATTCCAAAAAAACGAAACGGAAGGAACATTGCCTAACTCATTCTATGATGCCAACATTACCCTAGTACCAAAGCCAAACAAAGACACCACAAGAAAGGAAAATTACAGACCAATTTCTCTAATGAACCTAGATGCAAAAATACTTAACAAATATTGCTAATCATATTAAACAACACATTAAACAAATTATACACCACGACCAAGTGGGATTCATTCCAGGTATGCAAGGATGGTTCAGCATAAGAAAATCAATCAATGTAATACACAATATAAATAGATTGAATGAAAAAAATCACATGATCATAGATGCAGAAAAAGCATTTGACAAAATACAGCACACTTTCTTGATAAAAACACTCCAAAAGATTGGAATACAAGGAAATTTTTTGAACATGATAAAGAGTATATATGAAAAACCCACAGCCAACATCGTTTACAATGGAGAAATCCTAAAATCCTTCCCTCTAAAGTCAGGAACAAGACAAGGATGCCCACTCTCTCCCCTTCTATTTAACATTGTCTTAGAAGTACTTGCTGGAGCACTGAGGTAAGAATCAGATATAAAAGGCATTCCAATTGGAAAAGAAGAAGTCAAAATCATTATTTGCAGATGACATGAACCTATACATAGAAAACCCTGAGAGGTCTACAACAAAGCTTCTAGAACTCATAAATGAGTTTAGTAAAGACCATCTCACACTTTATACAAAGATCAACTCAAGATGGATCAAAGACCTAAATATAAGAGCCAAGATCATAAAGACCTTGGAAAGCATGTAGGGAAACATCTACAAGACCTTGTAATAGGAAATGGCTTCATGAATATCACACCAAATGCACGAGCAAAAAAGAACAAATAGATAAATGGGACTTCCTCAAAATTAAAGCCTTCTGCACCTCAAAGGTGTTTGTCAAGAAAGTAAAAAGGGAACCCACACAATGGGAGAAAATATTTGGCAACCATATATCCAATAAGAGACTTACAACTTGCATGTATAAAGAACTCCTATATCTTGAAAATAAAAAGATAAACAACCCATTTAAAAAATGGGAAAAAGATTTAAACAGACACTTCTCCAAAGAAAAAATACAAATGGCTAAAAAGCACATGAAAAAATGCTCCAAATCTTTAGCTATCAGGGAAATGCAAATCAAAACTACAATGAGATACCATCTTACTCCCATAAGATTGGCAGCTATGAAAAAAACAGAAGAATACAAATGCTGGAGAGGATGTGAAGAAATGGGAACCCTCATCCACTGTTGGTGGGAATGCAGAAGGATACAACCATTCTGGAGGACAGTTTGGTGGTTTCTCAAAAAACTAACCATAGATTTGCCATATGACCCAGCAATTCCACTGCTGGGTATATACCCAGCAGAACTGAAGGCAGAGAAACAAACCGATATATGCACACCAATGTTCATAGCAGCATTGTTCACTATCGCCAAAAGTTGGAATCGACCCAAATGCCCATCAACAGATGAGTGGATCAATAAAATGTGGTATATACATACAATGGAATACTACTCGGCTTTGAGAACAAATACCCTAAAAACACACGTGGTAACATGGATGAATCTTGAGAACCTTATGTTGAGTGAAGCAACCCAGGCATTGAAGGACAAATACTACATGACCTCAATGATATGAAATAAGCAAGCTGCCCCAGAGAGCTAGAGACTGGAAGATAGGCTTACAGGAAATCGGGGGGTAGAGGAAGGATGTAAGCTGAGATCTACATGGGTGAAATCTATGATAAGCTGGAGGTAAGTATGTATATAAGGAAGGAAAAAAATGGGGGCATAGGGTTACCTTTGGGTGGGGCTTTGCAGGTCTGAGGGTGGCTAAGGATGGGCAGATGGGTAATATTGCCCAAGAAATTGGGGGGAGGGTGAGGCAACATACGAACATAGGAGATTGTCAGGTGTTGGTTGACAGTATAATGCTGAGAAAACCTTTTCAAAATACAATTAGGAAAGTTACCTGTTTAAGATACTCAAAGGGGATGATCTGATGTAGGACAGACTCCTAGGGAATATCTGAATGCTACTTTTGCCAGAGTGGGTTTTACCATTGGGTAGAGACGCATATAATGAGAGTGAAGGTAGACCCACATCCTGGGGAGGACCAATGCCATCAAATAGAGGGAACTGTATCTCTCAAGAGAAATGGTGTCTCCCAGGGCATTAGGGCAGTTGAGCAAGTCAAGCCCTCAACACTGTTGCAAGTATCTCTGAACATGGCTCCTCAAGAAATGAAGATTGACTGTCACTGTGGGCCCCAAGGGGAGGGAGAAATAGATATTGAATAGATGGAACCAAAGTAACTGTGAGGGCAAAAGAAGTGTTTCACAAGAGTACACAAGGATGGATATAAAACATGTAATATTACACCAAAAACATATAGGGGCCAACAGACTAATAATGTAAACCATAATGTAAAACATAGGATAACTAAAAAATTTAGAAAACTGTACAGCCTAAAGTATAAACCACAATGTAAACACAAATGTTACCTTGTTTGAAAGCTATTGTCTCAATATCTGTACATCAGTTTCAGTAAATATGATATGAATAAGTTAAAAAGATTATCGCTGTGGAAGGGAAAAGGTTTTATAATGGATATGTGGGAGTACTGTATATTGTATATATGAATTACTGTGATCTAGGGCTCTTGTGTAGAGCCCTCAATAATTAGGAAAAAAGAAAAGAAAAAGATAAGATGTAGAATGTTTCCAAATCAATATGTATTCTATATCTAACCTTTAAACTCATCGCTATATTCCATTTTACTATTAAGGGAACCTGGCATTTTATTGGGCTTCACTTTTAAGGAAGTTTTGGATCACAGAATGGTTCAACAATGGCAGCAGAGGAATACTGGTATGGGATGTTATTGACAGGGGACATATGGTTCACAGGGATTTATACAAGGCATGTGTCCAGGGTCCATGGAAATGTTTGGGTATACTCATAGTGGAAACAATTAAAAACAACAGGTGGGGGGGTACTGGGTTCCTGCCCAGGGGGGCTCTGTTTTGGCCCCTAGGGGAGCAGCGGCAGTCCCCCGGGTGCAACGGCAAGGACCAGGAAGGAATGAGGGTCCAACAGTGAGCCCCTGATACTAATGACTATGCTTGTGAGCCTATACACCTGAAATAATAACAAGGCCTAGAGCAACACTGTGCCTAGGAGTTCCCTCCTGACAGCCTCCATGTTACTCAAATGTGGCCAGTCTCGAAGCCAAACTCAACATGTAAATGCAATGCCGTCCCCCCAGTGTGGGACTTGACACCCAGGGATGGGCCTCCCTGGCACTGAGGGATCACTACCAACTACCAGCTGATGACGTAACTAGAAAATGACCTTGAATTAAAGGTTCAACACGGACCAGCAGAATATCCCTGTCTACATATAATAACAGGAGTTAAAAATGCTGTTGGACCTAAAGTAAGGGGGAAATGGAAAGGACAAATGAGTTCATATGGCTATGAGATTCTAAAAAAAGAGTCTCAAGGTTGTCAGAAGGATTGCCCTTATGCACACCTGAGCAGAGTCTCAGAGACAGATAAAGTAGATACAACCCCAGGTATTGGTTCTTTTGAGGGCTAAAGAGACCCACAGGTTCTATGGCCATGGCAGATGGAGTTCACTGCCATGTCAGTTGGCCCTTCTTAGGAGTTGGTGTTTTTGCGTGATGGAGCTGGACTCAGATGTGATCTCTTTTCACAAGCCTTTCATGCTATTTTACCGGAATTGTAGTTGGTGCTGGGATTTAAGATATATCTAGGGGATCTGAATCTCTGGACTGACAATATGATAGCCAGGCCCTGAGCCTCAACAGACTTCAGCTCCTACACTCTGATTTATTAGACTTACCCCACTCAGCTAACATGGAGTTGAGGAATGTCAACCACCATATCATGGAGCCTAGAGTGCCTACAACTGAAAGCAGGAGGATTGCATCCAGTATCCATGTGGAATCTAATCCCCCTCTTGACTTAGATGTGGAATGGACACAACCAAGCCAAGGCCCACAGGAAGGAGGAATACAGTAAGGATTAGAGTGGACTTAATGATATTCTATTCATGAGCTATTGTGCTTAATAATCAAGAAAATGTGGCATTGGTGTGGAAAAAGTGGCTATGGTGGCTGCTGGGTGCGGGGAATGGGAGGAAGAGATGAAATTTGGAGGCATTATCGGAACTTGGAGTTGTCCTGGGTGGTGCTGCAGGGACAATTGCCAGACATTGTATGTCCTCCCATGGCCCACTGGATGGAACGTGGGGGAGTGTGGGTTATGGTGCGGACCACTGGCCATGGTGTACAGCGATACCCAGAGATGTACTCACCAGATGCAATGGATGTGTCATGATGATGGGGGAGAGTGTTACTGTGGGGGGAGTGGTGGGGTGGGGGCGATGGGGGTGAATGGGGACCTCATATTTTTTTAATGTAATATTTTTTTTAAATGAATAAATAAAATAAAATTTAAAAAAAAGAATAGAAGGAGGGAGGTAAAGGGAGAAGTGCCTGCCCACAGAGGAGGACAGAGGTGGGTGGGGAGAAGGCCTGGGGGGGGGCGCTCAGAAAGGCGGTGGTCAGTGGGGGGGGGATGCTGTTGGAATATGAAATGGTGCAGCCACTTTGGAGGATAGTTTGCCAGTTTCTCAAAAAGCTAAGAATAGAATTGTCATATGATCCAGCAATCCTACTACTGGGTGTAGACCCAGAAGAACTGAAAGCAGGCACATGAACAGGTACTTGCACTCCCATGTTCATAGCAGCTTTATTCACAGTTGCCAAAAGCTGGAAGCAAGCCAAGTGTCCATAAAATGATGAATGGATAAACATATAAACAAAATGTGGTCTATACACATTTTGGTATATTATTAAGATGTGAGAAGGAATGGAGTTTTGATATGTGCAACGACACAGATGTACCTCAAGCACCTGACGTTGAGCAAATAAGCCAGACTCAAAAGGATAAATGTTGATGATCTCACTGATATGAACAAAGGATCACAAGCAGACTCACAGGGGTAGAGCCTGGAAGGTAGGTTACCAAGAGGGAGAGAAGGGGAGGGGAGAACGCTGAGGCAATGCTTAACCTGTGCAGAATTTATAATTTGGTTGATTGTAATGGTTTGGAAATCGATGAAGGTGATGGTGGCACAGTGATGTGAGTATAATTAATAGCACTCAAGTGTGAGTATGAAAGTGGCTTACAGGGGAAGTTACGGCCATCCGTGATGCTACAATGAAAGCTGGAGGTTAAATTGGGCAGTTATATACCTCAGTGAATCCTAGGCTGGCCAAGGATTATAGTTGAGAATGCAAATATAAGAATATCCTAAAAAAAAAAGATCATTTCAGCATCTATAACAAAGGTTTGTCACTAGTACAGGGTGTTGATAGTGAGGTGATATATGGTAGGAAATTCACCTAAAACATACTTTTGTTATGTTTTTGTGTTGTAAGTATGTTTTTTCACTAGATAGAGGCCCACAGAGAAGCAAAGAAAATATTAAACTTCCATCCTGGGGAAGCCCTGCTACTTTCTCAAATAAATTGACAAAAATCTCTGGAATATGTAAGAAGAAAATGGGCCTATGTGCCCAGTCCTCGATCTTTTTCTTTTTTTTTTTTTTTTGTGGTGGTGGTGGTACTGGGGGCTGGGTATAGAACTCAGGACCTCAAGTGTGGGAAGTGAGTCCTCAACCACTGAGCTGCATTGGGTCCCCTGAGTTGAATTTTTTCTGTTTGTTTTTGCTTTTCATTGTTTTTTTTAAAATTATTATTATTATCATTATTATTTTTTAGTAAGCACCAGAAACTGAACCCTAGACCTCCCATGTAGGAAGCAGGCACTCAAATACTTGAGCCACGTCCACTCTGAACCCCTCAGGCTTAATACTTGTACATATGACCCTTATTCCTGTTAAAAGAAAACATTGCCTAATTATAATTAATGCCTAAGAATTACCTCTAGAAAACATCCCTGTTACTTGAATGTGGCCTCTCTAAGCCAAATTCTGTAAATAAACTCAATACTTTCCCCCCAACATGGGACATGACTCCCAAGAATGAGCCTCCCTGGAACTGAGGGCTTTCTACCACACATTCATCAGTGATGCATTTCAGAAAAGACCTTGACCAAAAGGGGGAAACACTAAATATAAAAGAGTTTTTATGGCTATGAGATTTCAAAGTGAGTCAGGAGATCATTCTGGAGGTTATACTTACCCAGGTCTCAGGCAGATTTCACTAACTGTGCCGTGTACAAAGCCTCAACAAGAGCACTCCTGAGGTCTCTTGGGACAGTGGGACAGCACAGGCAAGGCACACAGCTTCATGATATCAACACTTCTTTGGTGGGCTCTATCTTGGAATAGATATGAAAATCTATTTTCCCAATATAACACAGTTACACTCATTTACAGTTCCCCTAACCATGATTCTTCTACTACTTTTATTTATACCTATTATTTTCCTTGTACCAGTTAAGCATATTTTTCAGAGACTTAATTCTTTGGACTGTTCAAATGTTGATTCAACCCTGAATTTCAGCAGAGCAGTGGACAGCTCCTACTGTCCGGTTTTCAGCCTTGCCCTGCACAGCCAACAAAACGAAGACGGACAGGTCCTATCCCCCAAAATGGAGAATGTGTGCAGCTGCGGACAGGAAACTTCCCTCCATCTGCCCCACGGTATCACTCTCTCAGCCAGGGGTTGTCAGAGCAGATCTCCAGGGTCCCTCGGGGTTGGGGAATGAATAATCATGGGGGGTGTGGCCATGGACCAAGTAGATTAGTTGTTATTGTGGATGTCACCTTGTGTTGGAGGAAGAATGGGTAACATTGATATAAAGATGGGGGTGTCAGAGTTAAGAAGGGAGGGGGATGAGGGGGTGGAACAGGGCACTTTTGGGGTGGGGAGATTCTTCACTTTAATCCTGCAATGATGGACACATGACATTACACATTTGTCAAGGCCTGTGGAACTGTACAGTGCAAAGTGCAAGCCAAAATGTAAACTGTAGGCCGTGGTTAGTATCAATGCTTCAGTATTACTTCATCAACTGTAACAAACATGCCACAATCATCTAAAATGTCAATAAAGGGGCAAATGGGTATGTGGGTGAAGGGGGAGGTTTATATGGGAATTCCCTATACTTTCAGTGTAAATTTTCTATAAAGATAAATCTTAAACTTTTCTAAAAATAGAGTTAAAAAGGGCAGGTTTTCTGGTCAATCAAGTTTAGAAAGCTACATGTAATAAACACCTCTACATACACATCTTTTAGAGCCCCCCAGTGCACTTTCGCATGTTAAAGGCTCTGAGATGACCTTCAGCCTACAAGCCTTTAAACTTTCCAAAAGTACTTGGTTATGGGACTATTTTTCTCCCTGCGACACATTTTACATCCCATGGCACTTATGTTCTGTAGAGAAGACCAGGGAAATGCTGGACTTCTCATTTTACTAGCTCAGAGCCCTCTTGACATAAAGAGCCCCCCAGGAGGGCTGTCCTCCTTTTACTAGTAAACACTCTTAGCAGACCCCAGTGCTGAGGGCTTGTCCTAGGCATCTCCCACCTCCCCTGAGTTCAAGTAACACAAACGTGCCTGTGAGCATAGGTGGCCCAAGGAGTGGCCACAAGCCCCCAGGAGCAGGGAGGAGGCCAGGACCCAGCCAGGCGAGGTTGTGCCAGTCACTGCTCAGTCTTGGTAGTATCCAGAGACCCTCCTGAGCCCACTCACCTGTTTGGTGAAGGGGGAGTCATGGCAGGGCAGAGGACAAACGTCAGAATCCCCTGACCAAGGCTTGTTCCTTCATCCACGAGATGCCCCTTCCTGGGCCTAAATGCTTTCACCTGAGCAAGAAAACAGGGTTGTCTCCACAGCCTTGCCAGTGCTCTGATTCTGTTTCCACTGCCTCACCCCAGCTCCTGCAGGCCTCAGTCAGCACAACTCGTCAATTCACATGACAGGGCTCTAAAAGGGAAATGAGCTCTCCATCCCTCTGCCAGAGCAACAGGTAAAAATGAGTTGGTGAACTTCATCAAAGGAAAGGGCATATCTGGTAGGGTCTGACTTAAATACAGGCCACATGGCACCCTAGAAATTCACTTTGGGGGTGCAGTTCCTGAAAAAGGCATATCCAGGAGAACATTCCTCTGCCAACATGGCTACAGGCACTGGCTCCTAATATTGCTCCTTCTCACACAGGCAACTCAGTAGCAAGCTTGGGGTGAGTAGCAGCAGGGGTTCATTTCCTTGATGATACTTTAGACTTCCCTAAGTAACCCCGAGGAGGCCAGCTAGTCGGAGTGATGTGGGTTTAGCTATTTATTCTCATTTTCCTTGTAGAATAATTTTGGATTGACAGAAGAGTTGTGTGAGACTACAATAGTAGTTCTTTTGTGTCTGGCTTGTTTCAGGTGATAGGACATCTTCAAGGTTCATCCATGTTGTCACCATGTGGTAGAACTCCATTCTTTTTGTGGCTGAATGATGTTCCACTGTATGTATACACCACATTCTGTTTACCCCTTCATGTGCTCATGGACCCCTGGATTGATTTCATCCTTTGACAACTGTGAATATGAACATCAGTTTGCAAATACCTTTTCAAGTCCCTGCTTTTCATTCTTTGGGGTATATACCCAGAAGTGGGATCGACAGGTCCTATGGTGATTCTGTACTTCACTTTCTGAAGAACTGCCAAACTGTTTTCCACAGTGGCTGCAGCATTCCACATTCCACCACAATGGGTGAGGTTTTCCATTTCTCCACATCCTTGTCAACACTTGCTATTTTCCATTTCCTTTATCATAGCAGTTCTAGTAAGTGAAAATGGCACCTCATTGTAGTTTTGGTTTGCATTTCTTTAATAGCTAATGATGTTGAACTTTTTTTTTCAAGTGCTTATTAGTCTGTCTGTGTATATCTTCTGTGGAGAAATGTCTATTCAAATATTTTGCCCTTTTTTTTTGTACTGGATACCTATAAATTTTTTTGAATCATACAATATGCTACACAATATATTTGCTTCATAGTAATGCAATCATACAGTATTTGTATTTTTGTGTCTGTCTTACATCACTCAACATAATGTCCTCCAGGTTCATCCATGACATCATATGCTTTATGACTTCATTTCTGTTTACAGCTGCACAATATTCCATTGTTTGGATAGTCCATGGTTTGTTTACCCATTCATCTGTTGATGAACACATGGCTTATTTTTTTTTCCATTTGGCAATCATGAATAATGCTGCTATGCACATCAGTGTACAGATGTCTGTTCATGTCACTGTTCTATGTTATTTTGGGTATATACCAAGTAGTGGTATTGCAGGGTCACATGGAAACTTTATATTCAAGGCTATAAGCCTTTTCAGGAAACAGTTTATCAAACAGCACAGTTCCAGGTTGTTTCCACCCCAGAATTCTTACCCAGTCACAGAACTATATCTTAAGTATCTTAAGTCTTAATTGGAATTTTAAAATCTGTACACATGAAACAATCAAAATAGTATGTTCCATTTTTCCTTCCCTGGCTGATGCACTTCCTTCCTACCCCCAAATGGATTGTTGCTAAGGGATGTCTGAGTTTTGTCCTTTCCAAGAGTTCTGTGCACCAGCAGCTCTACAGTTTGGCTGAGAACATAAAGCATTTCTTATATAACAAGAAACAATTTAAGAACTATCCTCAGCCATGGATCCATTAAATTTGTTTTAGTCTATACCTGACCTAGCTTTGCTTTCCTCAACACTTCCTGTCTGAAGAATTCAAACCCTAACTTTACAACTCCTTACAATTTCCATTATTTCTTGGGAGTAGAGTGGGACTGGGGGAGAAAGTTGGCTTGTTTTGTGGTAGGAGATTCTGAGAATGGCAGATATGTATTCCTGAAATCATTAAGGGGAAAAATGACAGATGTTCCTTCATACGCTGATAATGAAATCATTTGTAGGCAAATACCAAAAACCTTCTGGTCCTGACATAATACAATATTGGGTTTCTTTTTTTTTTAAGGTTTATTTTTATTTATATCTCTCTCCTTCCCCCTCATTGTCTGTTTCCTGTGTCCATTCGCTGTGTGTTCTTCTGCATCCACTTGCATTATCTGGCAGTGCTGGAAAACTGCGTCACTTTTTTGTTGCATCAGCTCTCTGTGTGTGCATCACCTTTCATGGGCAGGTTGCACTTTTTTCACATGAGGCAGCTCTCCTTATGGGGCGCACTCCTTGCACATGGAGCAACCCTATGCGGGGGCACCCCTGCATGGCTGGCACTCCTTGCGAGCAGCAGCACTGCACGTGGGCCAACTTACCACGTGGGTCAGGAGATCCTGGGAATTGAACCCTGGACCCTCCATATTATGGTAGCTGGATTCTGTCAGTTGAGCCACATCCGCTTCCCAATATTGTTTTAAATACACTCATAATGTGGAAGCAGATGTGGCTCAAGAGACTGAGGCCTCACCTACCACATGGGAGGTCCCAGGTTCAGTTCCCAGTGCCTCTTAGAGAAGACAAGGAAGACAGTGTGCTGATGCAACAAAATGATGCAATGAGAGACACAAGGAAAACATAATGAGAGACACAACAAAGCAGGGAGCAGAGGTGGCTCAAGCGATTAGGCACTCTCTCCCACATCTGAGGCCCCCAGTTCCATTCCTGGTGCCACCAAAAAGAAGACCAGCACACAACAAACAGACACAGCAAGTACAAACTATGAGGGAGTGGAGAGAAATAAATAAATAAAAGAAACCTATAAGTAAAGAAATGCACTCATAATTTATATTACTCTTTAATTTCTCTTTCTTTTCCCTGAGTTTTGGTTCACAGTTTGGTAGATATAACATAGAGAGGTCATTTTTATTTTAGTTAATGGTTTTCTTTCCACTGTGAATCTGAACATGTAATGGAGGGAGATAATAATTTTCCTTTTAGTCTTATCTGCTTGGACCACTCCCTCCTAGTATATCATCCCCATATTATTACCAGTATTCATAAAAATGAGTAATAGCTCTTTACAAAGATATGCTATGCAAGAAATCCTTCAAGGTAGAGTATTAGGTTTAGAGGAGAAAGGTTCATCTGAGTATCTTTTATTCATAGTCATTACAGAAAATGAAAAAACCCTTCAGCACCCCCACCCACTACCTTTTCTCCCTGGGCCTGATGTATTTAAATACTTCCTCCCTACAGCTTCTAGTTGATTCTCAGGACTGTGGTCTTAGGGCTGCCTGACACCCAGCACAGGTAGAGATGGGCCCTGCATGAGTTTGGGTCCAGCTCTTGTCCTCCTACCTCATGATGGACTGGTGGAATATTGTTTCATCAGGAGCTTGGGCCGGACTGCAGACTTGCTCAGGTCTGACACTTGAAGGAAGAGGCAGGAGTTTGCTGAACCAGCCCTACAGACAGTTCCTCTGCAGGTCTTACACACATTCTTGGTGATGTTGCTATCTTCTTGGCAGAGCTGACACACCTGTGGCTTTCAGGTGCCCAGGGCAGATCCTGCTTATCCATGGGTGAGACCAGCCTGTGGCTTCTTCAAAGGGCATTTTTAGTTTAACATCTTCCTCTTGATTTTGTGCTTCTCAACCATTTCGGGTTCTGGCTTCTGTGAGCCCTTTCCTGGAAGCTCCTGTTGTTTTGGAACCTTCTTTCTCTTTCCTATTTTAGTTAGAACTCAAGCTGATTCCGCTGCCTGGTGAGCTCCTCCACATCCAGCTACAGTCTCTTGGCCTTCTCTCAGAAGTCCTGCTCAGGAGCTGGTTGTCCAGCACAGCAGACTTGTGGCCTTGTCCAGCCTGGAGCTAACTTTGTTGGAGTCATTTAATGGTAGCAGTCAACTGAGTAGTCATCTCTTCCAAGTGTTTAGTTCACATTTCTGCTTTACTCCTAAGTCTCAACTCTGCAGCTTAAAAGCAAATTCCTGCTCAAGAGTCCTGAGAGCTTCCAGCTGTAGCTGTGGAGACACCAAGGCACCTGCTTCTCAGACACCCCTATCCAGCATCTTCACAGTCAAGTCTGTCTCTTGTCTTGTGCAGATCTGTCTCTCCAGCTGCCTTTCAGCATCCTGTCGTAATTGTGTCTGCTCCTTTCAGTGCTTTCTTGCTGCACTCATTGCTTGCCCTTCTGAAGTTCTGTCTTGCTTAGATCCCTTCTGATTGGATTCTGAAGTGTAGGAGCTTCCTCCTTAATTGTTCCATTGCTTCTTGTAAGGTGAAAACCCTGTTGTTTGTAACTGCAAGCTCCTCTGTCAGTTTAGAGTTGGATTTTTCTAAAGCATTCACTTTCGCCTGAAGGGTGTTTATGTAGCATTTGGATGACTGTGGAGCTCCTCTACCTCATTCGTGTTCAGAGTTACAGGAATATGACCATCTCCTTCATGCCTTCACTGTTGCTCCCATCCTCGAGATACTGAAACATGTGAAACTGAATCTGGGAGTCCAAACCTTCTCCTTTCACACAGAAATTGGGACCAATGACTTCAAGACTCACAGTCAGACCAGCAATTCTAACTCCTTCTTCTCCCACCATGAGGTCATTGGGCTCTTAGGATTCATGAGAAGTTCTTTTTTATTGATCACAGGTTTTGTACACTCTGAGAGTTTCTTTTGCATTGATCCAAACAAAGCCAGTCTCTTCCTCTGCGTCCTGGCATCTTCAGTCCTGGGAGACTTTAACACCTGCGGTTTCCTCTGCAGTTTCAGGAACAAGCTTTCCTACAGTTCTAGAGGTTTCCTACAGTTCTAGGGTTCTAGGGTTGTTTTGTCCATATAAACTTGGTGATTGGCTTTTCCATTTCTGCAAAGGAGGTTGTTGGACTTTTTATTGGGATTGTGTTGAAAGCATAAATTGTTTGGGGTAGAATTGTTATCTTAACAGCATTTTGTCTCCAGTCTGTTAATAGGGAATATCCTTCCATTTTATGCCTTCTTTGGTTTCTTTTGGTAATGTTTCATAGTTTTACTGTGTGCAATTTCATCACATACTTTTTAAAATGCATTTTTAGATGTTTGATTCTTTTACTGTTCTATCTTTTGGCATTGAATATGATGGTAGCTGTGGTTTTTCATATTGTGCCCTTTAGCACCTTGAGGAAGTTTCCTTCTACTTCTAGTTTTGAGTGCTTTTATTAAGAAGGGTTGCTGGATTTTATTTCAAGGATCTTTTCTGCATCATTTGTGATGATCTTGTGTGTTTTTTTCCCATCCTTATATTAATGTGATGAATTACATCCATTGCTTGATTCTTATTTGAACCACCCATGCATGGCAAGTGACCCCATTGTCTGCTCTCTGTGCCCATTTCTCTGTGTGTTCTTCTACATCTGCTTGCATTGTCATGTGGCACTGGAAAACTGCATCTCTTTTTCGCTGTGTCATCTTGATGTGCCAGCACTCTGTGTGTGTGGTGCCACTCCTGGGCAGGCTGTGCTTTTTTATGTGGGACAGCTCTCCTTGTGGGGCACACTCCTTGGGCATGAGTGACCCTGCATGGCACAGCACTCTTTCCATGCAGCAGCACTGTGCATGGGCCAACTCACCACATGGGTTAGGAGAGCATGGGAATTGAACACTGGACTCTCCATATGGTAGGTGGATGCTCTGTCAGTTGAGCCACATCTGCTTCCTGCATTGTTCTGTTTTATTCTGGTCACTATCAGAAGCAACAGTCCCTAGTGCTGAAGAATCTGAGGACAGATGGAGAAAGAAGTTCTAATGGGAGAGTTTTGATTGGAAGCCATTCAATTCTCTAACTCAGCAAGAGAATCCACAGCCACAGCAAGCAATATCAGATCACTGTCTCTGGAGAAGCCTTCCCTGCTGCACTCAGGAAAGCTATTAACATTCAATCTGAACAAGCTTCAGCAGGACAAGTCCATTCAGACCTGCCTCTAGTTACTCTAGCCTAGAAAAGATCTTGAATCTGTTCACTAATAGAAGGAGCAGGAATATTTGCAGAGAACTGTGGTTGATCTTCACCACAGTCTTCTCTCTTCAGTAACAGTTTCATCAAATTGTCCAAATACTGTTCCTTTAGCAAATGGAGGAAACAATTCTGAATGGTGGAATAAGTTATTGTGAATTTGTCCAAGATCTCTGTGCAGTTTCTTAAAGTGACAGCAGTCCTTCCATATGATTCTCTCCTGAAATCCTCTGGATTTCTTCGTGAAACAACCCAGCATGATCTTATACACTATGTAGCCCCTGGGATGTCCTTGGGGTTCGGTGACTGTAGAAACAGGTGTGACACCCAAACCCACTCCTGGCAAAGCTCCTGCTCCCACCACATCTGCCACCAGGGAGTGAGGGGACCTCTCTAACAAGCTGATCTTAGGAAGAAAGCATTTAGCCTTTCATCACTGAGTATGATCCTATCATAGACTTTCATTGATGCCTGGGACCACAAGAGGAAACTGCTTTCTATTCCTAGTTTACTGAGAGATTTTTTCTTGAACTGGAGTTGCATTTTGACAAGTGCTTTTTCTGCAATAGTGTTGACATGGTGTTTGTGCTTTATTCTATTAATTTGGAGAACTAAGATGAGTTGCACATATTAACCCACTTTTGTGTTCCCAGCTAGTCTTATTTGGCATGATCTATAATACTCTATGTATTTTTGCATTAGGTTGTTCCCTCACATTTTGTATGGATTTTTAAGCCCAGGATCATGAGGGACTGTGTTTTGTACTTCTCTTTCCTTGTGATGTCTTTGCCTAGTTTTGAATGAGGGTAACCCTGGACTTGTACATGAATTTGGAATTGCTCTTCCTTTAGTATGTAAGAGGGTTTGGGTAGAAATGATACTATTTCTTTATTATGTGTTTGATACAATTCAGCAATGAGATCTTCTGGGCTTGGAATTTATTCTATGGGAAGGTTTTCAATCACTAATTCAATTTCTATAATTGATAAAGGGATGAACAAAATTTTCCATTTCTCTTTTCATGATTTGTGTTTTTCATGGAAACTGTTTATTTCACTTGGTTGAGAAATTTATTGGCATAGTCCCTTGTCCTTTTACTTTATAAAGAGTCTGTACAGATATCCTTTCTTTCATTCCTGTTATAGTTAATTTGTGTCTTTTTTTACCTCAATCAGTCTAGCCACAGGTGTATAAAATGTGTTGGTATTTCCCCATCAAACAAGTTTTGTGTTTCATTCTTATTCTCTATGTTCTATCTTACTGATTTTGGGTCTCTTCTTTATTATTTCCCTCCAGCTGTTTGCTTTGGACAACTGTAGAACAAATCTCCTCTGTTATCCTCATCTTAACCACCATAAATCCTTGTCATATGTGTTCTCTCTCAAGTGCCTGGAAAATGTTGATTATTATATTTATCTGAATTTGAAGTTGTTTAGGGCAGTTTGCTGTTTCTATATCATGATCAAGAGCACAATTCCAAACTGAGTTTCTAATTCAATTTGTTATATCTTTAACTTCTGAGAAGTATATTTGCTTCTTTCACAAATCAGCTAGATCATTTATTGTTTCCCATGTTCTGCAGGAATTTTCAGGCTAAGCATTTTGTTCTTCACACAAAATAATTTGGGTATGGTATATTCTACATCTCATAATTCCAATACTGAAGTTTTATCAGGCTCTCTTTACAAATTATTGTTTCTGATTCTTGATCACATTGATTTTTTTATTAGTATTTATATGTTTCTTGGTTTGAGCTGCACATCACCCTTGTGAAATTGGGTAAAATCTTTGACACAGAGGCTAAACATGGAATTCTCTAGAGGCTCTTTTTTCCTTCTTCCAATTTTCAGATCACCACCAATCCAGAATATTACACACTAAATCCACAGCTTGAAGTTATTTTGTTCAGAGGTAAGGCACATCTGGACAACAAACCACAGGAGGGCTGGCTGGTGGTTACAATTCCTCAAAACAGTTTCTTCCCCCTTCCCACCACTCAGCCCCCACCCTTGGCTAAAAGGAACTTTTCCTCAGAACACATTCTTTGGGGGATGAGGCAGATTTCTTTTGTTCTTCCCTTACTCTGAGGCTATGAACCTTTGGAGTCCTAGATTTCCAGTGTGGTGGATTGATTCCTACTCCACTCCCTGTAAGAACAAGGTTTAGAATCAGCTCCTGTTTACTTCAGTTTGTGAAATGAGAAGCCAAAGATAATATTTTCAGATTTGACACATGGTCATGGGATGAAAGCAACTTTTCTTTCTAGATTCCCCTTAACTACCCATTAATTCCTGCCTGGTGCCAGACATCAGGGTTGGTGCTGGAGCACTGTCCTCTCCACCAACGTTCCTCAGTGTGGTCAGTGGCTAGCACTGCTCTGTGGACCGTTTACCTGCCACAGTGAGATCCAGATGGAAATTTGAGACTGAGAGCAACAAGGGAGCCTCTACCTTATCGTGTCCCAGACTGGAGACACTCAAGCAACAGAGAGACATTTACATCATGTCTTTGGGTCTACTAAACAGTTTGTTGACCAGGTGCTCCTGACCAACTTGGGGTGGCAAAGTGTGTAAATCTGGGGGGGTGTATTAGACTCTCATGGGGTCACATAAAACTATTAAGGTTATGGATCCTCTCCACAGAAATGTGTGCATGGACAAGGAAAGATAAAAGTTATATGAAATGCCAGTGCTTCCATGATCCTCTGAAGTCTTAGAGATCTGGGGTTTTTAATCCTACAATGAGAAAAGGACAGGGAGAGATGTTCTAATTTGGAGGAGGAAGACCTGAGGTAGGGAAGGGGCGAGTCTGAAGTTTCTTTTCCCAGGAGGCTTTCCAGCCAGGGTAGCAGTGTGTCCTGCCCTTTCCTGGTGATTGAAGCCCCTCCTCACACACGTGCCCATCCAGTCTGGGCCTGTTAATAAACTTACTTTATAAACCTGTGAGAGAAGTAGGATAATGTCCCCAGTGATGACGTGAAGGCCCCTGTTCCCAGCAGTCAGAGGGAAGGGGCTGCTGAGGACAGACCCCCAGGATGGCGAAAGGTCCAGCCCACACATCCCCCACCTCGTGTTTCCTGATCCTGTCCCTGGGTCTGCAGTCACGGTTCTGGAATCTTCCCTGGATCCAGGACTAGTTCTCAGGACCTCATGCCCTGGACACACTAGTTATTTTTCCACACAGACACACAGATGAACACAGATTAGTTAAATAACATAGCCAAGGTCTCTTAATTATTCTGAAAAAGAAGAGTAAAATTATTTAATCATATTCATATCTCACAAAACCAAACTCCATATTCCTTTTCTTACCTTTAACAGAATTAATATGATAATAATTTTCTTTTGTTACAAAAATATTACAATGTTATTAATTATAGCCCATAAATTACATTAATTACATTTTCCTTGTATCCCCACATACTTAACACCCCATAATAGAACGTTCCTGTATTTATATTATTAACCACAAACCTCATCTACTTCCAAAATCATTGTTAGATACTCCCCATATTATCTTCCAGCTGTCCTCCAACTAACATGAATCTTCCTAGACTACTAGTTTTAGCCACAATCACATCCCTAAATCAGCAGTGTAACAGTCACTATAATATGTTACCATCAAGTCCAACCATTACCAATATTTATAGTCGACCTTATTAAATAATCTACACACATCCAACATCTTCACCCCTTTTCATGCCACATTTCATCTCCCCCCAGTCTACACTTCAGAGTGCAAATCCATACTTCTAGTCATTGTATTTAGTTAATATTAGTGAGACCATCCAATAGTAATCCTTTTGTGTCTGGCTTATTTCACTCAACATAATATTCTCAAGGTTCCTCCATGTTTTCATTGCTTCCCCAGTTGATTTCTTCTTACAGCTGAGAAATATTCCATTATATGAATACACCACTTGTGTTTTCTCCATTTATCAGTTCAGGACACGTAGGTTGTTTCCATCATTTAGCAATTGTGAATAAAGCTGCCTTGAACATCGGAGTACAAACAGCTGTTCACATCCTTGCTTTCAGTTATCCTGAATATATTCCTAGTAGCAGGATTGCTGAATCATAAGGCAGTTCTCCACTTAGTTTCCTGAGGAACCACCAGATCATCTTCCACAGAGGCTGCACCATTTTACAGTCCCACCAACGCTGAAGGAGTGTTCCTATCTCTCCACATCCTCTCCAGCACTTGACATTTTCTGTTCTTTTAATAGTGGCCATTCTGTATGGTGAGAGATGGTATCTCATGGTATTTCTGATCTGCATTTCCCTAATAGTTATGTGAACTTCTTTTCATGTGTCTTTTGGTCTTTTGTATTTCCACTTTGGGAAAACATCTGTTGAAATATTTTGCCCATTTTTAAATAGGGAGGCTGGTCATGTTGATGTTAAGGTGAACAATCTCTTTATATAACATGGAGAGCAATGCCTTATCAGATATATGCTATCCAAAGATTTTTTCCCATTGAGTTAGCTGCCTTTTTACTTTCTCGAAAAAGTCTTTTGAAGAATAAAAGTATTTAATTTTAGAGCAGTCCCATTTAACAATTTTGTAGTTGCTGCTGCTTCTACTTTGGGAGTAAGATCCAAGAAACCATTGCCAAGCACAAGATCTTGAAGATGTTTCCCTACATTTTCTTCTAAGATATTTAGGGTTCTAGTTTTACATTTAGGTCCTTGATCCACTTTAAATAAATTTTGAATAAACTGTGAGATAGGGATCCTCTTTCTTTCTTTCTTTGAGATATGGATATCCATTTCTCCCGGCACCATTTTTGAACAGGATATCCTGACCCAGCTGAGTGGGTTGACAGCCTTGTCAAAGATCACTTGACCAAAGATGTGAGGGTCTGTTCTGAACTCTAGATATGGTTCCATTTGTCAATCTCTCTGTTTATGCCAGTAACATGCTGTTTTCACCCCTGTAGCTAGACAATATGCTTTAAAGACTATAAGTGAGTGTCCTCCAACTTTATTCTTTCTAAAAAAATGTTTTGGCTATTAGGGGACCCTGACTCTTCCAGATAAATTTGATAATTGGCTTTTCCAACTCTACTAGGAAGGATATTTGAATTTTTATCAGGATAGTATTAAATCTATAGATCAGTATGAGTAGAATTGACATCTTAATGATATTTAGTCTTCCAACCTATGACTAAATAAATATACTTCCATTTATTTAGATTGTCAATGGTTTCTTTTACCATTTTTGTATGGGTTTCTGAAAACAGGTCCTTTATGTCCTTGATTGCATTTATTACTATTTGATTCTTCTTTTTGTTTTCATTTGATTCTTTTAGTTGCTATTGTAAATGTAATTTTTCTCTGATTTCCTCCTGATAGTGCTCATTAGTAGTGCATTGAAACACTATTGATTTTTGCATATTAATTTGTATCCCATCACATTGCAGAAATTGTCTATAAGTTCTATTAGTTTTGTTGTTGATTTGGGGGCATTTTCTAAGTATAGGATCATAACATCCATGAATAATGAAATTTGTACTTCTTCCTTTCCTATTTGGGTGAATCATATTTCTTTTCCTTGCCTAATTGCTCTAGCTAGAGCTTCTATTACAATAATGAATACCAGGGGGAGGGTGGGCATCCTTGTCTTGTTCCCAATCTTAGTGGGAAAGCTTTCATCTTTTACCATTAAGTACAACATTAGCTGGAGGGACCCCAGGGGATGTGGCTCCACCTGGCTCTGTGGGAGCTCACCCTTAGGGGCCTTGAGCTCCAGCCTCAGAGGACTCTCCACATGGAGCTAGCCCTGTGGCTGCCCTATGGACCCCCCAGTGCAGTGAAGAATTGGCCTCACTGCCGGGAGAACCCCACCTGAGAAGGAACCACCCTGCTGGCTACGGACAGGTGCACCTGGGCCCCAGGATCCACCTGAGCCATGGACTGACCAAGACCCTGATCTGGGGTCCAAGGAAGGGAGGGAAGGGAAGCATATCCTGCAGGTGTCCCCTCTTCTTTTTGAGAAAGGGAGGCACAGAGGAGCCCAGCACTGCAGGAATGTCCCCTGGGGTCGAGGGCACTGCTCGCTGCCTGACTCTCAGAGCTGGCCCGTCCTCCAGTCACCAGGTCTTGAAGAGGCTTTCCCAGAAACATCTCAGTGTTTAACTCTGCCTTCCCCACGACCAGGCATCCCCAGCTCTCCGCAGTCTCGGGTGCTCTCGGGATGCTTCCTCCTGCATTCTCACCCCTTCCATCACCCCCTCCTGAGAGGCAGCTCTGCTCAGAGCCCCTTCATGAATTTGCCCTGTCCAAAGGCGTCAGGCGTCCCAGGAGCTGTCCACACAGGCTTTGCAGGTGGGATGCTGCCTTCCCTTCCATCCTCTCTCCAGCCCCCTTCCCAAGGCACCTGGTCTAGCCAGGCTGAACTGCACCTGCTTTCCTGAACTGTCCTACTCTTTCCTCCTTCTGAGGCTGCCCACAGGCAAGCCCTTCCTCGAGAATGCGCTCCTCCCCTTCTCTTGTCCAGCTGAGATTATCTATCAAGGCCCAGGTGAAATGCTTAGTGCAGGGAACATGTAGCTCAGTGGTTGAGCACCTGCTTCATGTATAAGGTCCTGGGTTCAATCCCTGGTACCTCCTAAAAATAAATAAATGCCTTGTGCTGCCTAAAACCCTTGCCCTCCTGCTTCTGTCTCTCTGCGCACAGCTCAGTGTCTGCATCTTGATCACTGGGGATGCCCCTTTCCTAGATGGTGCTCTTTTTAGGCACAATGATCAGCCTTTACACCTTCAAACCCCCAGCTCCTAACAGTGTCCTCGACCCATGGCAGACACCTGTACCTGTGAGTTGAGGTGCTAATTCCTCCACCTCTCTCTGCCCCTCCACCTCCCCACAGGAATGTCTCAGGAGTCGCTGGAATCTCTGAGCATGGAGGGAGATGAGATAAGGACACGGAGTGCCATGAAGCCCAGGAGCTCCAGGTGCTCTGGTGAAGGCCACTCCCCTGCCCCTCCTTTAGCATCCTCTCCATGGCCTGGGTTGGTTGCTCTCTGGTGTCTGCCCATGGCTGGAAGGAAAGGCAGACGCTCCTCACTCACTCCTCTTCTGCACAGAGGCATTCAGAATCCAGGCTGTGGAGTGACTGAGCAACAGAGCAGAAGTGGTTCTGAATCCTCTAATCCAAGATCCAAAGGTCTGGATCAGCCATTTTTACAAAGCAGAGAACCATGGTCAAGAGCATGGTGCTCAGAGAGCACGGCCAAGCCCACGTTTCTGTGAAATGACCAGTGCCCTGGTCCTTGGGGTCTGAGGCCACAGCACTCCAGCCTGCCTGCCTGAGAGCACCACCTTGGTGGGGGGGGGGGGGGGGCCTCAGGCTGAAGGCTCAGCTGGTGCCTGGACTCTGGTCCTGGCCAAGAGGCTGACTGAGCACCGCAGGCTCAGGAGGTGGCATGTCTGGACCCTCCCCCTCTGGTTTTCAGGCTACAAAGTCATCCAGGGAATTCCTGGTACCGGGAGAGAGTCTTGGGACAGGAAGATCTCCCTAGCTCCCCTCAGCTCCCATCAAACTCACCCCATAGGTGGAGATGTGGCCAAGACCAGCCACACGCTCTTCTGCTCAGCTTGTTGACACTAATCCCACCTTCCTTCAGCCGCACTTCCTCTCTAAAAATGACCATTATCAGCCCACTTTATCCTGCCAAGTCTTTATAGGGTTAGGATGTAATTACAGATGTGGAAGGATTTTTTAGCTCCATATGGCTCTGGGAGCATAGTGTGACATCATTATGGAATCTCTGGATAAGACGCCCTCCTCATGGTAAGTCATCCAGAGACCAGCCGCTTCTACCATGGTGCTATTTGGGGGAAGCCTTGGAACTAGTTACTCCCTACACTTTCTTGTTCTTTTTCTTTCTTTTTATTGTTGTATGTTTACAGAAAAACCAGGCAGGATCCTCATACACTGCCCCATCCCTGTACATATCTTTCCATGTTAATGCTCTGCAGTAGTGAGGTAGCTTTGGTGTCACTGATGAACCAGCATCGCTACAATTATATTGCTAACTATAGTCCATAGTTTACAACTGAATTCAATCTTAGTGCTCTATGGTTTATCGTGTTTTATTTTCTTTTTTTAAGGTTTTATTGTGGCAACATTTATACAGAATAAAATCTTCTACTTTAACCACTTCCAAATCATGGTATTTATTATACCACAAGGTTGTACTGCCATCACTTCCACCCTTTACTAAAACTCTTCCATCACCTGTCACCTTAATCAATAGTAAATATTCTGGCACACCTCCTGGAGCCCAGCTCTGTGAGCCCCTCCCTCACCATGTCTGTCCTTCTACTCCTCACAGGTTCACATGGAAACCAAGAAACAACAGGTGGAAGCAGCTGTTGAGAGGCCGCAGGTAGAGGTGGGGGACAGCAGCGCCCCCTGCTGGCCAGGTCGAGGGAGCTGGGGGACAGCAGCGCCCCCTGCCGGCCAGGTCGAGGGAGCTGGAGCAGGTTGAGCAGGAGCGCGAGGACTAAGTCCAGAAGGTCCCTGAGGAAGTCCCCATCTTGGGGCTCTCATCAAGGAGCTCGAGAAGTTTCAGCCACCAGAATGCAAGCTCCTAAAGGTGAGCCACTTCCTGCCACATGAGAAAGAAGAAGGAGGCAGAATGCCCCGTGGAGGGACACTGGAGAGAGGGAGGAGGGGTTGGGGATTATTTCTAATGAGGGGCCTGGGGGGCACCCGACTCCTTCAGCCCAGAAAGGAGATGAGGATGACCGCCCTGGTCACCAGGTCTTGTTAGGGCGCTTGGCAGAGTCTTGGACTGAGGTGGCCCTTCTAGCTGTGGGGTCCTGGCAATTTTCTTAGTCTCTGTAGACAATGGAGTATGAATAGCACTTCAGCACACAGCTGTTGCTAAGATTTTAAGAACTAATCCAGGTAAATTCTCAGCATGTTCCTGAAATTGTAAGAACTAATCCAGGTAAACACTCAGCGTGTTGCAGAGATTATGAGAACTAGCCCAGGTAAATGCTCAGGGCGGTCCTGGCACCCAGGGAGACTGCAGGAGGTGGTGACTGCTGTGGTGTCACCAGCATCATCCTCCCAGTTAGCGGAGCTGGTTTACATCCCGAGGCCCAACTGATAACTCTAGGTCCAGTCCCTGATCTCCACACACTCACCTGCTGGAGGCAGAACACTTCCCAAGGATGAGGTGGAGACAGGAACCAGCACAGAGGAACAGGCAGCTCCATTAGTGAGGGAAGTCAAGGTGAAGGAGCTCCAGGAGCAGGTCATCCAGCAGGAGGACCTCTCTGCAGGAGGAACTTTGAGCTGGTTCTTCAAGGAGGAAAGGATGTGAAGGACCAGGGAAGGACACGTGGAACTAACTTCTGCTCTTTCTGCTTTTGTAGGACGTGGAGTCATCGGAGCAGGGAGGCCCATTCCCCAGCCCCCCCCCCCTTTTAAATGCAGCATTTCCAGGGAAGGGGGCTCTCAACCCCCCGACAAGAACGATTTTGCAGAAAAGCACGGGCGCTCTGACATACACACCATGTCAATCACTCATACAAATACCCAAGCCCACCACAGGATGGGCACAAAGAGTCACATCGTTAAAAATTGATTATTTGATATTGGGGGACACTCTCACCCCCCGTGAAATGATCATAAATAATAATCATGTTTTTAGGCTTGTCGTGGAACACCTGTTTAGTCTATGAAATGATTAGTACTCAAGCCAGTGTCTAACACCACTTTAAATGTAAAATTCACAGGGGAACTGTCTCCTATGGAATATACATGTAAGAAATGAAGATTAGTTTAGTTTTCACATAAAGGAAGAAAATATTGATTAAGGTAACCTGGCAGCCTACTGCCTCAGTCTCCCACTTCCGGGTTAAACAGCAGCAAAGGAAACTAGCTTAAACCAGTCCTATAGGCAGTAAAAAAGATGCCCAAGAAAGAGCTAAGTCAATACCAATTCAGCACTAAATTCTATTCCTTATTTGACAAAGGGGAGCAGGTAAAAACTAAAATGTTGGAATGTGATGGGGGAAGCAGTTAATCACAAACTTTTACACGGGAAAGTTAGATCTTCTCAGATAGGCTCTAACTTCTGAAGTATCCAGTCTATGGAGAAACACAGGAAGGGCTTGCGTGCTAGGCTTACGGATACAAATCATGTCATTTTTCTTTGTTCGGGGCGCCAGCCACGTTTTTTGGTTGTGCACCCCTTCTTGCAAGACTGAGAATAAATTTTTTTCTTCTCCACAATCAGGTGAGCCTTATTTTCTTCAAGAAGAAGCTTTCTTTCTAACACATATAATCTGGAACTGAGAGGACCAGAGATGCCTTCTATTCATCTTTCCCACCCAACTCCCCCTTTTCCTCCAGAACTTTCAAATGCTGTGAGGAAGGGCAGCTCCAGGGTCTGGCAGGCTCTGGAATGCAGGCGTTTTCCTTCCTCAGTGCTCAGGCATTAGCCGTCTGCCCTGGGAGGGAAAGAGAACACTTGCTGTGTGCTGTGTGCCCTTCATGAGCAGAGGGGCTGCACCAGGTACCCCTGAGTCAGGAGGTGCCTCTCACCTGCTTGTCCAGGAGTCTGGAAGGGCCTTGGGGGCTCCTGGAGAAAACAGCGGTTACCTTGGATGGAGAAGGAGGGGAGAAATGGTATTGGAAAAATGTAACTGCAATGCTTTATCTTCTAGGGAAAGACTGAATCCCATTTGTCAAAAGATACGGACTGGATGTATTTGGGTGTTGGGTCCACGGTTATTCACTAGGCCCCTTAGAGCACTTGTAGGCCTGAAATAATTAGAAGAAAAAAACCAAAACGTGTTCTTCATAAGGCTTGCGCTTTTTTCAGAGTCTATTTGATATGTGTGTGGTTTTTATTTTTTTCCATAATTTGTTTCCTTTCCGAAGTCAATTTTGTTTTCAGCAATTTTGTCACCCTCTTAATTCTCCCAATGTATTGATACCATAGGGCTACAATTTTTTTTTTTAAGGGAAGAAAAGCAGTTTATTTCAGGGCGCTCCAGCTGCCCGGCACCCCTGCAGGTGCCTCTCCCCGTCCTCAGCCGAGCGCGGAGGCGGCGGCTCGGGAAAGGCCCACCCAGGTGCAAGCCCGGCGGCGGGAGAGCGGGAGACGGAGCTGAGGAAGGCAGAGCTGCTGCCCGCAGCCCCCGGGCACCTCGAAGGCGGCCCGGGGCCTGGACGGAGCCCGCGAGCCGCTTCCCTCCCCGCGCCGAGCGGCCTCTCCTGGGCCGGACGGGGCGAGGCCCGGGCGTCCCGCTCGCGCAGGCGCAGAGCCCCCGCTGACGCCTCGATGGAGTAAAGCCCGCCTGCGCGCCCAGCGCGGACAATGTCCTTTTCCTATTGGTCCAAATGGGGCCCGCCCCCTCAGTCATTGGTTTTCCTTCCTGTCCGTCACTGAGCCAATCTCCACGGCCGGCCCAGCGGCTTTTTTCAAATAAGCGCGCAAAGGCGGCTTAAACGGTCAAAAGCAGAGAGTTCGTGCGGACCCTCCCTGCTCTGAGAGGACGCGCCCCCTTATTTGACCTCTAACCTCGAGTAAAACAAGCCCCTGGAAGGACCCGCGGGCTGTTCAGTTATGGGGGCGCAGGTCTAGTCCCGCCCGGAATGGCCGTGGCTTGGCCGCTGATTGGCCAACAAGCTCCTCCCAGGCCCTCATTGGCGCATGCTAACGCCTCCTTTGGCATAGAGCCTGGAAGGGGCCGCCCAGGGGAGGAGAGGACTATTTAAGTTTTTTTTTTTATTGTTGTAGTTTGAGTACTAGCTTTTTTTTTTTTTTTTACTTCGATACCTTTTCAAATTGGCAGATATCAAATTGAAATATTTTAATTTTTTTTTGTTAAAAATGTGTGTATATTTTTTACCCTTAAATCCTATTAACTTTACCAAGTGAAACCAAGACATACTGTTTTTGAGCCAATTAAGAAAGCTGCAATATTTTTTTTGTCTTTATTTTTTTAATATTACATGCAATTTTTAAAATGCAGTATTTTGGGGTAGTGAACAAACCTGAAATGACTTAGTGTATTCCAGACTATTGAAAGAAAACCACCTTAAGAATTTTGTGGGAAGTTTTAGCATCTCAAAAGCAAGAGGGAAGGCAAATTGACGATCATACCTTAAAAAAAAAAAAAAAAAAAAAAGACAGGAAATGAGAGTAACTTTGTCTTAAAGTAAAAATGTCTGGTTTTGCCAGAAGGTGAAAGAAGGTAGTCAAAGCTAAACTTGAGGTATATAGTAAGTTGTAGGAGGCTTGAGAGGAAATGGACTTTATTTGTCTTGGTTTATAATGCCTGCAAATAATAAGCTTGAAAAGAAACAATGAAATGTGTTGAAAATTTCACAATATTAAATCAATTTTGGTGGATTAATTGATTAGATGGAAAAAAGACTGGTGAATTTTACCGTAAAATTTCACATGGGCGATTATAGAAAGTGACTTAGAATTTAATTTCTCTGTTGAACGTAACAGCGAGGCCGTCCCCCCAACCTGCCCCCCACTCGCTGGTCTCCAGGCCTCCTGGAGGAGAACTCCCGGGGCTAGTGATTCTCTGCAGGAAGCAGGGCGCCTGCTGTGTCGAAACTGCTGGCTTTGCATGATGGGCTGTCGGGGGTCCGCGGCCCCCCGCGAAGGGCAGGAAAGGGGGTGACAGGGTCCGTTGCCCGCGGGGAAGGGCGTGGTTTGGGACTGGTGCCTCGACCTGGAGGCCAGCGTGTCAGTGATCTATGAAAATGGCTCGCTGTTTCCTTGACCCAAAAAACCCCACAATATCATGTAGATCAAGAGTTTCGAATCTTCGTGTCACTTTAAGAACACCCAAGAAACTGCTCAGGCCATCAAGTTTGTGCATATTGGAAAAGCCACCAAATATCTGAAAAGTGTCACCTTACAGAAGCAGGTGCACCATTCTGTCATTACAATGGTGGCGTTGGGAGGTGCACCCAGGCCAAACAGTGGGCTGGACACAGGGTCGGTGGCTCAAAAAGTGCTGAATGTTTGCTGCACATGCTTCAAAATGCAGAGAGTAATGCTGAACTTAAGGGTTTGGATGTAGATTCTCTGGTCACTGAGCACTTCCAGGTAAACAAAGCCCCCAAGATGCGCCGGCTACTTACAGAGCTCATGGTCAGATTAACCAATACCTGAGCTGCCCCTGCAGCGTGGAGATGATCGGTATTGGAAAGGAACAAATTATTTCTACACCAGAAGAGGAGGCTGCACATAAGAAATAGATATCCAAGAAGAAACTGAAGAAACAAAACTTATGGCTCAGGAATAACTTCACTATACAATAAATGCAAATAAGGTTAAACAGACACACACAGCAAGCTCATAGTCTTTAAAAGGCCTCGACAATGAAGTCCTGAGACCTGGATGTTTAAAATGATGTCAATTCAAGTGAATGCTGACCATTATATGAAATACATTCAGCCAGTGGAAATGAAAATTGGAGAAGACTGTAAATAGATCACTGCAAATGATTTCTCTGTGTAAATGAATTATACAATTTAAAAAAAATGGGAGCAAACAAATAGAATTCATAACTTCCAAATTAGGAAACGAGAAGCAATGGAATAAAGAAAGCTCACGCAATTCAACAAAGATATGAAAAAAAGAGTGAAAGAAACTGAAAAACTGATACAATGAATTCACAAAATAATATGATATAAATTGATATATCAATAGCCCTAATAAATATAAACAGAAAAAAATTATTTGCCAAAAGATAAGCTCCTAGATTAGATTTTTAAATGCAGCTATGCTATTTACAAAAGGACTCAAGTGGTGATACTGAAAGATTTAAAATAAGGGAAACAGATGTGGCTCAAGTGATTGGGCTCACACCTGTCATATAGGAGGCCCAGGGTTCGATTCTGGGAGCCTCCTGGTGAAGGTGAGCTGGCATGTGCAGGAGTGCTGGCTCACACAGAGAGCTGGTGCAGAAAGAGGACACAACTAAAAGAGACACGGAGGACAGACAATAAGAGACACAGCCGGCCAGGGAGCAGAGGTGGCGCAAGAGATTGAGCCCACTACAGAAGGTGCCAGGATCTGTTCCCGGTGCTACTAAAAGAGAAGAGCACACAGAGTAGAGAGCGAGTGGGGGCAGGGGAATGAGTAAATCTTAAAAAAAAAAAAAAAAAAAGATTTAAAATGATACTCCAGGCAATGACAACCAAAGGAAAGTGGAGGTAACTGTATCAATATCAAAGAGGAGCAATATATACTGGTAAATGAACAATTTATCTGGAAACTGTAACAATTCTAAGGTTTAATACATCTAATAATTCATTGCAGAATTACACAGAGACTTTGATAAGGCAACGTAGTAGGAGATTTTAAACACATCTCTCTGTTGTTGATTTTATTTTTACATTTCAGAAAAATCTTTTACTTTTAATATCAATTATGTGAGCAAATTGTTGATATTTAAAGATAAAAAAATAAGGATACAGACTATTTGAACCACAAAATAAGCTCTTCTGTGGGAATGTGGAGAAGAATGGGAAAGATACAATTAATGTGACCTATGGACTATAGTTAACAGCAATACTGCAATATCCTTGCATCAATGGTAAAGATTTACTATGTTAATAATAATAGGAAGTTATGGAAAAAATTCTTCCAACAAAGATATAACATATCTGAAAAACAAAATAAGATTCTTCTACAGGGCATACATGGAATCCTGAACTTAGTGAAAATATACACTTTTTGAGTACTCATGAAACAGGAAAAAAAATGACCAAGATCTGGGTGCAAAAGCAAAACAATGTCACTATCAAAGCAAAACATTCTATTTTATGGAAAAAATGACCAAGATCTGGGTGCAAAAGCAAAACAACATCACTATCAAAGCAAAACATTGTATCACCCAGAAGCGAGCATGGTCTTGCATGGAACTGCGACCATCGTAGTTCCATGGTCGGAGGCGTGTGATGACTTAAAAGCACTGTTCTTTCTGTTGTCACAAAATTGTTCTTGCAAATATTATCTTGCAAAGATTCTTTCAAGACTCCTGAACTTCAGATACTGTCACTATGCTCAGTAGGAGGCAGTAAAACTTGTAATTTCTAAAGTGTCTGCTTTGTTAGTGATTTTCTATTTGATAATAACAGCCCTGGTAAAAATATTTGAATAGGCATCTGTTCCTATGAGGTGTAAATACTTGTAAGATTTCTTTATCTGTCAGAAGAGCTTTGAAAGCTACCTCTGACCCTCCATCCAAAAGGGCGTAATGAAGTGTGTCTGAGTGATTATCATCCCATCAATCACGTAGACATTGGTTTCTGACAATGTACTATTAAAAGTAAAATAAACAAAGGCCCTTAACGTGTACATTTACAAAATTTAAAAGCACACTTCTAATTATTCATGAGTCAAAGATGAAGTCATAAGGAAATTTTTAAAATTCTGGAATTTAAAGACGATGAAACATCAAGTGTCTGATGCGCTGAAACACTTGTACCAGTTCTTGAAAACTGCACAGTAACACCCCCCCCACACACCCTAGTAGTTCAAGACAACAAGCGTCTGCTCTTACAGTTTCTGAGTCAGGGTCGTGTGGCTTGGCTGGGGGTCCTGGCTCAGGTCTCCAGGACATCCCCTTCCAGGGCACTCCCGTGGCTGGGGCAGGTTCCAGTTGTCATGGCTGCTGGACTGAAGCCTCAGGGCCCCCCCACGCTGACCTCTCCAAAGGTTCTGAGGGTCCTCAGACTGACAGCTGACCCCAGAGCAAGGGGGGAGAGAGGGAGGGGGAGAGGGTGGAGAGGAGGTCCAGGGCCTTTTACAACAGGCTCACCCCTCACTCCCCCCTTATTCCTATAGGTGCCAGTGAGTTACTAAGGCCAGTCCTTACCCAAGGGTGGGCTTAAGCGCCTCCTGTTGATGGGAAGAGGATCAAAGAATTTGCCACCACAGCATTATACGAACAGAAATTTATCAACTTAAATGCATATATCAGGGGGAAAGACTGAAATGAATTATCTAAATCAATAAGTTTTTAAAAATCGAGTAAAGTTAAAGAAATATGAGCAAATATAAATGAAGTGGAAAGCAAAGACATAAAACTGTTCAGCAACATTGAAAGCTTGTTCTCTGAAAAGAATACTAAAATAGCAAGCCTGTGGGAAAGGTCACCAAGAAAACAAAAATCACCAAAAAAAAAGTTAGAAATGAAAAACAGCAAAAGTACACTGCCAAGGGTCCTTATGTCAATATCTTTTATGCTGATAATGGGCACTTTTCTATGAAATGAGTTATCAAAACTGGCTCATGATGACATAGAAAACTTGGATAGATCTATATCCACTTTTTAAATCAAATTATAAATTAATATTCTAATCCCTCTTCCCCACAGAAATAAGTACCCAGTCCACTTGAATTTTACAGGCTTATTCTATCAAACCTTCGAAAACCTCAGAAAACCCTCACAACAAAGTACTACAGTAAACAGAGAGAATGCCTCTCAAGCCATTTAGGGGTCCAGCATAAAGTTGATACTAAAACTGGGTGTAAAGAAGGGAAATCTCCAGGCCAGTTTTGCTTCTGAACATTGATATAAAAATCCAAACTAAAATAATACACAGAATCCAGCAAAAATATTTTTAAATAATAGTTTATCCCAGGAACACAAAAATTTAAAAAATCATGAATGTCATTCCCAGATGAACAGATTAAAGGACAAAAACATGATTACTTCAATAAATGTAAGAAAAGCCCTTGATATCATGTAATATCCTTTTAACTAGGAATTGAATTTTCCTGCCCTCTAAAAATATGCTAGTCATACTTGAAACATCAAATTTAACATATTTAATTCTGACAAAATAGAAGCATCCTTTAAAATCAGGAATAAGATAAATATGCTATCATTGTTTCTAACAACCCGACACTAGTTGTCCAAGGCAATTAAACAAAAGAAAGAGAAATGGTAAGTATTAATACTGAGATGAAAGAAAAAAAAGCTACTGTATTCTCTGTCAGGGTGACAGTTTCATGTTGGATGGACCCCAGAAAATCACGTACTTAGAGCTAATACATTCCTGTATGTGGAACCTATTGTTGGTGGGAACTTCTGGTTACTTCAGCTAAGGGACTTTTGATTAGGTTAATTTAGTAAGGCATGGGCCAGGGTGGATCTTAATCTTCTCAATGGAGTCCTTTATAAATGAATACGGATGAAATCAGAGACACAGAGAAACCCCCAGAGGTGAGAGAAAGATCCGGAAGTCAGAAGCTGAAATCAGTGGACACAGAAGCAGAGAGAGGGCCACAAAGCAGGTTGAGAGCAAGGAAGCCTGGAGGAGGGAGAGCCCAGGAGCCGCCTGTGCCCCGATCGCTGGTAGCTGGTCTTCAGGGAGAAAAGTCTTGCCTGCCGAAACCTCGATTTTCATGACCTTGAAGTGTAAGCTCTAAGTTAACAGGTCCCCATAGTAAAGTCAACCCATTTCTGCCTATTGCTTTTAGCAGCTTGTAGCAGACTAAGACAGTCATCATTTTCTCAATCAACATTTTTTCTTAACCACTCCCGAGCCCTCTAAGATTCTTCAGGAACCTCCAGTCTTTCCTCTGTCCACATCCCAGAGTTGGGCTGAGCACCTCCCATCACTTCCACGCCACGTGCTCAGCAAGCTCTCCACTCCATTTTCTCTTCTCTTATTCCTTCCCCCAAGAACCATCACCTTGTTATCTCATCATAGTTAGTGCCTTATGCTAACGTACAGCTGAGATCAGAAGGGGCAGGGACCACAGAGCCTTAAGTGGAAAGAGGAAGGCTGAACCCTCATAGACCTCGCCCGCCACTTGTGTCAACACATGGCAACAGACTTTGGGTAAGAAAGTACCTCATGGTACCTTGAGTTGGACTCATCAGGGCCTGCCAACTGTAAGCTTCTACCCCAAATAAATATCCTTTATAAAAGCCAACAGATTTCTGGTACTTTCCATCAGCACCCCTTTGGCTAATACACCCTGAGTTAGTTCTATCAATGTAAACTGTAGTCCAAACCTTTGAAGGGCTCGTGATATGAGTTATTAACATTTTACTATTATAACAAAAACATGCAGTGCTTTGGTCAACAAGGTTTTATTGAGCGCCTCTCCTGCCCAGCAGCTGGTACTATGGAGAATACAAGATAAGTGTAAGATACAGCGTCCACCAGCTGTGGAATAGGATGTCCATGTGACTTGGGCAGCAGGTGATGTATACAGAGTGGGTGACTCCAGGCTGGAGACTCAGAGGCCAATGGGACCACGGCCGTGTGAAAGCTTTAGAGCAGGGGTGGAGGAATTAAAACGTAGGCAAGCAGGGAACCGGCAAATGAAAGGGGGCTATAAACAAACAACCAGTGAGGATGGAGACTTGAGATGTCTGGTGCACGGAGACGAGGACACCCGAGCTGTGGGAGTGGGTGCCTGGCCTGGGTGCTCACTGTGGACCTCTCTGCCTTCCTTTCCTACTCCCACACAGCCCCGCCTTCCTCCCCCTTAGGAAGGTGGAACCTGGATGTTGAAATCGCAGCTGAGTGTGGCGGGGACAGCAGCTCACTGCAGCCCACCAGAGGTGCTCTGCTCCCTGGACATTCCCCCTAGGGCTCAAATGGGCTGGTCCTGGCAGGATCTTCTATTCTCTTAGACTCCCCCTCCAGGGACCACCACGTGATGATGGATCCATCACAGCCACGCCGCCTTCCCAACGTCAGGGGGGCCTAACCCCTCCCCCGAGGGCCACAGGCGGCTCAAGAATGTCCGAAGCTCCAGAAGCGGCACAGGCCACGCTGGACCACCGGAGCTCCTGCGGGACGACCCCCGGTGGCCTCTACCGGGCCTGGGAAGGCTCAGAGGCCCCTGCTAAGGCTCATTTTAGCATTTCCTGCATGCTGGGCTGAGCTGGGGTGGGGGGTTCTGTAACCGCCACAGAAGGTGGAGAGCAAAGTGCACCTGGGCAGGGGGGAGCTGCAGGATCTGAGGAGAGCAGCACGACCTCGGGTGGAGTCAACTCCCCCCCCCCCCGAAGAGCCAGCTGGGCAGGACAGAGCAGACTGGGGTGTTCACTCAACAGGCAGACTGCTGAGCTGGGTCACGGGTGGTCAAGACACAGGCAGTGCCTTCGTGGACGTCACAAGCTCTCACAGCGGCCAGGAAGAGAGGCAGGGCGGCAGTACCAGGAGCTATGGCTCTGCGACACCTCTGCCAAGGGAGGTGACAGTGGACGTGGCCTCCCCTGCCCCTACACGGGGAGGTAACAGTGGATGGGCCTCTCCTGCCCCTGCACGGGGAGCGGGTGACAGTGGACAGGGCCTCTCCTCTCTGCTGCCCCAAGCCCAGCGCACCCCCCCACCCCCAGGTCGCAGGGCCGCGGCGTCCTGGAGGACCGAGGCACCGAGGCGTGGACGTCACGGCCGCAGCAGCAGGCGCGTCCCCGGCCACCTGAGCCACAGGAAGGGGACCAGGCGCTGCGTGAAGGTGGCCGAGAAGGTGTAGAGCAGCTCCTGTGACTCCGCGTTGGTGAACGTCACGGTGCCGCCCTCGTAGTCCAGCGCCACGCCCACCCTCCGCGGCCGCTTTGCGGGTAAGAGCTGGACCTCGGGGCGGGTGTGGGCCCAGACCCCCGCACGGGACAGGCGCAGCGCCCACACCCCGTCCTCCGGCCACAGGGGGAGCGCCCCCTTCCTCTCCACGGAGTCCCTGGCCACGCCCACCAGGCAGCTGCCCACCGCCTCCTCCCCGCCCCCCTCTCCCTCGTCCTCCTCCCCCTGGGAGTCCTCGTCCTCTTCTGTTTCCCACCCGTCATACCCATCGCCGTAACAGTCCTCCTCGTCGTAGTCGTCGTCGTCGTCGTCGTCCTCCTCCTCCTCCCCCCCCTCTTCTCCCTCCTCCTCGCTGTCCTCTTCCCCGTCCCAGGACCAGCCCTCCCTCTGCACCTCCACCTCCCAGTAGACCCTTCCCCAGGTGAAGCCCTTGCTGCCCAGCACCCCGGGCTCACAGTCGAACTGTTGGGGGAGGTGGGCCCGGCAGCGCAGGCTGCGGTACGACACGCACTTCCGGTCCTCCGACAGCAGCAGGTGGCCGCTGGCCGACTGCGGGTCCAGGGTGACGCTCACTGGGGGACAGGGAGGGGCGTGTCAGCGGGGGGGGCGGAGTCCCCAGCCCTGGGAAGTGCTGCGCAGGCCTGGGGGCGGGGGCGGAGCGGGGCTGCGGGGGGCTGGCCGGGCCCTCGGGGCGCTGCTGGCTGGACGCTGGCGCCAAGGGCCAGGCGCTGAGCTGGGGAAGCCCAGGGAGGTCCGTGAGGCCAGGACAGGCGAACGGGGGGAGCAGAGCCTCGACGCAGACTCCACAAAGGAGCTGCCGGGCGCGCCAGGGCTGGGGTTTGGGGAGGCTCTGGGGGCGCAGGGGCAGCCGCTGTCCTCACCTGCATGGACCCTGGGCACTCACCTGTTGTATACTCCAGGTCCCTCAGCAGCTTCCCTGTGGGGAAAAGAAAGGATGCGGTGGACCCCGGGCCAGCAGACATGCCGCCTTCCCTGAGCAGAGGCGGATATCCTGGGGAAGGTCCATTCTGAGACGCTCAGGAGAGAACCACCAGGCTCAGGAGCCAAGCCCGACTCCGACGCCCGCCGAGCCGCCCCATTACCTTGGAACTCTCTCAGGCCTTGCTGCAGGGAGAGGAGTTTATCCGAGAATTCACTAGTCCTTTTCTTAATCACCGGAGCAATGGGCTTCCCGATCCAGACCTTCTTCCGGGGATACCTGAGGGGACGGCAGCCATAAGAACTCACTTCCCTCCTCTTCCTCAGGACAGCTGTGAGGGGCAGGGCGGGCATGACCCCCCACTTCAGAGGGAAAGCAGAGCTTAGAGATCATGTGAACTGCCCAAAGCAGGGGTCAAGCCATCAGAGCGCTTCCGTCTGCACCATGTCCCGCCCTGTCCACCCCCAAGGCGCTTAGTGGCCAGGAGCTGGGCTTGGAGACCTTGCTCAGGTGCAGAGCAGGTCTCCAGCTCCCCAAGGAGGCGTTCCTGCTCCCCAGGAGGGAGGGTCCCCGGATGGACCCTAGGTGAGGGTCCTCTAGAGCCCTTATCACTGCCCTGTCGATTCAAATGGACCATGGAGAGGAGGGGAGGGGGCTCAGTGTGGAGGGTCAAGTGAACCATGGAGAGGAGGGGAGGGGCTCACTGGGGAGGGTCAAGTGGACCATGGAGAGGAGGGGAGGGGGCTCAGTTTGGAGGGTCAAGTGGACCATGGAGAGGAGGGGAGGGGGCTCAGGGTGGAGGGCCAAGTGGACCATGGAGAGGAGGGGAGGGGGCTCAGTGTGGAGGGTCAAGTGGACCATGGAGAGGAGGGGAGGGGCTCAGTGTGGAGGGTCAAGGGGACCATGGAGAGGAGGGGAGGGGCTCAGTGTGGAGGGTCAAGGGGACCATGGAGAGGAGGGGAGGGGGCTCAGTGTGGAGGGTCAAGTGGACCATGGAGAGGAGGGGAGGGGCTCAGTGTGGAGGGTCAAGGGGACCATGGAGAGGAGGGGAGGGGGCTCAGTGTGGAGGGTCAAGGGGACCATGGAGAGGAGGGGAGGAGCTCAGTGTGGAGGGTCAAGGGGACCATGGAGAGGAGGGGAGGGGGCTCAGTGTGGAGGGTCAAGGGGACCATGGAGAGGAGGGGACGGAGTGTGCTGGGGAGGAAGCTCCTCACCTGCTTAGGAAGTCCCTGGTGTCCTGGAAGGAAAACACAAGACCAAGATGAGTCACCGGACACCTCACGTGTCCCTAGTGCTGCCCTAGAAGCTGGAACACGTCCCTGGACAAGACAAATGTGGTCCCTTCACGGGAGCTAAAATTCCAGTGGGGGCAGTGGATCAAAAGAAGAACAAAAAAACCCCAAAATAATCACAATGACTGAAGCAAACGGGGAGGGGAGAGAACGACAGCAGTGACCACTGGAGACACGTGTACTGGGTAGTGACGGAAGAGGAGGCGCGGGCTGGTGACGTGGGCAGGGGCCGGGGCAGGGAAGGCAGGGCCCACGGCGTGCTCAGGAGGGAGGATTTCATTTTACGTGGAGTGGGAGGTCAGCAAGGGGCTCAGGGGCGAGTAGGCGTGTTTTACGGTGTGAAGACAGCCAACCCCAGGACCCCTTCCCTCGGTGACAGAACGGGGGTTACAGGTGCAGGCGGCCCCCCACCCAGAAGCTATACTCCTGATTCCCTGGCACCTGGGTCTGGCCATGTGACCCAGTCCCACCAATGGAAAGGGATGGAGAAGGAATCAGCGATCGTCATGTTGGGATCACGTCCTTTAAAATGGGAACTGCCCTCGACTTCCCCTCTGGGCCTCCTGCTGCTCCGTGGGGGGCTGAACAGCCAGTCCCGACTGCAGGTCTGAACCCACAAGGTGGGAAGAAGGTGGAGCCCACCCCGGCGCAGCCCTGCACTGCCTGGTCATCCGTGCCCCTACCCTCGTCTTCTGACGGCAGGGATGGCGTTTTCAGGAGTGTCCGATGGTTCCCCTGCTGAGACAGGCCCGAGACCCCCACGTGGGCAGGCACTGCCCATCCTGGCCCAGGAGGCAGAACAAACACGCCCCGTCCCAAGGCGGCTGAGCCTTGCTCAGACGGTCGCTGCTCGGGGAGGCTGCGGTGTCCATCCTCCAGCTGTAGAACGTCTCCGCCTCCAGGGAGCCCTCCCAGAGGCACCCTCCCTCTCTCCATCTGGCTTCTCTGGTGGTAATTCCAGGATCCCCCATCTCTGCTCCCATCCCCAGTTGTCCGTCCTCTCCTGACCCTCCCAGCGCTTGGGAGAAGCTGCGGTGCAACCCTCTGGCACCTCAAGACCTCAGAAACCTTCACTAGAGAGGCACCTGCAGGGACCCAGAGGGGCTCATGGTGCGGTGAGGATGGTGATGAGGTCAGCACCCTCCCCCCCATCTCTATGGCACTTGTTCATTTCTGTTTCCTGAGACAGGGCGTCAAGCGACACCTGGCAGGTACCACATTATGCCCACTTGATCCTTAAAGGGTGGGGAGGGTCACGGGTGACACCCCGTGTCCAGACAAGAAAACGGAAGCCTCAAGCGCATGCCGGGTGGCCCGCGGGGACCCGCTGACCTGCAGGAGCTCTGCAGCCGGCTGCTGGGCCTTGTCCTCCAGCTCGGAGATGGCCGTGGCCAGGTGTGAGAGCTCGCTGGCTGCCCTGGCCTGGAACTTCCCCTGGCCCTCCACGAGCTCCTGCTCCAGCTTCGCCAGCTGCTCCAGCAGGTGCTGCTCCCGCTCCCTCAGGAACTGGTGGCCCTGCTCGAACGCCACCACAATGTCCTGCCTCTGCTCCTGGAGCTTCTTCTACAGGGGTGGGAAAGGGAAGGGGTGAGGTCCCCCAAGGCTAGGCACCCCCAGGTCCCCGTGAGCGGGTGAGGCTGGCTCTTCCTGAGTCGGGGGTTTCGGGGAGCCTCTGGTCCCCTTCTCTCCTCCAGGCTGCTGTGTGATCAGGACTCGATCCCGCCCGGCTGCTCAGCTCAGGGCTCTGGCCACGGAAGCCCGGGCTCTCTGCTGAGCCAGCCAGAGGGCGGGGCTCACGCCTGAGCCACACAGGCTTTCCTTCCTCTGGAGGCTGGCCTGCCGGTCCCTGCTCAGGGACCACGCCCTCCCCTGCCCTGGAGCCCCCTGCCCGGTCTTCAGATCCAGCCGCAGGCAGGCCACTGTGGCCTGGAGGTGGCTCTGAACGTGGCTGACCATGCTTCACTCTCCCTATGGAGAGCCTGACCCTCCGCCCGGCTGCCCCGCATCCCTGTACTGGCCCCCTCCCCACAGACGCCCCTAGAGGCCTGGAACCTCTGACCTCCCCACCAGCGCTGAGCAAGCGCGCAGCAGGCTGCCTTGGTTCTGTTACTTGAGCCCTGGGGCCTGGATCAAGTGGGCCCCAAGTGGGCCCTGCACGGCGCCACGAGCTGGGGGCCTTGGAGCCTTCCCGGGCTCCCCGCCAGTGCTCAGCCTGCAGCCAGCGCCTTCCTTCCGAGCCCACAGTTTCTTGCCACAATCAGGGATCATGCCCCGCTTCCTTAACCTTTAATTTTATCACCCCCGTTTGGAGAAGAAAAAGGAAGCAAAGCCCTCAATTCCTTCCGCCTTAGCTCTTCCTGGGAAAACAAGGGGCAGAGGTAGAAGTCAGAGAAGGAAACTTTCATCCAGGAAACCGCACACTTGTCGGTGGAGAACAGCTCAGGCTGCAGGGCCTGCACCAAGGCGGCCCCTCCAGCCCGGCTCGGCCCCAGAGCGCCTCCCAGAGGCTGCCCCTGGCTCCCTGCTCGTGCGCCCCTCCGCACTGCCCCGCCGGAAGCGCCTCCCAGCCGCAGACCCTGGCTCGTGTGCGCCTCTGTACCCGGGTCCTTAGCTCCTGCTCCAGCCACCCCTCCACCCCACCTCCGTCCCTGGGTCCCTAGCTCATGTGCTCTCCCACACTCCACCCCCAGTCCCTGGTTCCCTTGCTCCCACGCCCCTCCCCATTCCCCCCCCCCCCACGAACCCGATCCCTAGCTCCCTAGTACCTGGCTCCCTGGCTCGCGCGCCGCACCCCCTCCCCATGCCCCTGGCTCCCTGGCCCCAGAGCCCTTCCACTCGGTCGCCCCTCCGCTCAGTCTTGCTAACCTCACTTACCAGCGTTGCCACGATGTCACTGTCTCCTTTCGCCTGGAAGCCCTGAATTTTGTCCCTGTCTCTCCTTAGTGTACTGAGGTGGTTCAGGATTTTCTCCTGTGGAAAGACAAGCAGCGGGACGAGTGAGTGCTCCGGGCGGGGCTACACGCCTTGGGGGATGCAGGGTTGAGCCCCACAGGACGGGGCGGCCTCACCCTGTGTGGCTGGGCGGCCTTGTCCACCAGGACGGCCGTGTGCCGCCGGTGCTCCCGTGACTCCCGGCACAGGACGCAGAGCAGCTGACCGTCGTCCTCGCAGAAGTAGTGCAGCTTCTCCCGGTGCCTGGCGCACAGCTTTGCGTCCTGCTGCTCCGGGGCAGCTTCTCCCAGCTGCTGGTCCTTGTCCACCCTCAGCCGTTCGATGTTCTCCACCAGGCTGGCCAACTGCCACACGGGCCTGACCTTCTCCTTCTTAAAGGGCATCTTGCAAAGCGGGCAGATGGGGCGGCCCCCTGCTGCGGGGTGGACGTCGGCGGCGCAGCCACGGCAGAAGATGTGGCCACAGTCGATGGACACGGGGTCGCGCAGGTAATCGAGGCAGATGGAGCAGGTCACCTCCTCCTCAAGGCTCCGCAGGGGGACTGACGCAGCCATGGCACCAGCACCACAGAGGGGCCTCCGTTCACAAGCAAGGCTTCTCCTCCTTGGAGACCAGAGTAAGGGGTCAAGAGCAGCAAGGCAAAGGGCAGATTAGACAACCTGTGCACTGCTACCAGCTCTGGCTGTCCATCCACCCACCCATCCATCCATCCACCCACCCATCCACCCATCCTTCAGTCCATCCTTCCACCCATCCATCCATCCACCCATCCACTCATCCATCATTCCTTATCAGCTCCTGCAAGGCTCACACAGTGTCATTTTACTGATCATCTAGTCCAACTCCTCATTTTACAGGCAAGGAATCTGAGGCCAGAGAGGCAGCTTGGGGGAGGGCAGGGCTAGAAAGCAAAGCCCTCTCCACCCACCTGCTGGGAAGCTGCTCCAACACATCCATTCTGATAGAGGAAGACATTAATCACCATCTGCTGGAAATTCATAGTAAAACTCGTGTCTGCAATGTCTGCTGTGTAAGATGCCCTTGCGGGTGTGCAATGCACAGACAAGGAGCACAGCGTTCAGGAGGGCCTTGGTGGAAATGAGAGCCTTCTGCTGGTGCCTCCAGGTCTCCAGCTTCAAAGACAATGACCGACAGGAGAGGCACCTGGCATCCCAGCTCTGGTGTCCCCATTTGGGCACTTCCTTGGGCTGGGCTCACTCCCCTAGGATGCTGGACCCCACCTGACCTCCACCAGCCTCAGTGGATGCACTCTCAGCTAATGCCTGACCAGCTGGCCCAGCTGTGCACAGGGTGGACCTTTCTGGCAAAACCATGAGGGAAGAAAGTGTGGGAGGAATCCTCTGTGCTGTCAAGAGCCGGCCCCTAAGGGGTGCCCAGAGGACTTAGGGAGCATGGGACTCAGCACCCAGAGGACTCAGGGAGCACAGAGTTCAACACCCAGAGGACTCAGGGAGCATGGAGCTCAGCACTCAGAGAACTGAGGGAGCACAGGGCTCAGCACTCAAAGACTTCGGAGGCACAGGGTTCAGTGCCCAGAGGACTGAGGGAGCATGAGCTCCCATGAGTGTTGAGGACTAAGGGAGCATGGGGCTCAGCACCCAGAGGACTTAGGGAGCACAGGGTTCAGCACTCAGAGGACTTAGGGAGCACAGGGCTCAGCACCCAGAGGACCTAGGCAGCACGGGGCTCAGTGCCAAGAGGACTTAGGAGCACAGGACCCAGCACTGAGAGGACTTAGGGAGCATAGAGCTCAGCTCTGAGATTTGGGGAGTGCAGGGCTCAGTGCTGAGAGGACCTGGCTCCTGTTTACCCTTGCAGCCAGGCCCAGCTCCTGTCTAGGTTTGATCCTCAGCACAGCCAAATCCACACAGGCAGGTGGCACCAGCTCCACTGACAAGAGTAATTTAAGTGCTCTGAGTCTCAGTTTATCCACCCATGTGGTGCACAGAGCCTGATATTTACCTCCAAGAGTTTCTAAGAGGGTTGAATGAAAGAATTACATTGAAAGTACTAAGAAATACATGGAAGGAAGTTCACCTGGGTATACATATAAGGCATATAAATGTATTCAAATATTCATGGGGCATCATCATGGTGGGTGTAGATTCACACAGTAACCAAAATATCAAATTCCCATCTGGGGGAGCTCTGCCACATTCTCTATTGGAACAAGAAGAATGCCCCAAGTACAGGACAATGACCTGTGAAGGAGGATGGTCCATTGAAGGACCCTTGATATTGATGACTATGCTTATAAACCTTTGCTCTTAAAATTGAAACTTAACCTAGTCACATAGGGTGCCTAAGAGTTACCTACTGGGAGCCACCTTAGTTGTTCAAATGTGGCCTCTCTCTAAACCAAATTCAGCATATAAAAGCAATTAACTTCCCCCCATCATGGGACATGACTCCTGGGAATGAGCCTCCTTGGCACCAAGGGATTGCTACCAACCAGCAATGCATCTGGGGGAAAAAAAAAAAAGACCTTGACCAAAAGGGGGAAATGCTGAAGACAAATGAGTTAGTGAGTCAGGAGGTCATCCCAGAGGTAACGCTTATGCACATCTCAATAGGGTCTCATTGACAGCCAAAGTAGATACTACCCCAAATAGAAAAGCTCCTCAGGGATATGCAGACATCCAGACACTGTAGTCAGAGCAGACAGCTCAGGAAGCTGGCCCCTTGCCAGTGGGCCCTAATCTAGTATTTATGCTCCCCAATGTGGCAGAATTAGACTCAGCCGTGGTTTCCCTATGTATGACTCTTTTGTCCTTCTATTAGAACCTATAATCAGTACTATAGTCAGTAGGTGTACATCCAAGAGACTTAAATCTTTGGACTGTCCATGTGCCAGCTGAGCCCTGAATCTCAACAGAGTTGTAACACCTACTTTCCAGTTCAGTGAACTCACCCAGGACAACTAACAGGAAGGAGATGATAGATAAACATACCAAAGAACCGAGAGTGCAAGCAAGAGTCCCATCCATCAGATGTATGGGGTCGAAACCCTTCTCAATTAATGGTGGAGTGGGCATCACCATCCCAGAGTCCTCAGGATTTGGAAATGAACTATGGACTGAAATAAACTTACTAGTATTCTACTATAGACTTACTGAGATTCTAGCAATGGAAAAAATACCATTGTTGTGGGGGCAGTGACCTTTGGATGTTCTGGGGTTACGGACAGGGAAAAACAGGTGTAATGGGAGGGGTGCATTTTCAGGACTTGAGTTGAATGGGAGAGAGTGTAAACTACAATGTAAACTATAATCCATGGTTAGTGGCAATGCTCCAAAATGTGTTTATCAATTGCAATGAATGTACCACACTGATAAAAGATGTTGCTAATGTGGGAAAATGTGGGAAGGGTGAGAAGCGGGGCATATGGGAATCCACTATATATTCTCTAACATTTATGTAATTGAAATATCTTTTGAAAAATAAGAAAAATGGGGGAAAATATCTTATAGAAAATAAAAACATCATAGGATGAAATAAAATGCAGTTACTTTGTTTAGATATTACAGTTTATCCACTTTAGGCATTACAATATTATTATTTAAAATATTTCAGTGATAGTCCTATTATTTTTTAGCACCTCAAACATTTAGATTTTAATTTGTCATGTAAGTTTATGCTGTATGTTCAAACATCAAAACTGCATACCAACACACATACCCCACAATGATACATGTGCTCATGTGCAAAACTACATAATACTAACATGCATTGCACACACACTCCTGATTATTCTAAATATTTTATTCATTTGAATTTACTTGTTTGTAGTATGCAATAGTACTTAAAAATTATTTTCTTCTTTCTGCATGCCTGTCTATACCAATCCAAATTAACTATATTTACATACATGCTTATGTGTGACTGAATATAAATGCTTTTCATCCTCAATATGATTGTAAAGTGGTGTTCATTTTACAGCTTTGTGTTCATTTGTTTTCCTACTTGTGGCAATACTATGCATTGTATTAATACTATCAGTGACATTAATAAATTCATAAATGAGACAACTGTTATTTAATTTTGTATATGATGTAATAATGAGGTTTGGATTAAAGTTAAATTTATTTTCCAGATAGAAAAGAAAAGAACTAAGCACACACCTGGAGCAGAGGGGTACCTGGAGAGAACCCAGAACCCGTTTCCCAAAACCAGGAGTGTTCAGACCCGAGAGAGAGAGAGCAGGGGTGGAGGCTGCAGGGTGCAGAGGCCTGGGCAGCCCAGGGCTAAGGCGGACCAGCCCCGCAGGCGCCGATGGAGGTCCTCCGCCGAGAGCCCCGGAGGCAGCTGGAGCAGGCTGGAGGACAGCGCAGGGTGCAGGGTGTCCAGAGGCTGGGTGAAGCCACGGGGTCATAGCAGCGTGGGGGCCGTTACTGCCGTTATAGGTTATGGAGGCAACGTCCTTCCCCGCACAGCTCAATGGCCTCCGCGTTAATTTAACCCAGTGTTGTTAATGACCCAGATATAAACCCAGCCTTTTTTTTTAAGGAGGTATCGAGAATTGAACCCAGGACCTCCTGCAGGTCAGGCACTCAACCACTGAGCTACACCCACTCCACGCCTCCCCCCCCCCGACTTTTTTTTTCCTTCGAGTTTTGTAAAAAGGAGGGGAGGGAGGAAAAAGGGGAGAAAAACCTTAAAAAAACAAAGGAAAAGAAAGAAAAAATGAAATGAACCAGGTTAACCACAGCCATGGCCCTCCAAGGAAAAAACAGAGGTGAGAGTTCAAACGCCGCCCATAGCACGCACATCTCAGAGGAGGGAGCCCGCCACGCAGCAGCCCCTGACCCCCCCACGCACACACATGTGCAGATGCTCTGCCCGCCTGGGCGCCGCTGCCACCAGCCCCGTCCTCCTCTGGTGTAACAGGGCACCAGGAGGCCTGGTCCAGCCTTCCGCCTCCTTGGCACAGAGCGGAGGTGGAGCGAGTCCATCTTCCCTTTTCCTCTTTGTCTCCAGGATCCTCTGGTGACTGGACAATGGGGGCAGGTTCCTCGGAGCCCGCTGGGACCATCGCGGTGGCAGACGGAGAGTGTCCGGTGTCGAGGGCACTTGAGACCACTCCTGGAGGACCGATCGCCTTCAGTGGCAGAAGCGGCAGGTGCCCGAGGGCTGCGAGGGTGCAGGGGTTCACCCTGCCCGCTGGCCGGTCGGGGTGGCACAAGGGGCAGGTCTGCTGGCTCTGCCGGATGGCGGCGGTCAGCGGGAGGTCGGCCTGCACCCCCCGCTCCTGGAGGCCGCTGAGCTCCATCCTGCCCTTGGCCAGGCCAGCTGGGCCTCGGCTCCTTCCCGGGGTCCTCCTGGAGGTCCGGCTGGGCCTCGGCTCCTTCACGGGGTGCTCCTGGAGGTCCAGCTGGGCCTCAGCTCCTTCACGGGGTCCTCCTGGAGGTCTGGCTGGGCCTCGGCTCCTTCACGGGGTCCTCCTGGAGGTCCGGCTGGGCCTCGGCTCCTTCACATGGTCCTCCTGGAGGTCCAGCTGGGCCTCGGCTCCTCCCCGTGGTCCTCCTGGAGGTCCCGCTGGGCCTCGGCTCCTCCCCGTGGTCCTCCTGGAGGTCCAGCTGGGCCTCGGCTCCTCCCCGTGGTCCTCCTGGAGGTCCAGCTGGGCCTCGGCTCCTTCCCGGGGTCCTCCTGGAGGTCCAGCTGGGCCTCGGCTCCTTCACGGGGTCCTCCTGGAGGTCCCGCTGGGCCTCGGCTCCTTCCCGTGGTCCTCCTGGAGGTCCAGCTGGGCCTTGGCTCCTTCACGGGGTCCTCCTGGAGGTCCCGCTGGGCCTCGGCTCCTTCCCGTGGTCCTCCTGGAGGTCCGGCTGGGCCTCGGCTCCTTCACGGGGTCCTCCTGGAGGTCCAGCTGGGCCTCGGCTCCTTCACGGGGTCCTCCTGGAGGTCCAGCTGGGCCTCGGCTCCTTCACATGGTCCTCCTGGAGGTCCAGCTGGGAGCGCAGCCGTGGCGAGGTTGGTGGCCCGGTTGGCTTGGCACTGCAGCACCCACTTCCCCGGCTCTAGCAGGTCCTCGGCCAGAGCCTTGACCGCGGCCTCACTCTCCCGGGGCTGCTCTAGCTGCGGATGGATCCAGAGCTGCCCCCGCGCTCACCAGGTCTGTCCTCCGGCCTTTGGGCCTTCTGCCGGCATTCCAGGCCTGCAAAGCTCCTTGGGCCCTGGCTGGCTCCTCTCCCTCGGGGCGGCGGGACCCTGAGCTCAGGGGCCAAGAGCGCCTCGGAGGACTTGCCACCCGCGACTGCTCAGTCTTTCCTCAAAACACCTTTGCCTGCTGGGAAGATGGATTCCTGCTGGGCCTGATGCTTCCTCCCCGCAGCAGCCCGGGCTGGCCGCGGGCACCGTCCGCTCGAATGGGGTCCCAGCGCGGATCCGACCGTGGGGTCCCGCCGCCTCCTCCCATAGCCCGTAGGCGGCGGCTGGCCCTGCGCCGGGAGCTGGCGGAGGTGCCCCTGGAGCCCGAGTGGGCTGCCCGCTTGCCGCGTGCTGGGGGCGATGCCCCTGTGGACTCCGACTGGAGGGAGGGCGGTCAGAACCCAGGGCCAGAGCTGCTTGGGGCGGGGGGAAGGGGGGCGCAGCCGAGCGTGGGGCTCAGGGCTGGACCAGGCTCTCAGCACTGGAGGACGCTGGCAGTCCACAGCAGCACAGCAAGGAATGTGGCCGCGGAGCCTCCCACACAGGAACGACCCCCAATAGTTTTTCTGCTCTTGTTCTCTTTTTGTTTTTTTTTAATTTGTTTGTTTCTTATGATTTTCAACTCTGTTCCCCCCAGTCTTGATAAGACTCAAAGACAGAACTATAACAGCTCTTTAAGGAGGTAATGGGATAATATGTGAAAGTGCTTTATCGCTTTAGTGAAAATATGGTACCAACTAAGGGCTTATTATACTGCTGAGAACGAAGTCCAGCTGGGAGCAGCAATGTATTCAAAGAGGTGACTAAGAGGCATAAAGGGTCTGAAAGGTACAAAGCTCAAATGATAGGAGAAAGGACTTTAGCAAAAGACAATAAACACCTGGTAGAAATCCTGGAATTGCCTGGTCCAACTCCCTGCTTTTACTGTGGAGGAAATGAACACAGCCCAGGCTTCTGCCAGCTGGAGCAGCGTGTGTAGAAAGAGGACATAAGAGGTCTATGAGAGACCCAGCGACAGCTCTCCTCCCACATGACACCTGCCATGCCAGAAGCCTCTGCACTTAGAGATGTCCACATCCCAGGCTCCATGTGGAAGGAGCTCTAAAACCTGCCACCAGGAGCATTGTAGTAAGATAGTGATAACTGACAGGCAGGCCTGAGAGCTCTCACAAAAACAACAGAGAAAAAGCCAGAAACTTTCTGGGAGACCTGTTTTGGGGGTCAGCAGATGAGGACAGTGCTCCCCAACTCCCATGATGGGGAGGGACAGAGAGATGAAGACGTGGAAAAGACAAACGTGAGTTACTGAGCCCCAGAGGCAGCTGGGAAGGGCTCCCCTCGCCCACCTCAAGATATTAAGTGGGTAAAGCCCCTGTCTCAATGTAGTTTACTGAGAGTGGCCCAGACATCTTCCTCCCTGACAGCTGTTTCAAGGGAAAAGGGACAAGAGGTCAGGGTGCTTTTCTTCAGTGAATTTGGCCAGCAGAGTCCGCTTTGAGTCTGGAAATTTAACACAGGACACAGGAAAGCCAAGACTGAAACACCTCAGTGGAAAGGTGCGCTGGCTGGTGCCATCTGCTGCCCCTCTGGAAACTGCATGGGCAAAAACTGCTTTCTGTATTCAACCCCTGGGAGAAAAATCTGCACCCCACTAGTGAGTCCCTGGCCCAATTTTGGAAACTTAAGCTGGGAAATTTTAAACACTGAGGATAAGTTGAACCAAATATCAAAGAAGAGCTATGGTTTTGTGTGATCTATGTATCTTTACAAAAAGATTAAAAAAAAATTAAAAGACAAAAAAAAAGAGCTGTGGAGGAAAAAATAGGCAACAGAGAGAAATTAGCCATCAGAGTACATACACCAACATATATAGATGCCTAGACATCAGCAAAAAATTACAAGCTATGCTAGGAAACAGGAAGAGATGGCCCAGAGAGAACAAACCAAATATTCTAAAGAGATACTGAATTTAATACAATTAATCAGTGATAATGACACCGCTCTCCTAAATAAATCACTTCAAATAATTTAAAAGAAAATATGACTAAAGAAATAAAGGATATTTAAAAGACACTGCGAGAGCATAAAGAACAATTTGAAAGCCAGCAAAGAAAAGGGAAAAACCTTATGGGAATGAAAGACATGATGGATGAGATTGAAAATACATTAGAGGCACATAAGAGCAGATGTGAATTGCTTGAAGACAAAAGTAATGATTTCAAGGACAGAACATCTGAACTGGAAAAGACAGGAAAACAAATAGAAAACAGAATGGAAAAAATGGAATGGAGTCTCAGGGAACTGACTGACAATTCAAAACATACAGGTATTTGCATTACCAGTGTCCCAGAAGGAGAAGAGAATGGAATTGGGCAGAAAGAATTTTGCAGAAATAATGACTGAAAACTTCCCAACCCTTATGAAGGACATAAATATCAATATCCAAGAAGGACAAAACAGCCCAAACATAATAAATCTCAATAGATCTACCCCCAAGACAGCTACTATTCAGAATGATGAATATCAGAGATAAAGCATTCTGAAAGCAGCAAAAGAAAAGCATCATCTGAAAATCCCCTATATATTTTTATATAACTTTTCTGTAATCTAAGACCTCTTTGAAAATATTTTTTTTTAAAAATCCCTCCCAAAAAAGCATCACATACAAGGGAAACTCAGTAAGATTAAGTGCTAACCTCTTATCAGAAACCACAGAGGAGAGAAGAAAATGGTATGAAATATTTAAGGTACTGTAGCAGTTTTATATAATGGATGAATTTCAAAAAGAAATACTGGATTATATGAGTAATCTGATCTGTATCTGGGCATGATTGAGTTATGATTAGGGCACTGAGTCCCCACCCCTTGGTAGGTGGGGACTCACAGATAAAAGGCATGGTGAAGAACATGCTGAAGTTTTGATGTTGGAGTTTGATGCTGAAGACTTAAACTGAAGCCTTGGGAAGTCAGCATGCAGAGGAAAGAGAAACCAGCCTCAGGAAGGTAGGAAACCAGGAAGCCTGAACCCTTGCAGATGTTGGCAGCCATTTTGCTCCAAATAGACTTTGGTGAGGGAAGTAACTTATGCTTCCTGGCCTGGTATCTGTAAGCTCCTACCCCAAATAAATACTCTTTACAATGCCCAGCAGATTTCTGGTGTTTTGCATCAGGATCCCTTTGGCTGACTAATACAGATACTGAAAGAAAAAAACTGCCAGGCAAAAATTCTGGCAAAGTTGTCCTCTAAAAATGAGGATGAGTTCAAAGTCTTCATTAAGAAAAACCTGATAGAATATGTTACCAAAAGACCAGGTTTGCAAGAGATACTAAAGGGGGTGCTATAGTCAATAGGAAAAAACAAGGGTGAGAGATTTGGAGAAGAGTTTATCAAAGCCCAATGAAGGAAAATGCACAGCATGAATTATTGAATCTGTCTTTTTTGATAATCATTTAAAATTTTAGACACAGGGACATTTACTTTGGAGAAACAGAGCAAAACTCCTGTTTGTAATATAAGTCTTTCAGATTAAGCATATAAACATAAATGGTGCAGTATTTGGACTGTGCTTTGATAAATTATGGCATATACCTAAGATTAGAATTTTGAGCATGGTTTTGTAAGAAATGAAGATTAGTTTAGTTTTCACATAAAGGAAGAAAATATTGATTAATGTAAGCTGGCAGCCTACTGCCTCAGTCTCCCACTCCTGGGTTAAACAGCAACAAAGGAAACCAGCTTAAGCCAGTCTTATAGGCAGTAAAAAAGATGCCCAAGAAAGAGCTAACTCACTACCAATTCAGCACTAAATTCCATTCCTTATTTGGCAATGGGGAGCAGGTAAAAACTAAATGGTTGGAATGTGATAGGGGAAGCAGTTAATCACAAACTTGTGTGCCGGGAAAGTTAGATCTTCTCAGATAGACTGTAACTTCTGAAGTACCCAATCTATGGAGAAACAGAAGGGCTTGCGTGCTAGGCTTAGGGGTATAAATTGTGTTATTTTCCTTTGTTTGGTGCGCCAGCCACATTTTCTGGTTGTGCACCCCTTCTTGCGAGATTGAGAATAAATTCTTTTCTTCTCCACAATCAGGTGAGCCTTATTTTCTTCCAGAAGATTTCTTTCTAACAGCTTTGGGGGCTCGCCTGGGATTCTGAGGCTTCAGAGAGAGGACCCCTGGGGTGGATGACAGGGAGGCACGCCCCGCTGTTTAAGCAGTCTTGTACTCCACTGGCAGGGGCCTTGCCTCTGACAGCCAGGAGGCCCAAAAACAGATGCTTAGAACTGCTGATTGTGGACAAGAAAAAGGGAACGGAAAATCTGCCTCTTGTTGACCAGGTGACTCCATGCATGGACTTGTAAGAGCAAAGGCTATCAAGTATTACCTTGGTGGTCGAGAATTCTGATGAGTCTAAGATTCACTGTGTGCATGAGACATGTGACATACAGTGTGAAGCGAGTGCGGAGTCCCAATTCACATTTCCCTTCTCCCGTGAGGGAAAGGGCCAGATACGGACAAAGCAAAAGATTCAAAAGAAAGAGACCCAGACAAGATTTAGAATGGGAAATAGAGGCAGCCAGTTGACTGGGAAAAAGGGGAAGGGGATATCTGTAGGATCCCCCGGAGACATTCCTCCAGTTAGTCCACTAGGGAGGATGTTAAGGCATTGGACCAATAGTGATCAGACCAAGGGAAAAGACAAGAGGAAAATGATTAAATACTGCTGTTGTATCTGGACCAAGGAAAGTACTTTACTGCCTGATGAATTCTGGCCAAAATATGGGGCAGATGAGGATTGGCTTTGTGCTGACCTTGTATTGTATGTTAATGGAAAAACACCTTTCTCCAAAGAAAAGTCTGACTATGTCATGTGCTGGTTAAAGGGAAAGGGGGGCACTTTCTATCCTATGAAAGCTGAAAATCCAGGCCCCAAAACTAAACTTGCAGAAACTAAGGCTGCAGAAACAAAAGCTGTAGAAACTAAACCCTGGGACCCCTTGTCTAATCTCCCTCCTTCTTAAGTTTCCCCTCCCCTCTCAGGAGAAGGACCATTAGAATTGGAGGGCCTGATAGAACTCATTGTAAACCCTGGGGAACCGGAGAATCAAGCAGGGCCAACAGCCCCACCAGTTACAACCCACCAACAGCTGAGGAAAGAATTGGAACAGTGTTAGATATACAAAATTTTCCATTCCCCACAGCATCTGCGGAACAGAGAGTGAAAGAACAAAACTCCATTGAGCCTTTGTATCCGCTGAGAGAAGTACCAATGAGGCCAGGGGAGATTGGCTATGTAAATGCCCCACTGACAAGTACTGAAGTAAGGAACTTCAAAAAGGAGATGAAATCTCTAATGAAAGATCCAGTGGGGCTGGCTTAACAAGTAGATCAATCCCTAAGTCCTAGTTTATACACCTGGCCTGAATTTATGTCCATACTGAATATTCTCTTTATGGGATAAGAAATGGTGTGGAGGGCAGCTATGAAGGAGTGGGAAAGGCAGCATCCACCCGGACAGGGGGTAATGGCAGCACAACAGAAGTTCCCAAACACAGACCCTAATTGGGATAGTAATGACCTGGGGGACAGAGCACAAATGAAAGATCTTAGAGACCTCATTATACAGGGGATCAAATTGGCTGTACCCAAATCTCAAAACTTGAATAAGGCCTTTGAAGTAGCCCAGGAGAAGGATGGAACTCCTCTGATTACCTGCAATGATTGAGGGACCAAGTGAGGAAATATTCAGGGATGGACCCTGATGATCCTGTGGCTCAGGGAGTGTTAAAAGTCAGCTATGTGAAAGGGTCTTAGCCTGACATTCAGAAGAGGATTCAGAAAATAGAAGGATGGATGGATAAGCCATTGGAAGAGTTATTGAGAGAGTCCCAGAAAGTGTTTGGAAGGAGAGAGGAGGAAAAGCAGAAACAGAAAGCAAAGGTTATGATTAGCACAGTGGATCAAATGGTTAGGAAAAGACTGGAGACCAGTCAGGGAGGAAACAAGCAAAGGTGAGATAAAGATGCAAAATGGGCTTATTTAGATAAGGGGACTAGGAGAAGGCTAGGCTCTACTGCGCGCTATCACTGTGGGAGGCCTGATCATTTCAAAAGGGAATGCCTGAGTTTAAAGAAAGTCAAGTAATTCCCCTAATGGATTTTCAGGATTAAAAAGTCCACCCAGAGCCTTTAGTAAATCTAAGGGTGGACCCATATCAGGAAGAAATTACATTTCTAGTGGACACTGGCCTGCCAGATCCTCTTTGACTCATCTCCCCAGAGGAATGAAATTATCTGGAAGTTCCCTTACAGTCTCAGGGGTAAAAGGAGAAGGATTTGAGGTCCCCATTCTTTCTCTCACTAATATTTGTTGGGCAGACAATCGAATTGTAAGCCCTTTGTTGTACATCCCAGAAGCCAGGAGTAATTTGTAGGGAAGGGACTTAATAGTATTCATGGGTTTAGATTTGGAAGTAAGGGATGGGCAGATAGAAGTTGTCTTAACCATGCTCACTGAAGAAGATGAAAAAGAAAGCAAAGAGGAAGTGTGGGTAAGAGAAGGGAATAGAGAGGGTTTGCAGGTACCCCTATTAAAATTAAATTGAAAAAGGAAGGGGAAATTATCTGTCAAAGATGATATCCCATTCCCCTTAAGGGGAGGCAAGGACTTCAACCCATCATCAAAGGCCTCCTTCCGGATGGACTCTTGGAGCCCTGCATGTCTCCCTTCAATTCTCCTATCTTGCCTGTTCAGAAATCAGACAGTAGTTGGAGGATGATACAGGATCTAAGGGCCATTAATCAAATCATTCAGGTGGGTGTCCCAAATCCATACACTCTCCTTAGTAAGATCCCCTGCCATCATAAATGGTTACTAGTGTAATAGATCTAAAGGATGCCCTTTGGGTCTGTCCCCTTGATTCAGAGAGTAGAGACTTGTTTGCCTTTGAGTGGGAGGATCCCTCTACTGGAAGAAAACAAATATAGGTGGACAGTTTTACCCCAAGTCTTCACAGAATCCCCCAACCTCTTTGGGCAGGAACTGGAAAAAGTATTGGAGAAATTTCCACTCCCACCTGAAATTTCCCTTTTATAATATGTAGATGATATGCTATTATCAGGCGAAGAAGGGCAGATAGTGGTCTGAACTACAAAGAGCTAATTGAATTTCCTGGGGGATCAAGGGTGAAGAGTGTCAAAAAGTAAGCTACAATTTGTAGAAAGGGAAGTCAAATACCTGGGTGATCTCATTAGTGAGGGAAGGAGGAAGATAAATCCCGAAAGAATTCAGGTCATTATAGAATTACCTCTTCCCCCAGACAAAAAGAGAACTAAGAAGATTTTTGGGATTGGTGGGATATTGTAGATTATGGATAGATTCTTATGCATCCCAAACCAAATGGTTATACCAAAAACTGTTGGAGGAAGCGCATGACAAATTAGAACGGAAGGAGAAGGAAGTAAAGGCCTTAGAGGGGTTCAATAGGCATTGGTGCAAGCCCCTGTTCTAGTCGTTCCCTTCCTCAAGAAACATTTCCATCTGTTTGTGACAGCAGATAAGGGGACAGCCTTGGGAGTCCAAACCCAGATCTGGGGAGGCCAAAGGAAACCCATGGCCTTCCTTTCCAGAATCCTGGACCCTGTCTCCAGGGAATGGCCAGGCTGTGTTCAGGCTGTGGCAGTAACTGCTCTCTTAGTAGAAGAAAGCAGGAGGGGCCTTAGTTAGCACTCCTCATCAGGTCAGGACTATTTTATCTCAAAAAGCAGGAAGATGGTTAACAGATTCCCAAATTCTGAAATATGAGGCGATTCTAAAGGAAAAAGACGATTTATTACTGACAATTGATCATAGTCTGAACCATCTTCTTTCCTATGGAAAGGGTCCCAACCAGGTAGAAACTCCTGAACATGATTGTTTAGACTTAATTGAATACCAAACCCGAGTCCGGCCTGACCTAGGGGACCTTCCCTTACATTTGGGAGAAAAATTGTTTATAGATGGGTCTCCTAAGGTCCTGGAAAGAAAAAGGCATAATGGCTATGCTGTTGTTGATGGACTAACTTGTGATGTGAAAGAAGCTGGCCTACTGCCCAATGATTGGTCAGCTCAAATTTGTGAGCTGTATGCATGAAATCAAGCCCTAAAGTTGTTAGAGGAAAAAGATGGTACAGTCTACACAGAGTCTAAATATGCCTTTGGCATGGTCCACATCTTTGGAAAAATTTGGGAAAAAAGGGGATTGATCAATAGCAGAGGGAAGGAATTAATCCATATGGAACTGGTAAAACAAGTGTTAGCCAGTCTGTTCTTACCAAGGGAAGTATCTGTGGTACATATAAATGGGCATCAGAAGTGTCACACTTTTGAAGCAAAAGGCAACAGACTAGCAGATGAAAAGGCCAAAGAGAGGGAAACGGACTTTGGCCCAGTGGTTAGGGCATCTGTCTACCATATGGGAGGTCCGTGGTTCAAACCCCGGGCCTCCTTGACCCGTGTGGAGCTGGCCATGCGCAGTGCTGATGCGCGCAAGGAGTGCTGTGCCACGCAAGGGTGTCCCCCGCGTGGGGGAGCCCCCACGCGCAAGGAGTGCGCCCGTGAGGAAAGCCGCCCAGCGTGAAAAGAAAGTGCAGCCTGCCCAGGAATGGCGCCGCCCACACTTACCGTGCCGCTGACGACAACAGAAGCGGACAAGAAACAAGACGCAGCAAATAGACACCAAGAACAAGGGAGGGGGGGAATTAAATAAATAAATAAATCTTTTAAAAAAAAAGAAAAAAGAAAAAAAAAGAAAAGGCCAAAGAGGCTTCCCTCTGTACCCCCCTGGAATTAATGGTCCTGATAACCACCATCCCCAAAGAAATTAGAATCCCTGGATTCTCTGAAAAGAGAGTAAAAGAACTAGAACAACTAGGGGCAACCTTAGATACCCAAGGGAAGTGGCTCCTCCCAGATGGTCGGCAGATGTTGAATAAGCAAATAATTAGGGAAGTACTAGTGGTTTTGCACTAAGAGAGTCACTGGGGAGTACAGGCCATGTGTGACCTGGTCCACAAGCATTTCGGGTGTATGGGCCTTTATACTATAGCCAAACAAATAAGTGAACAGTGCATAATCTGTCAAAAAGTTAATAAGAAAGTTTTAAGAAAACAAGTGCCAGGGGGAGGGAGCCTGGCCTCAAACCATTCCAGAGCATTCAGGTTGATTGTACTGAAATGCCCCCTATAGGTTGATTAAAGTATGTTCTGGTTATTGCGGATCACCTGACAGGGTGGGTAGAAGCATACCCTCTAGCTTCAGCTACAGCATCAGGGACTTCAAAAATTATCCTTGAACAAATCATTCCCCAATACGGGTTAGTAGAAAACATAGATTCAAACAATGGTAGTCACTTTATATCCAGAGTGTTGCAAAATATTATGCAGGGTCTAGGTATCACATGGAACTTCCATACACCCTGGCACCCACCATCCTCAGGGAAAGTGGAAAGAATGAACCAAACCTTAAAAAAAATCTCTCTAAGTTGGTCTTAGAAACCCAATTACCATGGGTTAAATGTTTCCCTATAGCTCTGTTAAGAATCCCAACTGCCCCTAGGAGGGAACTAGGAATTTCTCCTTATGAAATGCTTTTTGGTCTGCCCTTCCCTGGGAAGTCTGGAGAACTCCCCTTCTTTGAGTGGAAGGATCTCTTTCTTCAAAATTATATACTGGCCCTGTCTTCTACTTTGTCACCCCTCAGACATTGGGGTTTCCTGGCTCAGACTCCGCCTCTTGAATTTGCAGTCCACCAACACCAACCTGGCAGCTGGGTCCTAATTAAGTTGTGGAAAGAGCCCAAACTCTAACCAACCTCGGAAGGACCTTATCAAGTCTTGCTGACAACTGAAACAGCAGTCCAAACTGCAGAAAAAGGCTGGAGTCCTTACACTTGAGTAAAGGGACCACTACCTTAACTGTAGGATAAGTACCCAACAACTTCGTCTAAGTCTTGAAAAATAATTTCAGCCCCAGATCCCTTAAAGATCACACTGAAAAAACAATAACTGGGTGGGGGCAGGGGTTTGAGCTGTGTATTGTCCTAATTAACAATGGCCCTAGTCCTATCAGAATACAAAAGGAGAAATTCAGACTGTAAATTACAGGTGAAAGTAATCTTACTAGCCTCGATGTTCCAAACACCAGAAGCAACTAGCCCCATCAAATTAGTTATAAATGTGACTTGAAGGCCTGGAGTCCCAGATGGTGCAGTTTGATGCCTGCCAATAATAGACTGTGGGAATTTAAAGCACCAGTGATGGCTGAGTGGGGAAAATAAATACCTATGCCCAGAGCCAGTGGGGAATGGTTACAGTCGAGCCCCTCCTTGTCCTTTCTGGGATGATATATGGTGGACTACCCAGTATAAGGGATAGACCATGAATTTGGGATGGGTCTCACCAAGTTCAAGGCCATTAAAAGGTAAGATAACCTTTTATAAAGGTAATACCCCAACAGACTGCAAAAGTCTTCAGTGCAATCCAGTAGTAATAACCATTAAGAAAGCAAACAAATTAGAAATTAAGATCAGCGGCAGGGACCAAGTGTCGATACATTATATCGAATGGGAGCAGGTGTTACAGGTAAAGATCCTCTGGGGAAGTTCTGTATCCCAGTCCTTCCTCCCCCTGTAATGCCCTCTCCAGTTAACCCTTCAGATATACCACAGGAAAACCCACCAAAGGCCAGTTCCCCAATTCAAAATGATCCCAAAGCCATTAGGGTACTTAAGGCAGAAGATATAAAGTAAATGATAGAAATAGAGACAGGGTATGAGGACATAAATGCCTGGGTAAAATGGATCAAATATACAGTTCAGAGTCTAAACAAAAGCAACTGTTATGCTTGTGCAACAGGCCGCCCCACAGCTCATATTGTACCCTTTCCGCTTGGTATGGAAAAGCATGAAAAAGAGTTTAAGTGCATGATACTCCTCTTTCAAAATGCTACTCCTGGTGAAAATAGTAGTACATTATCCTCTCTCTTCCCACCAGTCAAAAATGGAAACATCAAGGCCATACCTGCCTCCTATCTGGGCCCAGGGAATCACTCTGCTTGTCTCTCTAGACAGGGGAAAGGATTCCAGGACCTTGGAACTATGGCCTCGTGTACACAAGCGTGGAATGTAAGCAGTGATCATACTGACAATTTCTCCAGTTTGGTCAGACCTCGAGCAGACCTGTGGTGGTGCTGTGGAAAGGGTGTTCTCTGACCAATACTGCCTGAGAGGTGGGGCAGAACCTGTGCTCTAGCCCAATTGGCTATCCCATTCACCCTGGCATTTGAAAAAGAAGCAAGAATATCATCCCAGGGAGGGAGAGAGAAAAGAAGTTTACTTGGTTCTTTTGATGACTGGATCTATTTAGAGAATATAGGAGTTCCCTGAGGAGTCCCAGATGAGTTTAAGGCTAGAAATCAGGTAGCAGCTGGGTTTGAGTCATTCTTGTTCTGGTGGGTCACCATTAATAAAAATGTAGACTGGATTAATTATATCTATTATAACCAACAGAGATTTATTAATTACACCAGGAATGCAGTTAAGGGAATTGCAGAACAATTAGGTGCTACTAGGTTTTGGCATGGGAAAATAGAAGGGTCTTAGCTATGATGCTAGCTGAGAAAGGGGGAGTCTGTGTTAAATTGGAGGTAGTTGCTGTACATTTATCCCCAATAACACTGCCCCTGATGGAACTATCACTAAAGCTTTACAAGGCCTAGCAGCCCTATCTGAGGAACTAGCAGAGAATTCTGACATTAGTAATTCACTTACAGGATGGCTTGAAAATTGGTTTGGAAAATGGAAGGGGTTGCACTGTCCATCTTAACTTCCCTCATTATCTCAGCTGGGGTGCTTACCACAGTCGGATGCTGTATCATTCCATGTGCCCGAGGGCTAGTTCAAAGACTCATTGAAACTGCCCTAACCAAACAAATGCCCATACAGTGTAAGCAAAACAATCTGTACCCCCTTAAAGGAGATTCTTATGATGAAGTGTGAGATAGCACTTAGAAAATTTGAAGAACAGAAATGTGAAAACTAAAAAGAATTTAAAAGAAATAGGGGCAATTGTAAGAAATGAAGATTAGTTTAGTTTTCACATAAAGGAAGAAAATATTAATTAATGTAACCTGGTAGCCTACTGCCTCAGTCTCCCACTCCTGGGTTAAACAGCAACAAAGGAAACCAGCTTAAGCCAGTCCTATAGGCAGTAAAAAAGATGCCCAAGAAAGAGCTAAGTCAATACCAATTCAGCACTAAATTCCATTTTCTTATTTGGGAAAGGGGAGCAGGTAAAAACTAAAATGGTTGGAATGTGGTGGGGGAAGCGGTTAATCCCAAACTTGTACAAGGGAAAGTTAGATCTTCTCAGAGAGGCTGTAACTTCTGAAGTATGCAATCTATGGAGAAGCAGAGGAAGGGCTTGTGTGCTAGGTTGAGGGTATAAATTGTGTCATTTTTCTTTGTTCGGGGCGCCAGCCACGTTTTCTGGTTGTGCGCCCCTTCTTGCAAGATGGAGAATAAATTCTTTTCTTCTCCACAATTGGGTGAGCCTTATTTTCTTCCAGAAGATTTCTTTCTAACAGGTTTTACATATGTTTAATACAAATATATGGATGGATACATTTTAAAGGCAAAACTTGAAAAGCGATTTCTTAAATAGAAAATGAACTTGGTCAGTGTTACTAAAATGCTGACTCATTGACCTTTGTTTTATGATAAAGGAAGTGATTACTTTCACTCCTAAAAATATACTGCTGTTACTCTTCACTGTTTTTCCTGCTTCTTTAGAGTAAGTTTGTCAGAAGGACTAAATGTTTTTAATATTCATTTTGCTTCAAAGTTCTGTTTTTGTTATATGTGGAATCTTTGAAACTTCAGCCAAAAATGTATACAAATGTGAACATTCTGAAGTTTCTCCTAATTCTGATTTTTGCTTAAGTTTTTGGCTTTAAAGAAGTGATGACAATGGTAGTTGACTCCTTCAGTATTTGTTAGATGTGTGAAGTACTGATAAATGTCACAATGATGGTTTTATTTTTTAGATTATTATTGTAGGTAGTCCTTACTACAAGTGAGTCTTTTTTTAAATGTGCATTTTTTCATTTATTTTTTATTTTTTAAAAGATACACAGATCACACAAAATATTATGTTAAAAAATATAATAGGTTCCCATATACCCTACTCCCCACACCACTCCTCCCACATCAACAACTTCTTTCATTAGTGTGGTGCATTCACTGCAGTTGAGGAATACATTTCAGAGCACTGCTATATGGCAAGAATTATAGTTTACATTGTAGTTTAGACTCTCCCAGTCCATTCAGTGGTTTATGGCAGGATATACAATGCCCTGCATCTGTCCCTGCATTATCATTCAGGACAACTCCAAATCTCAAAAATGCCCCCATATCACACTTCTTTTTCCCCCTCCCTTCCTTCAGCAACTCCTGGGGCCACTGTCTCCACATCAATGACACAACTTCTTCCATTGCTAGAGTCACAGTAGTTCTACAGTAGAATACCAGTAAGTCCACTCTAATCCATATTTTATTCCTCCATCTTGAGGACCCTGGGATGGTGATGCCCACTCCACCTCTAAAGTGAGAGGGGGCGTAGATGCCAAATGGCTGATGGATGGGATTCTCCTGTTTGCAGTTGTAGACGCTCTCATTTCCTTGGTATGGGAGTTGACCATCCTCACCTCCTTGTTAGCTGACCTGGGTAAATCAAACGAACTGGAGAGTAGCAACTGTGCTGAGGCTGAGGGCCCAGCTGGCACATGGACAGTCCAGAGATTCAAGTCTCTTGAGCATCAACTAACCCCAGCACCAAGCACAAGTACAGTAAAAGTGACAGAAGAGGCATTTGTAGATAAGTCACATCTGACTTCAACTCCATCACACTCAGGAGCACAAATTCCAAAGTAGGACCCACTGGCAAGGCACTGAACTCAAAGTCATCTGCCATAATCATAGGTCCTAGGTGGTTCTGTAGGACTCAGGAGCACCACTACCTGGGGTTGTATCTACGTTGGCTGTCTCTGAGATCCTGCTGAGATGTGCATAAGTGCAACCCCTCTGATGACCTCCTGACTCATTTTGAAGTCTCTTAGCCATATAAACTCATTTGTCTCTACCATTTCCCCCTTTTATTCAAGGTCTTTTTCTAGTTGCATCACCAGCTGGTGATGGTAGTAATCTCTTGGGGCCAGGGAGGCTCTTCCCCAGAAGTCATGTCCCACACTGGGGGGAAGGTAATGCATTTACTTACTGAGTTTGGCTTAGAGAGTGGCCATATTTGAGCAACATGGAGGCTCTTGGGAGGTAACTCTTAGGCACCCTGCAGCTCTAGGTCTAGTTGAAATTTAAAGCACACAGGCTTATAAGCATAGTCATCAGTATCAAGGGGACATCATTGGACAAATGTGCATTTTTTTTTGAGTGGATTTTACAGATACATCATAATAAATTGTACTGCTACATTTTTTTTTAAAGGGATAATGTGGGAGAGGAAGGAGGGTACAGAGGAATCCCTCATAATTTCAATATAAGTTTTCTATAATCTAAAACCTCTTTAAAAATGAAGATTATTATATTAAAATAAAAATCTGCAACAGCAGCTACCTCTGCACTTAGTGTAGTGGCACGGGAAATCTGTGTCTCTTTTTGCTGCGTCATCTTGTTGAGTCAGCTCTCTGTGTGGGTAGCACCATTCTCAGGCAGGCTGCACTTTCTTTTGTGCTGGGAGGCTCTCCTTACAGGGCACACTCCTTGCACATGGTGCTCCCCTATGAGGGGGACACCCCTGCGTGGCATGGCACTCCTTGTGCGCATCAGCACTGCACGTGGCCCAGCTCCACATGGGTCAAGGAGGCCCGGGGTTTGAACCGCGGACTTCCCATGTGGTAGATGGATGCCCTAACCACTGGACCAAGTCCGTTTTCCTGAGGCTCCATGTTGAAAGCCCTTTAAAACCTGCCACCAGCAGCCACCTCTGCGCTTAGAGCAGATGTCCACATCCCAGCCTCCATGCTGGGCTTTAAAGGATCCTTAAAACCACTAAACCTGGATAAAAATGAGTGGATATGGACTAAATGAGTAAAACTGGGGATTAAAGAATGCCAGTTAAGTATAGAAGGGACAACAGAATTAGCATTACCATTATATTAAGACAAGGACCCCAGCTGATGCTAAACCATTAGGTGAAAGTGCTGGGACGGCCAGCCCCATGATGCCAGAGCACCCCACTCCCCCCAGACTGCCTCCTGAGCTCTCTGTGGAGGGCAAGAGCTGGTGGTCTCCAGCTTACAAGGAGCCAAACGCAACCCTGCTGGCAGAGGGTCAAATCAGCACACGCTTCCAGCATGACGCCACATGAATCACACACCCTCACCCTTGAAATATTCTTGCCAAAATTGTTTGACCTGATGAATCTATTCAAACCTCTAGACCTGAATTCCAGTTTACAGATAATATGAAGGATAAAAAATGACCTAAACCACACTCTGAAGAAAAGTCAGATAAATCCAGAATATGGGACATTCCATAAGATAACTTTTGAAACGTCAGTATCATGAAAAATAAAAAATGGCTGTTCTTAATTAAAGACTAAACAGACATAATAACCAACCATGATGGTGAAGTTTGGATCCTGGTTTTAAAAAATAAAAGCAGTAAAAATAGTTTTGCTCCTAGAGACAGCCAAAGTAGATACAACCCCAGGTACTGGTGCATCTGAGGGCTATGGAGACACACAGTTTCTACAGTCATGGCAGTTGGCTCTGGAGTTCAGTGCTTTGTCAGTTGGCCCTACTTTGGAATTTGTGTTCCTGAGTGTGATGGAGTTGGACTCAGATGTGCCCTCCCTACACATGCCTCTTCTGTCACTTTTACTGACCTGTTTGGTACTAGGGATGATGTATCCTCAGGAGACTTGACTCTCTGGACTGTCCATGTGCCAGCTGGGCCCTGAGCCTCAGCAGAGCTGTACACCTATCCTTTGGTTTGTTGGACTTACCCAGGTCAGCTAACAGGAAGGTGAAGATGGTTAACCACTACACCAGGAATGCAGCAAGGAATGAAAACAGTCAGGTTCATCCTTCATAGACCCTGCGCCTCATCCTCTAAGAGCCGACCTCAGGTCCATTGAGCCCCGAGACCCTCCAGGGGCTCCCAACTACTCAAGTCCAAGCGCTCCCCCACCCTGAGGGCCCCCAGTCTCCTGGCCCTCCACCTCACTGACGTCTTCCGGCCTCACTGACCTCCTCCAGCCTCATTGACTTCCTTCAGCCTCACTGACCTTCGGCTTCACTGATCTTCGGCCTCACTGACCTCTGTAGGCCCCTCCCACACTCAGGTCAAGTGTTAAAATGCAGGTTGCAGCCCTTGAGGGAGAAAGTCAAAAAGCCTTTCCCGGCTCAGCCCTGGACAGCCCAGTCTTCTCCCAGCTCTTTTCCCACCACTGCCTGCCTCGACCCCACAGCCAAACCCAACCCTCTCCTGGCCTAGAGAGAGCCATGCACTTTTGGCCCAAGAACTCTGAAAACACTGTTCCTCTGCCGAGAACACCCTTCCTGTCCTGCTCAGCAAACTCCTTTCCAGCTGGAGGTCTCAGCTGAAAGCTCCTCTCTGCAGGTCTTCCCTGAGCTGTTGGGCTGGGTCCTGCAGAGACACCTCAGGGTGCACCGGGACTTCTCTGCAATTGTAACGTGCCCGCGTAATTACTCTTTAACATTGCTGCCCCCACTGGACAAGGAGTTCACAGGCCGAGTCCAGCTGACCCCAGAATCAAGCCCGGTGCTGCCAGAGCAGACAGTCAACTGCACAAGGAGCAGCTGTACTCAGTGGTTGAGTGCCTGCCTCACATGTATGAAGTCCAGGGTTCAATCCCCAGCACCACCTAAAAATAACAACATTACAGCACAGGCACACAGCTCCTGACACACAGCAGGTGCCTCCACAGTTCCTGCTGGACGAGGGCAAGCAACCCTAGCCACGTTCTCTGGAAAGATGGGGAGTCCCAGGGAGAGGTGATTTCTTTGAGCTCCCACAGCAGCACAGCGTGCACGCCACTAGCACACAACTGCAGCTCACAGTGCCCGAGGATTAGCTCCAGGGATGTAAAGAAACCAAGAAAAACGATGAGAGCCTGTGTCTGCGAAAATAAGATGCTCAAGGGATGCATCATAATGGTGAGAATCACTCCCTCCCTGTTCTCAAGCTTTAGATCTAGCTGCAGCCATAAACAATAGTTCATTTTCACTGGTGTTAACTCCATGTAAATGGGGTTTTTAAAAATCAGCATTAGGTTTGTGAGGGTCATTGCCTGCGCGACTCTGTTTGCAGCTGTGTGTTCCCAGGAAAAGGAGGCCTTAAGTGAACCCCTCTGGTGGGTGTGGGCCTTTCAGAGGCTGCTTCAGGTAATGGGGCATGGCCCACCAGGATGGGGGAACCCAGTTCCTGGAGTGAAAGCCAAAGAGAGAAAGCCACGGAGGCAAAAAGCAGGATTTGACAGAACCTGCGGGGAAGGGAGAGCCCAGGAGACTCACTGACATGTGACACAAGGAGCCTCAGTTAGACCACAGGCGCCCCGCAGTGGCCTCCTCTGGGGTGGCCACGCCCACCTCCGGGCTGTTTCCTTCCTCTAGATAAGGGAGAATAGCAACACCCTTGCTAGGCTCACCAGGCCGTCTGAGGTTCACACCAGAGCCCACAATAAACGTGTCTGCAACAGCAAAAGGCTCTAGAAACACACAAGAGGGAGCACAGAAGTCAGCCTCAGGAGCTCCCAGTGGCCAAAGCGAGAACAGTTTGAACAGAATAAAGTAGTATTGGACTATAACCCCCAAATTAAAATAAATACCCATGAGTCCACGCTGATCTAAAAGACTAGATAAATTAATAGATGAGAGACACAGAGAGGAATCTCCCAGGCGAAGAATCCCAAATAATTGATGTAGAAGTGATGTGGGGCTATGGGTGGGAGGGTCTTTGTCTCTTCAGAGATAACCTAAACTATCTGTGACTTGTGGGTATGGGATGATAAAAGGCTGCAGTCCTGCCCTTGGTGAGCAGGAAACAGGTTAACAATGCAAGGTCTATAAACTTTAAGTATTCAGGGGAAATGCAAACCAAATATGCTAAAGCTTATCGAATGTCTGAAGCTTACCTAAGATGTGGAAATATATGCTAATTCAAGCCTATTGAGAACTGAAACAAAAGGACCATTTGGCCTTTCCTCTCTATATAAAATGGACTAAAAAATCTTGTTCCAGTCGGGATTGAAACAGAAAGTTCCCAAGTCCAGCTGGCTGTCAATAAACCATTTTTCCTTCTCAAAATCATTCCTGAGTCCTGGCCTCTCTATACTCAAATAATTGAACTTCTCTCAAATTCTACAACAAAAGCTGTGCCCTCCAGGCGGGGGAGCCTAACTTCCTGCTCCTGAGGTGGGGGCTGCACAGTGACTTCCTTCCCTTTTACAGGGGCTGTTACAGTGGAGCAGCCAGAGAACTGTACGTGGTGATGAGAGTCATAAGCCAGGCTGGCAGGAAGCACCCTGATGTGATGAGAGCAGAAATCCACCTCTGTGGGTTTCCTCCAATAACCCCTGGCTGGCAGGAAGCACCCTGATGTGATGAGAGCAGAAATCCACCTCTGTGGGTTTCCTCCAATAACCCCTAACCCCGTTCTTACCATTGGAAAACCATCACAGCCCAACGGGTGGGTCATCCTGCAATTCACCTGACCATCCTCCTCAAACCCATCAAAGTCATCAAAAACAAGGAAAGTCTGAGAAACTGCTACAGTCAAGAGGAGCCAAAGGAGAGCAGACCATGAAATGCTATCTGGTACCCTGGATGAGATCAACAGACAAAGTCACTGGATAAAAAGGAAGGAAATCTGCACACACTGTGGGCCTCAGGTAATAACAATGTATCAGCATGGATTCACCAGTTGTAACAATGTATCATCTTAACCTAACCTGTTAAAAATAGGGGAAATTGTGTCTGGGATAAGGGGGAACTTTGTACTACCTTCCCAACTTTTTTGTAAATCTACAACTGCTCTAAAAATACAACTTTTTTGTAAATCTACAACTGCTCTATTTTTTTTAAAAAAGTGGCCCTCTGGAGAATGGGAGTTATGGCCTCGAGGATACAGAGTTTTCTGTTTGGGGTGCTGGGAAAGTTTGATAAAGGCTGGTGGTGATGGCAGCACAACTTTCAAATATAATTAAGACCGATGAATTGTATATTTGAAAGTAGTTGAAACGGGAAATTTTATGTTATATAAGTCACCACAGTAAAAATATCTTAAAAGTGATCCTTTCAAACGAAAAAACAAAAAAAAAAAAAAAAAAACAAAAACACGTTAGGGGTTATGATTTTAACAAACAGTTAACCAGGAGCCTAACACACTGTTGCACGAATGAACGAATTACATTTCCCGGTCGTTATTTTGAAGCAGACACGAAACCGCTGCGGTGTCAAACCAGGACAGAAGTGGGAATTGGGAAATATTTACCTCACAGTTACCCAAAGACAAATTTACGGAGAAAATGAGCAGGGAGTGTGACCGGATGACTAAAGGGCTGGAGGAGGGGTGAGCGCTCCGCCCAAATACAAGTCGCCAAACCGGTTTAGTCTGAAAAAAAGGGGGTGGGGGGAGTGAAGTGCAGGGAGTGAGGGAGCCTGGCTTGGGCGCCTGGCCCAGGGCCATCGGACACCGGCTCCCGCACCCCGGCCCCGCACCCCGGCCCCGCTGGCTCCTGCTGTCAGCGAGGAGGGGCTGGGCCGGGGAGGACGCGGGACGCCGCGCGGGGGCCAGGCCTGGGGCGGCCCGCAGCCCCGCGAGCCCCGCCGCCCGACCCCGAAGCTGTGCGAGGCCGTGGTCCCGCCGCGTTCCCCGCCGCTCGCCCCCTGCTCACCACTCGCCCCGGCGCGGGGTCAGTGCGTCCCGCGAAGCGCTCCGCTCCCGGCCCTCGGCGCGCAGCCTCCGCCCGCGCGGCCCCGGCGAGATCTCTCCCCGGACAGCCCCGGGATTGGCCGCCGCCGACCCCGCCCCCAGTGGAACCCGCGCCCCGCACGTCACGGGTCACCCGGCGAATCCCCGGGCCGCGGAGGGGCGGGGGCGGCGCGCGCGCCCAGCGCGGGGAGGGGGCTGGTTTGCCGGGGTCCACGTGTGATCTGTGGGTGCTGGCGCCCCCTCCCTCCGCGCTGAGCGCCGCCCCGGGTGCTCAGCTAGGCGCCCGCCCGCAGCGCGGCCTCCCTCCGCCTCCTGGGCCCTACGGGCAGGTCCCGGGGCCGGAGCGGAAGTAGGTGGCGAAGGGGCGCCCCCGGGGAGGGGCCTTGCGAGAGGCGCCCGGGCCCCGCCGGCACTACTGGCCCTGCGGCGGGAGGGCGCGGAGCGGCCGGCAGACTCGCTGCTTCGCTCGGGGCGCCGAGCTGGGAAACCGCACGGCCGGCTCGCTGGTGGGCGCTCAGAAGCCCGTGGCCCCCGCGGCCTCCCCCAGCCTCGCCTCCCGCTGCCCCGCGCGCCTCGTGCGGCCCCCGCCGCCGCGGGCCACCCCTCACCGCCCACGGGCAGGGCTGCAGGGCCTGGGCTCGGGGTGGTCTCCGCGGGGTCAGCGCTGCGAACGTCCCTCCCCGTGCCTAGAGGTGGTCGCAGCCTCCGGCCACGGCTCCTTCTTCTCCAGCTTAAAGCCCCCAAGTCTTCCCTGCACCGAGGACGGCGCCGGAGGCCTGGGGCACAGGCCACGGTGGACGGGCTCTCAGGGGCCCAGCCGCTTCCCGCTCAGTCCCGGTGCTTCCCCCCGCCCCCAGGGGTTCAACTTCCGCCGCTTTCAGGGCTGTCCTCAGCCGGGGCTCCCCGGCCTGACCCTCAGAAAGCCCCCCACCCAGGCACATCAGGCCTCCCCTGAGCGACTACACCGTGCTTTCGTCTCCATGTCTCCATTGGAGAGCATCTTTCCATTTGTCTTGTCCATTTGTCCCTCCCCCATGTGAGAGTGGACATGTTGCCTGCCTCAGTTTCCCAGAGCTGCTGTGACAGCCTACACACCGGTGGGTTAAAAACCAGGTTTTTTGGTGTTTTTTAAAAATTTTGAATGGAATATCTTTAATCTGGTAGGAAGCGTCTACCAAAACAACAAAAACAACCATTCTATTTCTGGAGGCTGAATATAGAACCAACTCTCATTCATATAATCACTATGAACTCTAGAAAATATGAATGCCCGGTGGAGACACTGTGGAACAATGATCGAATAAATATATTAATGGAGCCCGGAGCCGGCGGCCTTGTGGGGACAGCGGTCCCCTCCCTCCCGCTCTGGCTTCCGCTTCCACGGCCAGTTTCTGCTGCTCTGGAGACTGCAGGGTGCAGGACGAAGGTCCACCCTCCTCAGTCTGGCCTCCCCTCAGTGGGATCCTACCGCAAAGGAGCCCAGACTGGCTCACAGGTGGGTGCTCCTCACTGGAAAGCGCATTAAGACTTGAACTTGTCTTTTTGGGAGACATGATTCAAACCACCAAATTAGCATCCCAGAATGGCCTCCTCTCCCACCAGGCTTAATCTCCTCTCCACTGTGCAGCGTTCTGCTTCATCTACATCTGTCACCATTCAAGGGCATCTTGTTGTTCCTTTGTTGTGTGTTTATTTTCTGTCCCCTGCCCGACCCTAGCTCCCTCTCCTCCATTTTAAGTCCCACTAGAGTGGAGACATTTCCTCTTTCCCTTGCACGTGGCATAAATCTGTGTTGAATGAGTGTTCTCTGCCTGGACCTTCTGGAAGCTTCCTAAAGCCTGCAGTGTCAGTCGTGCACTCCCTTCTCCCACCAAACTGAAGCAGGCTAATAAGGTAGGGAATTAATAGATGGATCTGGAACTTGACAAGGAGACCACGTGGACATCTGGAACCCCCACAATGGCTGCTGCAGGAGCCCCACTCCGGGATTGTGCCACCCAGAACAAAGACTCCTTCCTGGGAACAAGGAAAAGTCCTGGATGTTCTCTAGAAACTTTATCATTGGGTCCTCACTAATGAATTGATAGGTCGGATAATCAGTTCAAACAGCTGGGGCCCCCTCCCCTGCCAGTAGCAAGGGGGCAGAATAATAAGCAATTTGAAAGCAAACCCCAAGGCTTGAGTTCTCTCCCCCGGCTCTTTTGCCTGGGTACCTGTCCTGCCCTCTGTATGCAGCTGTCGCCATTTTCCCTCTGTCCTGTGGCCACACAAGTAACCCTGGGCACTTATAATCTAGAATGGGGAACTGTAGCCTGTAAATCAGCCCTCTTCATCCCTTCTCATCCCCTTCCTCACTACCTGGGACCCCTGCTCTGTTGTTTTCTGTTGTTTTCTCTTCTCTCCCTACCTGAATAAATTACTGGCCTAACTCACCCTGTGTGCTCTTGAAATTCATTTCTCCAGCATAGCCAAGAACCTAGGTAGAATCTGGTAACAAAACCACGCAGGGCTGGGCCAGCTAAGGCCACGGAAAGACAAGATCATTCCTGGGTCCCTGGGAATGCCAAGGCCCACGCAGGGGCCACCAGCAGTTTTACTGCAGCACGTGGTGGTACCTGCCTGTGGACTCTGAGAGCAGAGTTAAACTCCTTTCCTTCTGTGCCCCAGCCCTGTGGCCACGCAGTGGGAGCCAGGCAGCATGGGGGGGGGGGGCAGGAGTTTGGATTTGGAGACAGAGCATGGGCTCCCATCCTCTGCCACTTTCTGTACAACTTGGGAGAGTTGCTCAACCTCTGCGTGCCACTGGTTCTCTCTCTGCAAAATAATCCAATAGTTATATCGACCTCACATAATTGTTGGGAGGGTTAAATTCTTGTAGAATTTGAGAGAGGTTTAATTATTTGTGTATAGAAAGGCCAGAACTCAGGAATGATTTTGAGAAGGAAAAATGGTTTATTGACGGCCAGCCAGACTCTGGAGATTTTTGTTTCAAACCGGAGCCTCCAACAAGATTTTCAAGGTCCTTTTATACAGGGTGGGGAGTCAAATGGTGCTTTCATCAAAGAAAACTACTTTCTTTGTTAAGGTTTTGCCTGAGTACCAGGTAGGTTTTGAATGAACATATCGTCCACATTTCAGCTGAGCTTGAATTAGCATCTTGCCCACATTCCGTCTGGATGCAACTTTGAATACACGTTTAGTCTTACATCCTCTCTAAACATTCAAAGCCCATATTGTAGAGAAATTGGGTGTGTGTGGTATTGAAGGCCAGGACACGAGAACTCTGAGAAGGAAGTTGGTTTATTTCAACCAGCTGGACTCAGAGGACTCTTGTCCTAATAAAAAACTGAGCCCCCAGTAGCATTTTTCAGTCTCTTTTATACAGAGGAAATAGGATTAAGGAGACAAACGGTGATTGTATGCAAACAGAATTTTTGTTAGTTTCTTCAGTGTTTTATCTGAGTATCAGATAGGTTATTTCCTCCAGGTAAGTTTAACACATATTCCCCACATTCCAAGCCAGCTTGGATTTAGCATATCTTCCACATTCCGTCTGGATGCAACCTTGAATACACATTCAGTCTTACATCCTTTCTGAACATTCAAAGACTGTAGGGCCTATATTACTTATTTGGACTTTTAGGGACTAGGTTCACTTGGAAACAATTTTGAATTTACGCACAGGCTGTTTCATATTCCCCCCTTTGAGGCCAAGCTTAAGTTATTAAGCTTCGGCATCACTATTGTTTGAGTCCCTCTGGACTGACTGCTATGTATATAGAGCCATGAAATGGGCGGCTGTTTGCCTTTTCACTATACCATTTATTAGGGTGTTCATTCTGTTTATGATGAAAGGGAGGAGGCATGGAAGGATGGTGCATGCTCCTATGAAGAAGGCAATTATTCCCAGTAGAAGCTTGAAATTGTGTACTATTGGCTGCCAGCTTCCAAAGGGATTATTTAAATTCCAACCATTCCAGGTTTGCACTGGGACATGAGCAATTTTTACTATTTTGCTTGTAATTTCATCAATAACCTTTCCAGTGTTATCTAATTCAAGGCAGCAGTTAGATTGAATTTTCCACAAACTCCCCCTTCAGCTGCCAAGAGATAGTCTAGGGCAAGATGGTTTTGATAGATAGCATTTCTGAATTTAGTTTGCTCTTGTGCTAGTAAGTTTAGTGCATGGGCAATTTCATTAGTTATTATTTCTACTACAGCTTGTAGGCAGGTGATTTGGTTTAGCATATAGATAGGGGTTTGATAACCCCACATGCCGTCCTCTGCCCAAGTTGTTGGCCCAGAGTATTGGATTATACACTCGGGGTCATTCTTCGCCTCCCCAAGTAGTGACAGCCCTTTTTTCTCTTATGTTTTGATATAAGACAAACATCTGGCTTAGCTCTTTCCCTTCTGTTAAGGGAATGAGGAAGAAGGAGGGTTTTATTGTACCAAGAATACAATTTCTATACCAGTTTTGCGGAACTTCTTGGAATGCAACCTTCCCACAAATCCAGTACAAACTATTTGGGGTGGTAAAGGGGCCCTTTGCAGTGGAGTTCCACACTGTGATTAATTTGGGGAAAGTACAATTTATGAGAACGAAGTCAGATTCGCTCCATGTTCCCCAAGGCTCTGTTGTATTTGTGGTATAATTTTGGAATTTTCCCCCTGTACATGTTAGGTTTCCAACAGCTATAGAGGAGCTTAGGCAGCCCCTTGAAGCACAATATTTTCCTATGACAGAAGTTTGCAAGGGCCACATACTATCTCAGGGGACAGCCGGGAGGTCGGTTGCATTATATGGTTGGCTGTAATTGTATTCCCTGGTTTCCTAGGGCCATTGGTCTCCCATATTAGTACCTCCACATATGTAGCATGAGGAGACATTTAAGGCTGCCCCTACCACTTCAGCCAGGCTTATAAAGAGGTTTCTAGGTGCTTGTGGGATGGAAAAGGGCTTTCCCATTTCTTCATAGAAGGAGTGGAGCACAGAATGGGCTTTACTTGTGAGTGGATATTCCTGATACCCAACCCAGATGTAGGCTCCTGGGTCTGTTCCTTTACCATCAATGCAGAGGCTCATTTGGACTCCCTGAGTCTGCCAGGATTCAGGTTTAAGGATGGTGAGGTTTAAGGGGTTACATTGACCATGTGGACAGTTAACCAGGGCCATACCCTTGGTGAGGATGGCTGTTTGTTTAGCTGTGTCCGTGTTCCAGGTGGCCCAGGTGAAACAGGACCAGTAGGGGCAGTAGTATGCACCTATGTATTTGCACCAAAAGCCCCCCCCCCCTTTGGGCTGCACTTCCCATTTCTGGAGCGCACATATATGTATTGTTATGAGTATACGTCTGCTCCCAGCTGAGCCCTCCACAATCTGTGGTCCATGGTATCCCGGAGTCTATAACTTGACATGCGTCAAATAGAAGGGACACTCATTGGTTCTGGCTAGTGACTGGGGTGGAGGAAAGTACCTCCTCATTTGGATCAAGCACTCTTATTTCCCATTTACAGGAGACTGTTGGGAGTCTAGGGTCATAGCAGGTTATTTGGCCAGATGCATTGCAGACACTATAGAAGATTCCCTGAAATGGCAGGTAGTTATCTGGCCCTTGCAGGTGTAATGACTATGATATATTAATGTGGTGTTGACATGGGCCCCTGTACGCACCTTTTGAATACATGGCTCACACTCTGTGGTGTTGACCTGGGACCAGGGGAGGGTTAGGTCTAGAAGTAGGAAAAATAGCCGAAGGGGCATTGTAACAGATTAAACCAGATTCCTAATTTTCAGCTGTGTGTAAACCAATCAGCTTCCAGGGTGTGATTGGAGCAGAGCTCTGTGTTCAGTCCTCAATCTTCAGCCGTGCATGGACCAGTCAGCTTCCACAGTGTGAATGGAGCAGGGCTTGGTGTTCCCCTTTTTTGCAAGATGAGTTTGGTTGAGCTGTGTGTATCTGGAATACAGGTCCAGGACTCTGGGGCAGCTTGCTTGACTTGGCTATGGTGTATCCACAGGGTGATTTCAACTACTTTAACTGCAGTGGGGGTGGATAAAATGACAAGATAGGGTCCTCGCCATGGAGGGGTTAATGGAGCTGACTTCCAGCCCTTGACCCAAACTGCGTCTCCTGGCTTGTATGGGTGTATGGAGCTGCTTAAGCTAATGGGGGCCCTTTCTTGGACCCAGTGATGCAGGTTATGTAGAGTTTTTCCTAAGCTGATCATCTGCTGAGCTATTGATAAGTTTCCTCTTTCTCTGAGATCCCCTTTTATATTTCTGATTAAGGGAGGAGGCCTCCCAAAGAGGATTTCATAAGGGGTTAGGCTTAGTTTTTGGCTTGGGCTGGCTTGAATTTGTAGGAGAGCACTTGGAAGTACCTGCACCCATGTTAGCCCAGTTTCTTGGCAAATCTTGGCAATATAAGTCTTTATTGTATGGTTCATTTGCTCTACCTTTCCTGAGCTCTGAGGATGGTAAGCGGTGTGCAGTTTCCATTGGATGTGCAGTGCCTTTGCAATCTTTTCAGTGATTTCAGAGACGAAGGTAGGTCCATTGTCAGAGCCAATCTAGAGCAGTAGCCCATAGTGAGGAATGATTTCCCTGAGGAGAACCTTAGCTACTTCTTCAGCTTTCTCTGTTCAAATGGGAAAAGCTTCCACCCAGCCAGAAAACATGCAAACAAGGACTAGGAGATATTTATAGCCTCCAGATCATGGCATTTCAGTGAAATCAACCACTAGATCTTTAAGAGGCATACTACCAATTCTCTGGACTCCTGGGACTCCTGTGGGCCCCTGGTGAGGGTTATTTTTTGCAGATGTCACACACCGTTGGCATACAGCATGGGTGATAGCAATTAGTCTTGGAATGTAGAAGAATCTTTCTAACACTTCCTTAGGATGGGTTTTTCACAAGTGTGTGTTCTCATCGTAGTCTTGAACTACAGTTGCTGCTAATATTTGTAGCACAACTATTCTGTGACCAGGCAATGTCCACCATCCATTTTCTCCTTGTGTCCACCTTCAGAGAGTATCCATTCTCTCTCAGCTTGAGTATATTGCGGCTCTCAGTGATTCAGAGGCTGTGGAATGAGAGCAGGCAGTGTATACTGGATGTTCTGATAATTACGAGGTTGAGGAATGAGAGCGGTGACCAGGTTTTCAGATAGGGATCCTTCCCGTGCCACTCTTTCTGCTTCAGCATCTGCCCTCTGATTTCCATAGGCAATGGGGCTGTCTGTGACTTGTCTGGTGTCCCTTACAGTGCATTACAGCCACTTTGATGGGCTTCCAAACTGCTAGTAGCTCCAGAATTTGTGTTCCATATTTAATGCTCTTCCCTCCCAAGTTAATGAGTCTCTTTTGTTTGTATAAGACTCCATGTGCATGCAGGGTAAGAAAGGCATATTTGGCATCTGTGTAGATGTTAACTTTGGCTCCAGCTGCAAGTTGCAGGGCTTGGGTGAGGGTAATGAGTTCAGCCTTCTGTGCTGATGTGTTATCTGGGAGGCGTTGCACCTCTACTGTGGTTTCAAATGTTACTACAGCACATCTTGCTCACTGATTGCTGCCGTGCATAAAGCTACTCCATTTGTGAAGAACTCCATGTCAGGATTTGCCAGTGGCTGGTCTTGAAGGTCTGGCCAGCTGGAATATACTTCTTGCAATGTTTCCAGACAGTTATGGGCTGGAAGCCCTGGCTCCATGGGTAGCAGGGTGGTGGGATTTAGGGTTTTTATAAGTTCCAGCTGGGTGGATGGATTTTCACATAATAGGGTCTAATATTTAACCAGGCAGCTGTCAGTAAGCCAATGTGTTTCTTTGGCTTCTATGATTGTGATTACTGCATGTGGAACCCAGACAATTATAGGCTGCCCAAGAGTTAATTTTATAGTTTCTACTGTAAGCATGGCTGCAGCCGCTATGGCTTGCAAACATGAGGGCCATCCCTCGGCTACAGTGTCTAGTTGTTTGGATAGATACGCTACAGGTGTTTGCCAGGAACTGAGATATTGAGTGCATACTCCTACTGTGATGCTTTGGCAGTTGTGAATGTAGAGGTAGAATGGCTTACTGAGGTCTGGAAGTCCGAGGCTCGGTGCTTCCATTACAGCTTGTTTGAGAGCAGTGGAAGCATTTTTCTGTGGGCTCTCCCAAAGCAGGGGATCACAATCTCCCCCCTTTGTGGCTTCATAAAGAGGACGCGTGAGGACCCCAAAATTGGGGATCCAATTAAGGCAGAATCCAGCTGCCCCAAGGAACTATCGCAGCTTCCGGCGTGTGTTGGGCTCAGGGAGACTACAGATCACTTTCAAGTCCCAATTCACAGCGCACCTGTGTTATTTTATAACCTAGGTATTTGACCTGAGGTAGGCAGATTTGGGCTTTTTTCTTAGACACCCGATAGCCCTTTTGCTGTAGATGTTTTAAAAGAGCATGGGTTCCACCAGCACAGTCTCGATAGGTGGGACTTCCAAGAATGAGGTCATCTACATATTGGAGAAGAAAACAGTTATGGCTTTCTGCTTTAAAGGACTTGAGATCACTGGCCAGGGCTTGTCCAAAAATAGTGGGTGCATTTTTAAATCCCTGAGGCAATCGCGTCCATGTCAGCTGCTGCTTTTCACCTGAGTTTGGATTTTCCCATGTAAAGGCAAAAATCAGCTGGCTCTGGGGTGCTACCCAAATGCAGAAGAAGGCATCCTTAAGGTCTAGGCATGAAAAGTTGATTGCCGATGAGGGTATTAAGCTGAGAAGAGTATAAGGATTAGAAACCGCAGAATGAAGGGTTATTACTGCTGAATTAACTGCTCATAAGTCTTGGACTGTGTGGTAATCTCCATCAGCCTTTTTAACTGTGAAGAGTGGGGTGTTCCATGGAGACTGACACGGCCTCAGTATGCCCTCAATGTTCCCCCCCTGAACCTGGCCATCTGCATCGTAAAAGATTGGGGTCCAGGCTTCATGGAGAGGTAGCTAGAAGGCAGCCTTTCTCTCTGCTCCCCCTGTCCCTGGGGCTCCCTGTAGTTTGAGTTGCCACCTCTCAGCGTCTCCTTCCTGACTGAAGGGCAGCACTGCAGTGGCGTTGCCAGGGGCAACCAGCTGTAAAAGCAGTTGGTCTGCATCCTCCCTAGTGGAAGGTGCCAAAGACCACTGCAGAGACGGTAAAAGCTGCTGTGGGGATGGCGTAGGGCTCTCAGGTGCAGATGGTGATAAAGGCAACTGCAGGGGTGGTATAGGTGCCCTCTCTGATGGCAATAAAAGCAGCAGTGGGATGGTGTGGGCATCGCACTTCCCCACATGGATGATGACAATGAGGCACTGCTTAGGGAGACTAGCTCATTTTCATTCCTTGGTACTGCTGGGGAAGGAGTAATTGCATAAGGTGGCAGAAATTCATGTTCGTATGGCCCTTCTAAAATGGGTGGATCAGCACTGGACTTGGGATGCACTTTCTCTGGGCCCTTTGCACGGTGATTGTTTGGTCTGGTACCTAGGATGGCAATCCTCGGTTTCTGTATTAAGCAAATTCTAGCTTCCTTAGTCACACACTTCCCTAACCAAGGTGGGTTTTGGCTCACAGTGTTTTCCCAGGCACTGATATAGGGGAATTGCTCTGGACACCCTGGATTTCCCATTACTGCATCGTGGACTTTACAGATGATCCAGGGATCCAAAGTGCCCTCCTGGGGCCAGCCCACACTGAAAGTTGGCCATTCTAATTCACAAAGCATCCTAAGCTTTCCTGGCTGAAACCTTATGCCATACACATTTTCAGGGAATGCACGGGGGAAGTTTTTCAGCATATAACCTGACAGGGTTTTGCTGTGTGTGTTTCCCATTTCCACCCTGTTCCGATGGTGCACAACAGTCACTCAAACCTTGTGCTTCATCCATCTCTGGCCATGTCCCTTGTGGGAGCTTTTGGTGCCTCTTAACCTTAGCAGATCAGTATAAGCCCCCGATACGGAAGAGGGTCCCTTTGCAGGAACCCCCCAGACCACCCTTGATTGTATGAGGTCGCCACAGAACCATGGATCAGGACTCCGCACTCACCCCACAGAAGTGATTTTCTGAGTCTCAGTCATCACAAGCACACGCACACAACCACCCCCCTTTCCTTTCCTTGAACCTGAAGAGGAGACGGCTTCCTCCTGTATTCTCAGGAGTACTAGGGCCTCCCCTTTGAGAGTTGATCAGGCTCCCTAGTAATTTTAGAATTAGGCTTTTCCTGAACTATGTCCCTGGAGGTCTTACCAGTCCAATGTGCAGAGCTCCTTGCTTCATTCTCAGGGTCTCTCAAACCTTCTGGTGCCCCCAGCTCATCCGAGAGGGCTCCAGCGAAGACTGCAACCTCTTTCTTGACTCAAATAGGGTGTCCAGGGGTGCACAGGGCTGGGTTTCACCCAGCCCCTACTGACCTCCCTGGAGACGTCCGGGAGGGGCAAACAACTGTTGCTGCCTCTGACCTTCTCAGCGCAGTCCCTTCATGGTCACCAGAAATGTTGTAGAGAAATTGGGTGTGCATGGTATTGAAGGCCAGGACACGAGAACTCTGAGAAGGTAGTTGGTTTATTTTGACTGGCTGGACTCTGTGGACTCTTGTCCTAATAAAAAACAGAGCCCCCAATAGCATTTTTCGGTCTCTTTTATACAGAGGAAATAGGATTAGGGAGACAAATGGTGATTGTATGCAAACAGACTTTTTGTTAGTTTCTTCAGTGTTTTATCTGAGAATCAGATAGGTTACTTCCTCCAGGTAAGTTTGATTTAACACATATTCCCCACATTCCAAGCCAGCTTGGATTTAGCATATCTTCCACATTCCGTCTGGATGCAACCTTGAATACACATTCAGTCTTACATCCTTTCTGAACATTCAAAGACTGTAGGGCCTATATTACTTATTTGGACTTTTAGGGACTAGGTACACTTGGAAACAATTTTGAATTTATGTACAGGCTATATCAATATCACTTAACTTGATTTCTAGAGACTAGGCCACTTGGATACAGAATTAGATGATTCTGAATTTATGCACAGGCTATATAATATTTCCTATTCGAGGCCAAGTCCAAGTTCCCTTAAGTTTCGGCATCACCACCATCAGAGTTTCTCTGGACTGACTGGTATGTGTATAGAGTTTGCATTGCTAAACTGTTTCCTGGGACTGGAGTCATTGCCATGGTCGCCAAGGGCAGGACTGCGGCCTCTCACCATCCCACACCCACAAGTCACAGACACTTTAGGTTATCTCCAAAGAGACAAAGAACCTCCCACCCATAGCCCACATCAAAATGAGATAGTATGGGTAAAGCCCTTGAAACAGTGGAAAAGTATCCATTAGGCCAGGACATGTGATATAATCACTGGCAAATGAAATGAAAATCTTAAATCAAGTAAGATTTAATATATATGTTCCTTAACAGCTCTGGTTTAACCTGAGCAAGAACTAGGGGCTGCCTCAAAAAGTACTTTGCAGTGCTGTGAATTCTGGAAACCTAATAGAAGTTATTGAGTTAAAATATGGCATTTACAAATCTCAAGGTCCTAAAAAGGCCAGTTTGCTTGGAAAGATGCCCTGCAAATAAACTATCAAAACTACTTAAAAATACAAAGCTCCAAGTGGTAAAGGTGCAAAGAATTTGTTCAAACCTTCTGTGTGAAGGATACTTGGGTTTTGCAGCTAGAATGAATAAATGAGTGCATGTTTGTAAAGGTAAAGCTAAAAGTTAAGTGAACTAAACAATGTTTTAAGCCAGTATTTGTTTTCTAGCAGAGGCTTAAAGTAATGAACAATAACTTTTATGCTACAATAACCAGCTGCTTTTATGCTAAGAACTGTCTGTAGGGTTAAAAAATAATAACAACAGGTTTAATTGTCCCTTTTGAAAGGAAATAAAAGACACCTTTGAGTGCTGATAACATCAACTGCTGGGTTTTAACAGAAGTAGGCTAAATCCACCTCTTACATGACTTCAATTATCTTTTAAAATTCATTGTATTTCAAATTTGGGGAATTTTATATTAAATGCCTTTTACTTCAAGAGTTGGTGAAAATACATTGTATAGTAAACAATGAGAAATTCAACCTTAAAATTTTTAGGAATTTTAAACCTTATGTGGTGATAGTGTAGTTACCCCAGAATATGAAATGGTGATACCAAGCAAAAGTGGTTCCTTTCTCCAGGTGCATCTTTAAAGCCAGTTCCTGAGACACCAGGGTTTCAAAGAGAGAAGAGAGTTTTATTGGTTGTGTGAGCAAAGGAGCACAGTGGCCTGATGGCCCAAGGCTTCCTCCATGATCTGCAGAAATTCTAATATTTTATAACATCAGGCACATATGAATAATGGGTGGAGCTAGACACAGGGTCTTTCATTAGTAAGCATTAAGGGGCTGAACAGGAGAGGGGGTGGGGGGAGGGGGTGGAGGAGCAGACCCGGGTCAGTCACAAGGACTTGGGATAGGGGTGTAGAGAACAAAAGTCAGCTACAAGGTCAGTCACAAAGACTTGGGATAGGGGTCTAGAGAACAAAGGTCAGCTACAAGGTCAGTCACAAGGACTTGGGATAGGGATATAGAGAACAAAGGTCAGCTACAAGGTCAGTCACAAGGACTCGGGATAGGGGTGTAGAGAACAAAGGTCAGCTACAAGGTCAGTCACAAGGACTCGGGATAGGGGTGTAGAGAACAAAGGTCAGCTACAAGGTCAGTCACAAGGACTCGGGATAGGGGTGTAGAGAACAAAGGTCAGCTACAAGGTCAGTCACAAGGACTCGGGATAGGGGTGTAGAGAACAAAGGTCAGCTACAAGGTCAGTCACAAGGACTCGGGATAGGGGTGTAGAGAACAAAGGTCAGCTACAAGGTCAGTCACAAGGACTCGGGATAGGGGTGTAGAGAACAAAGGTCAGCTACAAGGTCAGTCACAAGGACTCGGGATAGGGGTGTAGAGAACAAAGGTCAGCTACAAGGTCAGTCACAAGGACTCGGGATAGGGGTGTAGAGAACAAAAGTCAGCTACAAGGTCAGTCACAAGGACTTGGGTTAGGGGTGTAGAGAACAAAGGTCAGCTACAAGGTCAGTCACAAGGACTTGGGATAGGGATATAAAGAACAAAGGTCAGCTACAAGGTCAGACACAAGGACTTGGGATAGGGGTTAGAGAACAAAGTTCAGCTACAAGGTCTTTCCTATTGGCACTAAGCAGAGGCGGGTGGAGTGGTTTCCATCCCAATAGGAAGATACCCAGGTGTGCGCTCAATCTAGAATCACCAGCACAGTTGTCAGTCAGCACAGCAAGGGTGAGGTTAAGTCTAGAGCTGGGATTCTTAGCCAGGGGTCCACGGACTCCCAAGGGGTTCAGGTAAAGACTTCAGAGGGTCTGTGAGCTTGAATTGAAAATTCAAAAAACATCCTTCTTGTGGGGATGTGTTGGTGCAGGTGTGATCTATTTATTAAATAATACACAGCCTAGTGTGGAATAGTGAGGGGTCCATGGTTTTCACCTGCTGTCAAAGGGATCCGAGTAGCCATTAATGGATTGGACCCTCTAGCCAGCCTCAGTAATTTCAGGTATTAACCTTTCCTTTTGCCATTTTATAATATTGTGAAAGTGGAATGATAAATGATTTTACTAACCACCTTGTTTTGCTTGAGCTTCCATTTACCCAGGGAATTATGAAAAAGAAATGGAGGCTAAATGAAGCAAGATGGCAAACCAATAATCCTTTTTGGTGCTGATAAAAAACAACAACAACAACAAAAAAACCCACCTGCCCTGAATTGGTAAAAGGGAGAAAATAACAAATCATGGGTCCCAAAGAGAGGGAGAGACTGAAGACTGATAATGATGTGGGCTATGGGTGGAAGGCTCTTTGTCTCTTCAGAGATAACTAAGTTGTTTGACTTGGGGGTGTGAAACTGTAAGACGCTGCAGTCCTGCTCTTAGGGACCAGCAGGCTCCAGTCCCAGGAAATGTTTAACAAAGCAAGGGCTATAAACTTTAAGTATTTAGGGGAAATGCAAAAACCAAGGCTTATCTAAAATGTCTGGAGTCCTTGCTAAAAGCTTACCTAAGATGTGAAAGAGATATATGCTAATTGAAGCCTATTGAAAACTAAAACAAAGGGACCATTTGGCCTTTCCTCTCTGTATAAAAGACGTTTGAAAATCTTGTTCGGGGCTCGGGATTCAAACAGAAAGCTCCCGAGTCCGGCCGGCCATCAATAAACCATTTTTTCCTTCTCAAAATCATTCCTGAGTCCTGGCCTCTCTATACTCAAATAATTGAACTTCTCTCAAATTCCACAACATTAATGGCGACCGCGAAGGGACAATAAATGAAGGCCAGAGACGGTAGCATTTTGCTGCCCCTTCCAAATCCCCGAGGAAGCCGGGAGGACTCGGGTGAACCCCAAATCTGGGCGCCCCTGGATTAAATTTAATCCAGAAAAGATGTGGGCTCCGCCAGAATCTTCCCGACAAAAATCGAGGGCAATAGAAGGTCTGAAGAGAAAGATTCTGAGAACGAAAAAGAACTCCGAACATGGAAGAAGGTAAGACTCCCCGGGTGAGCAGAGTCTGGAAGGCCCTAGCTTTAATTGCTAGGAAGGGGAGGCTGATCACCTCCCGAGAGAACCCTAGTAGCCCCAGAAGGCTGGGGGGAAGCCGTTCTCTCTAGGCTTGAGAAAAGGAGGAAAACCGGGGAAAAGCCCTGGTGTTTTGGGTTTGTCTAACTGCATGTTAGAATCTAGTACTGGTCTTATATCCACTAAAGGAGTGGAGTCTCGATTTTAATAGGAAGGGTATTTATAAGTTCGAGTCCTAATATCCTGGAAATTGGTCTAGATTAAAGAAAACAAAACTTGGTTACAGGAAAATGGATCGGCTTTTCTGGTGGAGCTTGGTCTGGGTGTAAAGTTTAAACAGTAGAAAAGTCTAGCTGAAATCTTTTGTTATGGTGCTAATTTGTGAATGAATTTGCTTTATACCGAATGTTAAGTGTTCTGAAGTTTGTGATGGCTGTGGGGGCAGCCGTGGTGAAAATAAATATATAAACTTGTGAGTCAGATTAGTGACCTTTGTGCTTCTGTCTGTGTCAGCTCAATGTTAGTGTTAGAGTTGTGTCCTTACATGAAGTAGAATTACAGCTGAGCTGGAGCCCTCCCTTGCCATTGGCAAGGGGGTGAAATGATTCTGGGGCAAAAGCTGAGGAGTCTAGATGTTTGTGCATGTTCTGCTGTCTTGTCTCTGGTCTGGCCCTTTGCCGGGGCTTGGAGGCCATCTGTGTCCGCGCCAAGCACCCAAGTCTGTTGAGAATGTCCCAGTCAGAGCAGCTGGGTTCCTAGGAGAGTTGCCAAATTTGAGTAGGTTCTGTCTGCCCATTTTAGCTGAAAGCTGGAAAGGGGGGAGCGGCTTGCCCCTTTCCAGTGAGTCCACCCTTCTATTCATAAGCCGCATTCCTGTTTGTTGTGCACCCGACTGCCTGGAAGGGGGGGAAGTGAAGGAGGTGAAAAGCAGAATCAGAATAAATGCAGTAAAGTTCCCTCCTTAGAGTGTCAAAGCCAAAATACGTTTGCATTCTGCTCAGGTTCTTAGAAAGTATTGTAGTAACCTTAAGTAAGAGAATGTTCTGTGAAAGTAAAATTTGTGTTAAGGGTATAAATATAAAAGTTTTACAAAGCATTGTTTAAAGTATTTAAGTGGCTAATTGCAGAAAGTCATTATTTAACAAAACTGAATTGATAATAATAATAATAAAAGGCAATTTTATAACAAACTTATTCGGCAGCCAATCTCCCCTGCCAACTTGCTTCCAAAAAAACTGTTTCTGGTATTACATGCTACTAAGTATTTAAAGTAAAGAAAAGTTCATTATTTTAACAAACTTGTTTAGTATTAATGGCAATTATATGTTGCAAGAAGTTTGCCTGGTAACTTAGTATGTGAGATATATGGAGTGTGTTTTTATTGTTAAAGCAACAAAAGATGATTTTGTCCTAAGATAAAATGATTAATTATTAGAAAGAGTAGAGTGTGGGACAGAACCTGAATGAATACTGAAAGTGTAGAAAGTTTGTAAAAGAAAAATTTTTATGATTAAATTGAATAAGATCAATATATAAAAAAAATCATTTATCAATAGCTTCTTGTGCTTTAACCTCATCATATCCTCAATGTTTGAAGAAGAGTCTTACCTCTTTTAAAAGAACATTTTATGTTCTAGAAATCAAATCCTGAAAAGTAGCCTTTTATTTCAAACTAACTGCAAGAGATTTATTCTTTCACTTTAAAAGAAAAATTAAAGTAATAGTTAAGTTCATTTAATATGTTATAAGTTGAATGAAAGGTATTTAAAGGTGTTATAAAATTAATAAGTTTTAAAAAATTAATAAAAACTGTAACTAAAAGTTAAAATCATTTATAAATGCATTTATATTGTAAAACAGTAGAAAGACAATAACTGAGATTATAGCTGGGTGAATTTAGCCTGAAACTATTATTTAAGTGTAAATTCTACACTAACCTTTCCTTTGTTTATAGTTGCTTCAGGCCTAACCTCGCCCTTTGCCTTTGCCTGAGGTTATTTCATAATTAAAAAGAGCTGGGACATCACTGTCTCCCCTTCTGGTATTAGTAACCCTTTCTCTCATGAATTCAAGTGTAAACTAAATAAATTGCTGCCTGATAGAATAAAGTTAAATGACCACTAGAGTTTTATTATCTCCAAAACCAAAAAGGGAGTAGAGGGAGAGAAGTCTCCTGCCTTGACAGTCAGTGTTCCTAAGAGTGGCAATTCATGAGAAAAAGCAGTCTGTCTCCCTGAGGCTTCAAATAGCCTCAGTAAATATATATAAAACTAATCTTGTTGCTTATCCAAAATTCTGCTAATTTCAAGGTAAAATATAAAGTTCTAAAACAATAGTGCTAAGGCATTGAAAACATTTTAGTTATTACAATCCATTAAGTAAGAAAGAAAATTCTTGTAGTAAACTGCATGGTCATAGTGCAAATTAAAAAGAGTTTCAAAAGTCTTTGAAAAGTTTAAAGTAACTAAAGTCATGTTGTTGTGTCAAACTATTCATGTCTGCCTATTTGCTCAAATTGTTAAAAATTAAATATGCAGTTATATTTATAAATATTCTTAAAGCCCAAATTGAACTAAGCAAGATAAAAAAGTCATAGAAATCTGATTATAGAAACAATTGAGAAAAGGCCTCCTCTTTGCAAGAGCTTTTAAAGCAAGACTAGGTGTGGCAGATTAAACCTATCTACTAGGCTAAAGAATTAAGAATCAGTTTGCCTGGTAATTTCCCAGTTTAAACCTTTGTCAGCCATAAATTAGAAAAAAAAAACAAAAAACAAAAAACAAAGATTAAGTTAATTTTCACAGAAGAAAAATGTTGATGTAACCCGGCGGCCTGCTGCCTCAGTCTCCCACTCCCGGGTTAGACAGCAGTAGAAGAAACCAGTTTAGGCCAGTCCTATGGGCAGTAAAAAAATGCCCAAAAAAGAGCTAACTAAGTCGGTGCCATTTCAGCACTAAATTCTATTCCTTATTTGACAAAGGGGGAGAGCAAGTAAAAACTAAAATAGTTAGAATGTAATAGAAAAAGCAGTTAAATCAAACTTTTGCGTGAAAAAGTTAAATCTCAGATAAGCTGTAACTTCTGAAGTATCCAATCTATAGAAAAACAAGAAGAGCTTGCATGCTAAGCTTAGAAGTATAAATTGTGTCATTTTTCTTTGTTCGGGGCACCAGCCATGTCTGGCTCTGCGCCCCTTCTTGCAAGATTGAAAATAAAGTATTTTCTTCTCCACAATCTGGTGAGCCTTATTTTCTTCCAAAAGATTTCTTTCCAACAAAATAAAGTAATTAGTAGCTCTATTAACAAATTTCAGTAAGTAAAAGAAAGTCCATAAAAACTATGGAGAAATCTTTCCTGAGTTATGATTTTAAAAAATTAAGTAATTGTGTAATGTGTTTTAAAACCTAGAAGTCAGTATACATGTGTTTTAAAACCTAGTAATCAGTTATGCTTTTAAATTAATAATTTTCATAACTTAAAAAAAAAAATTTTTAGCTTCCTGTAAAAGAAAAAGAGAACATTCCTTGCATAAACTATTATAGTTTCAATTTTATTTAACTTGAGTGTAATCTCCCATAGTTAATTTATAAACTAAATAAACATATGTACAAAATCTTTACAGTAATGAAAATTGTAAGTGAAAATTATAAGTTCACATTGGTGAAATTAAGCTACAAAGAAAAGATTGTAAATATGCTCTCTTAAATAAAGAGTAAATTTCTTTCATTAGTAATTGTAATTTAGTAAGTTTATTTAAACATGAAGTGTCTAGTCAATGCAGTTATAGTCAATTATAAAGAGTTTGTAAAACATCTTCCAAACTGAAAATGTTTAAATAGTTCTAGTTGTAAAAGTCATTGTTAACTAAAAAAACTTAGATTAGTATTAGTAGCAGAAATAACTTCATGATAATAAACCTGTCTGAAAGCCACTGCAAAATACACATTTAAGTAAATAGTAATAAAAAGTTATCTTGATTCTATTAGAAATATTCTGTTTTCATTCTAACAATGAAAAATAATATTTTTCCTCTATTACTAAAGTAAAGTACCTACTGTTATCTTCATAGTAAAATTGTGTAAGTAAATAGTCATTTAATATATGTATTGCGTTAAGTTGTTTAAAATATATATAAAACAAAGAATAAACTTTAACATTGTCAAACTCTTGTGCATTCGAACCAAGCCTTGTATACATTACAAGTGGCCTCTCCATGTGAGTTATTAGCTAAGCTGGTCACTGACCCCTCAATTAAAAATATGTGCTATATCAGTCTCTAGTTCTGCTCCTGAAGTCGATAGAAACTATATTGCAGTTTCAAGCTCCTGCAGCCAATAATGACTCAGTACAGCCAAGTGTACAATAGATATCGCCTCCAGACTGGCACTGTTCCATAGTGCCAGAGAGCACTATGCACCAGGCTAGTAGAATACTAGAAAATCTCTAAAATACTAGAAAAATGCTGCAACTTGCTCACTGCATTAAAAAACATGCTAAGTAGAGCCATGATACCAGGAGACTGTAAGTAAAACTTAAACACAATTAGCATTATAGCCTGCTCTCATGGAGAGATAACATGTAAAGTATTACAAACCTGAAACTCAAAACTAATAATAGCAACTCTAAATCCTTATGCATTAAGTAATACATTAGTTAATATTAAGTGCTGTACTTTTATCCTGTACTAAATATATGCCTAATAATTGTAATGTTATCTTTTCTATTTTAGATCAAGTGCAGAAGTATATTAGACATGTTAAATTCCTAGTAAAATCATTTTCTAAACAGTTAATAACATGTCTATAGAATAAAGTAGCAGTCTCAGCCAGTCTCAGTTAGCAAAAGTAAAGCTTGCTTGCTGATAGTGAGTCACCTATTGAACAAGTCAAAATTGCTAGAAATTGTACAATGAAAACCAAAGTGTAAAAATCTTTATTCTGTAGTTCTGATCACTCCCACAAGTGAAAACTAAGAGTATTTCCAAATTAGTGTTCTAATCCTGAGTGAAGCCAGTTGCCCAAAGAGTGCCAGTTCACCAAGAGCATCTGACAGAGCAAATGAGTGTCAATCATTAAACAGCTTAAAATGTGTCTTCAGACAAAGCTAAGTGTCTGTTGCAATTTCTCTCTAAAGATAAATAACTTAAAAAATATATATATATGCTGTTCCCACCAGCTTTTAAAAAATGCCATCTTTATAAGCATCTAATCTTGTCTATCTCTGTAATCCAATGTGTCCTCTTTTAAAAACAAGTATTCCAAATTTTTAATTAAGTTTGTTTCTTTCAGAGTGAACATCTTATTAACCATATGAAAACTTCATCCAACTTCGTACAAAATGCCAGATCCATCTTCCTCCAGTTAAAATAAATTAAAGAGTTTTTACACCTTATTAAGCAATAACTACAGCCCATGGCCAGCAGAAAGCAGTTACAGAAAAGAAATCGTCTCCCTTCAGCACCCCTTTTAAATTAAAGGTGTAAACTCTTTAAAAGTAAAATAAAAGTAATAGATGGATCTAGAACCTGACTAGAAATCCACGTGAGTGCCAGTGGCAGCAAAATAACTGCGAGAAGCCCAAGATTCTGCTGTCCAGAATGAAAAGTTCTAAACTTCTAAAAACGGTCCTTGATGCTGTACTAAAGACTGATAAATAATCAGTCAAGACAACAAACAGTCATCCACCTCATAGCTACAACAATAATTATGCCAAAGCTTAGCAAGTAAACTTTAACAAAGGGGGGGAATGATGTGGGCTATGGGTGGAAGGCTCTTTGTCTCTTCAGAGATAACTAAGTTGTTTGACTTGGGGGTGTGAAACTGTAAGACGCTGCAGTCCTGCTCTTAGAGACCAGCAGGCTCCAGTCCCAGGAAATGTTTAACAAAGCAAAAGCTATAAACTTTAAGTATTTAAGAGAAATGCAAAAACCAAAGCTTATCTAAAATGTCTAGAGTCCTTGCTAAAAGCTTACCTAAGATGTGAAAAAGATATATGCTAATTAAAGCCTATTGAAAACTAAAACAAAGAGACCATTTGGCCTTTCCTCTCTGTATAAAAGACGTTTGAAAATCTTGTTCGGGGCTCGGGATTCAAACAAAAAGCTCCCGAGTCCGGCCGGCCGTCAATAAACCATTTTTTCCTTCTCAAAATCATTCCTGAGTCCTGGCCTCTCTATACTCAAATAATTGAACTTCTCTCAAATTCCACAACAATAAAATGGGCTGTTTTACAGAATACAGACCCCATTATAGATTATAAATGCCCAGGTTTTACTTGTGTGTCCATCACGGCAGAGGGGAAATGGTGAGAGTAGGACACAGAAGGCAGGAACAGGGGTGAAGGCAAGAGGAAGAAGCCTGATTTGGCTTCCCACTTGCTTTTTAAGCAATTAATTACTCCACCCCTTTGCTAATGTCAGGGGAGCGGTCCCAGCTGTTTGTTGTTTTGATTGATTACCCCACCCATCAATACTTTGGGGGGGGGCACAATGATAAGACCCCTGGAGAATATCTGGGGCTTCTCCTTGTGGCAACATAGAGAAGTTGGTGGTCACGGTATTCGAGGCCAGGAGGTGAGAATTCTCTGAGAAGGAAGATTTATTATGACTGGCTGGGCCCGGTGGACTCTTGCCTCCCAAAAAAGAGCCCCATGCCAGCCTTGTAGGTTGCTTTTATGCAGAGGGTATGGGGTGGAGTTACCAAGTGTTTGGCATGAATGGTTAGGTTTCGGTTTCTCAGGGCCTGGAGACTTTTCAGGAATGAGGCAGGCTGGACGGGTGTGTGGTTACGAGGCAGGGCTGCAGTTCTTGTTGTTTGCTTGCACACATGGCTTATGCTGGAATGTGAAGTTCTGCGAGCTTAATACAGCCCAGGTCATTCTCGAATGCACACACAGGCTATGTTATCCTGGCTTCTGGGGAAGATCTCGTTCCAAATGGGATTTCTTGTGATGGGGTTCCAGCAGCTGTCTTGGGGTAACCAAAGGACATGTACTAATGGTGGCTGTTTTTCCAGGTTCCAGATCCACCTATTGATTCCCTGAATAGCCTGCTTCAAAATGGCCACACTCTAACATCAACACCCTGAGTGCTAATTAATGAACTGGGCCTCAAGGTCACCCCTCCCAGGCAACCCCCCCAGCCCTCCTAGTAACCATAAACAATGTGCCCTTATCCCTCCCCATTCCCCTGACACCTTTCCTTTGTCTCAAGCAGCCAGCTCACCCCTTTGAGCAGAAACCTCTTGTTGCTGCCCTGCATAAACAAAACTAGTTCAGTACACTTGCTATGCAACTCCTTTTTTTATCCCCTGCCCTGTGGCTTTTTGCATGCTGTCTGCTCTCTGTATCCATTTGCTGTGCATTCTTCTGTGTCTCTATTTATTTTTTCTTTATTTCCCCCTCCCTTTGTTGCTTGCTCGCTGTCTGCTCTTGGTGTCCATTACTTGTGCACTCTTCTGTGTTTCTGCTCCTCTCCCTTTTTGTTGCACCACCTTGATGAGTTGGCTATCTGTGGTGCTTGTGGGCCAGGGGCACTCCATGGCACTTCTGGGCCAGGCAGCTCTCCATGGCACTTGCAGACCGGGGGACATTCCATGGCCCCCAGGCTTGGCAGCTCTCTGCAGCATGTGGGCGAGCTTGCCTTCACAAAGAGTCCCCAGGATGTGAACCCAGGGCCTCCCATATGGTAGATAGGAGCCCATCTGATTGAGCCACAGCCACTTGCCTCTGCAACTCCTTTTCTAAAAGCCTGTTCATTTGGGGTATTTTTTGAAAGATTGATTGATTGATTGATTGATTGATTGATTGATTGATTGATTGATTTTCCACCTTCCCCTCCTGCCCCGCTGTTTTTGCTGTCTGTATTGTCTTCTCTTCTCATTTCCTCTCCTCTAGGATTCACCAGGATTCAGTCCTGGGGACCTTTGATGTGGAGAGAGGTTCTCTGTCAATTGCACCACCTCAGTTCCTGGTCTCTGCTGTGCTTCACCTTGACTTTCCCCTTGTCTCTCTTATGATGCGTCATCATCTTGCTGCGTGACTCATTTGTGGGGGACACTGGCTCACCATGCAGGTACTCACATGGGCACTGGCTTGCCACAGCGGTATGCTTTCTCTTCTTCTTCTTCACCAGGAGTCCCCAGGGATTGAACCCAGGTCCTCCCGTATGGCCGGTGGAAGCTCTATCACTCAGACCATATCCACTTCACTTAAAAGCCTGTTTATTTCATTTTCAGCACAACAGTACAAAGGCATCTTTATAATGATTTAGTAATCATAATTGTTAATTCTTCATCCTCAGTTACAATGGAAAACTGCTTTAGTTTCCTAAATATCCTGCTGGCTTAAATCATGGGAATTTACTAGCTCACAGTTTGGGGCTAAGCGAAAGCCTGAATCGGGACGTCATCAGGTTGATGCTTTCCTCCTGAAGCCTGGTGCTCTGGGCTGGCTGCAGTGGTCCCTGGTGCTGGCTCCTGTCACATGGCAGTGCACATGGTGGCCTCTCCTGGCCTCTCCTGCTTGCTTTAGTTTACTAGGCTGCTGAAATGCAATATACCAGAAGCAGGTTGGCTTTTAAACAGGGATTTGTTAACTTGAAGCTTATAGTTGTGAGGCTGTGAGCATGTTCTGAGCCAAGGCATCAACAGGCAATGCTCTTTTCCTGAAGCCAGCTGCCAGTGACCCAGGCTCCTCTGTCATCAGGCAGGAAATGTGGAGGCATCTGCTGGTCTCCTCCTTCTCCTCGGGCTTCTGTGGATTTCAGGTTCTGGCTGCCCCCTTTGTGGCTGTCTTGCTATCTAAATTCACTCTGCTTATAAAGGATTTCAGTAAGAGGATTAAGACCCATGCTGGGCTACAGTGTAACTGAAGTAGCCTCATCAAAAGGTCCTACTTACAGTGGGTTCACATCATAGGAATGGATTAAATTTAAGAACATGTTTTTCTGGGATTACATATGGCTCCAAACCACCACAAATACTATCAAGACATATATATCTATTAAATTATTATGGGGGGCAGGGCAAAATGGTGGCTGAGTGAGCACCCCTGAGATTCTCTCCTGTCTCTTGGGACCAGGCTGTTTTGGGATTTTGCAGGGCAGGAGGTGTCTGGATATCGATTTGGTGGGACGGTAACAGAGAAAATTCGTGTATAAGATATAATTGAGACTCTATTACACAGAGGTGGGAGCTGCGCACGGGACACTCCCTCCTGGGGTGGGCAGAGCCATGGCACTGGCACTGTGGTGGCAATTTCTGGAGGCTCTGTGATACTGGGTAATTCATAAGCCCTGAGCAGACTATTGGGGGGTTAACAGGACAGGAGGCCTTCACAGACCGATTTAGGGGGGCAAATGGGAGTTTTTTTGCGAAGCGGGGAATTTTTTATTGTGGACACAAATAATAGCACTTCTGCCTAGAGCCCCACCCCCCGAAGGCTGGCTGCCAATCTGAAGCAGCCTTAAATTTTTCACAATCACCAGGAGACTGTTTCAGGGCCTGTAGGGTGGGCAACGTCTGGAAGCCGATTAGGGGAATATTTTGGGAAGTGTGGGAATTTCGGTTTTGGACTCTGTTATCGGCGTTTCTGGCTGGAGCCCCACCCCTGGGCCTGGCTACTGATCTACATCATTAAATTGGCTGCAGTGCAGAGGCACCCCCAGGTGGCCGTTCTGGGGGCTTACAGGATGGGAGGTGTCCTGAAGTCGAATTGGTGATACAGCCACACAATAGACCCAGTGAGTGAGTGAATTGAGGGGTTCAGACACATAGGTTAGAGTTTACAGAAGTGACCTCTCCCATAGGGTGGCACCCAGCTGTGGGGATCCCTGAAGGCTATGTTGCACTGTGGTGCTCCCAGCTCCCTGTTAACCAGATTTGAGTGTGCCAGGTGGCCCACACCCCAGAGACACACACCTCTTGAGTCTTCAATATCTCAGACTTTCCATCCCCGAATCCATCACACCCAGAGGTCCATCTGAGGTCCTTGAATGTCCTAGCCCTCAACATTTCTGTTTTTTCTTTTTTCTTTTGTTTTGTTTTGTTGTGTTTTTATTTTTATTTTTATTTTTTAATGTCCTGATTGCGAACATTGCATTATCTCCTAGTCTTTTCTCCCAGCATATCCCCCAAAGTCTTTTCCTTTTTTCTCAGTTATTTAGGGGGAGGGAGTTTGTTGTTGCTATTGTGGTTGTTCTATATCTTTTTTTCTTTTCCATATTTGTTCCCATCCCTTTACCCACCCCCTTTTTCTTTAACAGCTAATTAATCCCCAAGACTAGACAAAGAAGATAAGGAACTGATTAAACCCGTCAAGATAAAATGATGAACAGACAGCAGCAAAAATCTACAAACCAAACCAGTAATCAGGAAAACATGGCTGAATCCAATCAACAAACTAAAAACCAGGAAGGGGAGCAGAACTTTGCACAAGTAATTAAAGATCTCAGAACATTTATCACCAACAAATTTAATGAAGTAAAGGAAGAGGTTAACAACATGAAGACAACAATTGGATGGGAAATTGCAGACATACGCAAAAAGATAACAGATATGAACCACAGTTCAAGAAATCAAAAAAACACTTGCAGCAAATATCAGCAGACTAGAAGAGGCAGAGCAGAGAATTAGTGATGTGGAAGACAGTATATCGGAAATCAAACAGATAGTAGAATTGGTCGATAAAAAGATAGAAAAAATCCAGCTAGGATTTTGGGACCTGAATGACAATGTAAAATGCTCAAACATACGTATTATAGGCATCCCAGAAGGAAAAGAGAAGGGAAAGGGGTCAGAAGCAGTGTGCAGGAAATAATGGCTGAAAACTTCCCAAATCTACTGAAAGAGACAGATGTACATATCCAAGAAGCACAGCGCACCCCAATTGTCATAAACCCCAACAGGCCCACCCCAAGACATATACTTATCAAATTATCCAACACTCAAGACAAAGAGAAAATTCTAAAAGCAGCAAGAGAAAAGAAAACCACCACATACAAGGGAAGCTCCATAAGATTAAGTGTGATTTCTCACCTGAAACCATGGAGGCAAGAAGGCAGTGGTATGATACAGTCAAGGTAATAAAAGAAAAATATTTCCAACCAAGAATAGTCTATCCAGCTAAACTAGCATTCAAAAATGATAGAGAGTTCAAAATATTCACAGATAAACAGAAACTGAAAGAGTATGCCAACAAGAAATCTCCCCTTCAAGAAATTCTAAAGGGAGTTCTGCAGGAAGAAAGGAAAAAACAGGACAGGCAGAGTTGGAGGAGAGTGTAAGAGCAAAAAAAAAGACAAAAAGAGAAGGGGAACAAAAACCCCAAACAAACAAATTATGACAAACACAAGTCCAATAGAAATATGGCTAACATAAGTAATTCCTTGAAAGTAATAACACTGAATGTAAAGGGATTAAACTCACCTATCAAAAGATTCAGACTGGGACATTGGATAAGGAAATATGACCCATCTATATGCTGTCTACGAGAGACACATCTTAGACCCAGAGACTCATGGAGCTGAAAGTGAATGGTTGGAAAACAATCTTACAAGCAAACAATAACCAAAAAAAGGCAAGAGTAGCTATATTAATATCAGACAAAATAGACTTTAAATGTGAAACAATTGTGAGAGACACAGAAGGATACTACATTTTAGTGAAAGGGACAATCTGTCAAGAAGACCGAACAATCATAAATATTTATGCTCCTAACAAGGGCGCCTCTAAATACATGAGGCAAATGCTGGAAAAACTAAGTGAAAGAATAGATGCATCTACAATTATAGTGGGGGATTTTAATACACCACTATCAACTCTGGACAGAACATCTCAAAAGAGAATCACTAAAGAAACAAAACGTTTGAACAGTATATTAGAGGAACAGGATCTAATAGACATATACAGATCATTACACCCAAACACAGCAGGATATACATTTTTCTCAACTGCACATGAATCATTCTCCAAGATAGACCATATGCTAGGCCACAAAGAAAGGCTGAATGAATTCAGAAAGATCAAAATCATACAAAATAATATCTCTGACCACAGTGCAGTGAAGCTGGAAATTTGCAAGGGCCAGAGGTGCATATTTAACACCATGATTTGGAAATTAAACAGCACACTCTTAGAAAAACAGTGAGTCAAAGAGGAAATCTCAAAAGAAATCAATGATTACCTTGAAACAAATCATAATGATAACACAACATACCAAAATTTATGGGATGCAGCAAAAGCAGTACTGGGATGCAGCAAAAGCAATAAAGAAGAAATGGAAAACGGACTTGGCCCAGTGGTTAGGGCATCCATCTACCACATGGGAGGTCCACGGTTCAAACCCCTGTCCCCTTGACCCGTGTGGAGCTGGCCCATGTGCAGTGCTGATGTGCACAAGGAGTGCTACGCCACGCAGGGGTGTCCCCCATGTAGGGGAGCCCCACAAGCAAGGAGTGCACCTGTAAGAAGAGCCCCCAGCATGAAAGAACAGTACAGCCTGCCCAGGAATGGTGCCGCCCACACTTCCTGCTGCTGATGACAACGGAAGCGGACAAAGAAACAAGATGCAGCAAACAGACACAGAGAACAGACAACCAGTGGGGGGGAGGGGAATTAAATAAAATAAATAAATCTTTAAAAAATAAAAAAGAAGAAAGAGCAAAGATTGAAGAACTAACTGCACATTTGGAGGAATTAGAAAAAAAACAACAAAGTAATCTAACAAGAAGAAGAAGGAATGAAATTACAAAGATAAGAGCAGAACTAAATGAAATAGAAGGCATCTTTGGGACATGGAGCTGCCCTGGATGGTGCCTCAGAGGTAATCACCGGACATTGTAAATCCTCACAGGGCCCACCGGATGGAATGGAGGAGAGTATGGGCCATGATGTGGACCATTGTCTATGAGGTGCAGAGGTGCCCAAAGATGTACTTACCAAATCCAATGGATGTGTCATGATGATGGGAACGAGTGTCGTTGGGGGGGGAGAGGGGAGGTGGGGGGGTGGGGTTGAATGGGACCTCACATATATATATTTTTTAATGTAATATTATTACAAAGTCAATAAAAAAAAAAAGAAAAGATAAACAAGACCAAGAGCTGGTTTTTTGAGAAGATCGATAAAATTGACAAGCTTTTAGTGAGACTAACAAAGAAAAAAAGAGAGAAGATACAAATACACAAAATAAGAAATGAGAAAGGAGATATCACCACTGACCCCACAGAAATAAAGACTATCATAAGAGGATACTTTGAAAAACTATATTCCAACAAAAATGACAATTCAGAGGAAATGGACAAATTTATAGGAGCCTATATTGATGAAAGAAGAAATTGATGATCTCAACAAACCAATCACAAGTAAAGAGATAGAATCAGTCATTAAAAACCTCCCAACTAAGAAGAGCCCAGGGCCAGACAGCTTCACAGGTGAATTCTACAAAACATTCCAGAAAGAACTAACACCAGTCCTGCTGAAATTATTCCAAAAAATCGAAACAGAAGGAACATTGCCTAACTCATTCTATGATGCCAACATTACCCTAGTACCAAAGCAAAACAAAGACACCACAAGAAAGGAAAATTACAGACCAATTTCTCTAATGAACCTACATGCAAAAATACTTAACAAAATACTTGCTAATCATTTTCTTTTTTCTTTTTGTATTTATTTATTTTTTTAATTCATTTTTAAAAAAAATATTACATTCAAAAAATATGACGTCCCATTCAACCCCACCGCCCCCACCCCCCACTACCCCCACAGCAACACTCTCTCCCATCATCATGACACATCCATTGCACCTGGTAAGTACATCTCTGGGCATCGCTGCACCCCATAGTCAATGGCCCACATCATAGCCCACACTCTCCCACGTTCCATCCAGTGGGCCCTGGGGGGATCTACAATGTCCTGTAGTTGTACGTGAAGCACCACCCAGGACAACTCCAAGTCCCAAAAATGCCTCCCCATCTCATCTCTTCCTCCCATTCCCCGCACCCAGCAGCCACCATGGCCACCCTTCCCACACCAATGCCACATTTTCTCTGTGGACATTGGATTGGTTGTGTCCATTGCACATCTTTGTCAAGTGGAGGTTTAGATTCCACAGGGATACTGGATGCACTCCTCCTGCTTTCAGTTGTAGGCACTCAAGGCTCCATGGTGTGGTGGTTGACCTTCTTCAACTCCATGTTAGCTGAGTGGGCTAAGTCCAATAAATCAGAGTGTAGGAGCTGAAGTCTGTTGAGGCTCAGGGCCTGGCTATCATATTGTCAGTCCAGAGATTCAAATCCCCTAAATATATCTTAAACCCCAACACCAACTACAATTCCAGTAAAGTGTCATGAAAGTCTTGTGAAAAGAGATCCCATCTGAGTCCAGTTCCATCACGCAGAAACACCAGCTGAAAGAAGGGCCATCTGACATGGCAGTGAACCCCATCTGCCATAACCATAGAACCCGTGGGTCTCTTTATCCCTCAAAAGGACCAATACCTGGGGTTGTATCTACTTTATCTGTCTCTTAAACTCTGCTCAGTTCTGCATAAGGGCAATCCTTCTGACAACCTCCAGACTCTTTTTAAGAGACTCATAGCCATATAAACTCATTTCTGCTTTCCATTTCCCCCTTACATTAGGTCAAACAGCATTTTAAAGTCATGTTATTATATGTAGACAGGGATATTCTGCTGATCTGCATTAAACCTTTAATTCAAGGTCATTTTCTAGTTGCATCTTCAGCTGGTATTTGGTAGAGATCCCTCGGTGCCAGGGAGGCTCATCCCCTGGTGTCATGTCCCACGCTAGGGGGAATGCACTGCATCTACATGCTGAGTTTGGCTTCGAGACTGGCCACATTTGAGTAACATGAAGGCTCTCAGGAGGAAATTCCCAGGCACAATGCTGCTCTAGGCCTTGTTCTTATTGCAGATGTATAGGCTCACAAGCATATTCATTAGTGTCAGGAGCCCACTGTTGGACCCTCATTCGTTCCTGATTCTTACCATTGTACCTGGGGGACTGCCGCTGCTCCCCTAGGGACCATGACAGAGCCCCCCTGGCCAGGAACCCAGTACCCCCCCAGCTGTTGTTTTTAATTGTTTCCACTATGAGTATATCTAAACATTACCATGCACCCTGGACATATGCCCTGTATAACTCCCTGTCAACCATATATAGCCTGTCAATAACATCCCATACCAGTATTCCTATGATGCCATTGTTGAACCACTCTGTGATCCAAAACTTCCCATAAGGTGAATCCCAATATAATGCCAGTTTCCCTTACTAGTACAATGGAATATAGTGATGAGTTTAAAGGTTAGATCTAGAGTACATATTGATTTGGAAAAATTTCTACATCCTATCTTTTTCTTTTCTTTTTTCCTAATTATTGAGCTTCTCTTCACAAGAGTCTTAGATCACAGTAATTCATATATAAAATATACAGTACTCCCACACATCCACCATAAAACCTTTTCCCTTCCACAGCGATAATCTTTTAACTTATTCATATCATATTTACTGAGACTGATGTACAGACTCTGAAACAATAGCTTTCAAACAAGGTGACATCTGTGCTTACAATGTGGTCCATACTTTAGGATATACAGTTTTCTAAAGTTTTCAGTTATCCTATGTTTTACATTATGGTTTACATTATTAGTCCATCATCCCCTATATGTTTTTGGTGTAATATTACATGTTTTATATTCATCCTCGTGTACTCTCGCAAAACTCCTCTCTTGCCCCCACATTTACCTTGGTTCCATCCATTCAACATCCATTTTCCCCTCCCCTTGGGGCCCACAGTGACAGCCAATCTCCATTTCCGAGGAGTCACACCCAGAGATACTTGCAACGGGTTCAGGGCCTGAATTGCTTAACTGCCCTAATACCCTGGGAGCCACCCTTTCTCATGAGACATACAGTTCTCTCTATTTGATGGCATTAGTCCTCCCCAGGATGTGGGTCCACCCCTCCTCTCACTTCTTGGGTCTCTATCCAATGGTACAACCCACCCTGGCAAAATGAGCCTTCAGACATTCCCCAGGAGTCCATCTTGCATCAGAGCATCCCCTCTGAGCATCTTAAACAGGTAACCCTCCTAATTATATTTTGATATGATTTTATCAGCATTTTACTCTCAACCAACACCTGACACTCTCCTATGTTCATATGTTGCCTCTCCCTCCCCCAAATTTTGTGGGCAATATTACCCATCCGCCCATCCCCAGTCCCCCTCAAACCCACAAAGCCCCACCCAAAGGCAACCCCTTGCCCCCATTTTATCTCTTCTTTGTGCTCATACTTACCACCAGTTGGTCATAGACTCCACCTCTACAGACGTCGGCTCACATCCTTCCTCCACCCCCCGATTTCCTGTAAGCCTGTTTTCCAGTCTCTAGCTCTCTGAGGCAGCTTGCTTATTTCATATCATTGAGGTCATGTAGTATTTGTTCTTTAATACCTGGGTTGCTTCACTCAACATAATGTTCTCAAGATTCATCCATGCTATCATGTGTGTTTGGTGTATTTGTTCTTAAAGCCGAGTAGTATTCCATTGTGTGTATATACCACATTTTATTGATCCACTCGTCTGTTGATGGGCATTTGGGTTGATTCCAACTTTTGGCTATAGTGAACAATGCTGTTATGAACATTGATGTACATATATCAGTTTGTGTCCTTGTTTTCAGATCTGATGTGTATATACCCAGCAGTGGTATTGCTGGGTCATATGGCAAATCTATGGTTAGTTTTTTGAAAAACCACCAAACTGTCCTCCAGAATGGTTGGATCCTTCTGCATTCCCACCAGCAGTGGATGAGTGTTCCCCTTTCTTCACCTCTCCAGCATTTGTATTCTTCTGTTATTTTCATAGCTGCCAATCTTATGGGAGTGAGATGGTATCTCATTGTAGTTTTGATTTGCATTTCCCTGATAGCTAGAGATTTGGAGAATTTTTTCATGTGCTTTTTAGCCATTTGTATTTCTTCTTTGGAGAAGTGTCTGTTTAAATCTTTTTCCCATTTTTAAAATGGGTTGTTTATCTTTTTATTTTCGAGATATATGAGTTCTTTATATATGCAAGTTATAAGTCTCTTATCAGATATATGGTTGCCAAATATTTTCTCCCATTGTGTGGGTTCCCTTTTTACTTTCTTGACAAACTCCTTTCAGGTGCAGAAGGCTGTAATTTTAAGGAAGTCCCATTGATCTATTTGTTCTTTTGCTGTCCGTGCTTTTGGTGTGAATTTCATGAAGCCATTTCCTATTACAAGGTCTTGTAGATGTTTCCCTACACTGCTTTCCAAGGTCTTTATGATCTTGGCTCTTATATTTAGGTCTTTGATCCATCTTGAGTTGATCTTTGTATAAGGTGTGAGATGGTAATCCTCTTTCATTCTTCTACATATGGATATCGAGTTCTCCAGGCACCATTTGCTGAATAGGCCATTCTCTCCCAGTGAGAGGGTTTGGTGGCTTTATTGAATATTATATGGCTATATATATGAGGTTCTATATCAGAACTTTCAATTCGATTCCATTGGTCTGTGTGTCTCTCCTTATGCCAATACCATGATGTTTTCACTACTGTAGCTTTGTAGTATGTTTTGAAGTCAGGTAGTGTGATTCCTCTTATTTCGTTTTTCTTTTTCAATATTTCTTTGGCTATTCGGGACCTCTTTCCTTTCCAAATAAATTTCATAGTTAGTTTTTCTAGTTCCTTAAAGAAGGCTGTGTTGATTTTTATTGGGGTTGCATTGAATGTGTAGATCAGTTTTGGTAGGATAGACATCTTAATAATATTTAGTCTTCCTATCCATGAACAGGGAATATTCTTCCATTTATTTAGGTCTTCTTTGATTTCCTTGTACAGTCTTGTATAGTTCTCGGTGTATAAGTTTTTTACCTCTTCACTTAAATTTTTTCCTAAATATTTGATTTTTTTATTCACTATTGTAAATGGTATTTGTTTCTTGATTTCCTCCTGATCTTGCTCATTATCGGTGTACAGAAATGCTACTGATTTTTGCGCATTGATCTTATAACCTGCAACTTTACTAAACTCATTTATGAGTTATAGAAGCTTTATTGTAGACCTCTCAGGGTGTTCTATGTATAGGATCATGTCATCTGCAAATAATGAAATTTTGACTTCTTCCTTTCCAATTTGAATGCCTTTTATATCTGGTTCTTGCCTCAGTGCTCGAGCAAGTACTTCTAAGACAATGTTAAATAGAAGGGGAGACAGTGGGCATCCTTGTCTTGTTCCTGAGTTTAGAGGGAAGGATTTCAGGATTTCTCTGTTGTAAACAATGTTGGCTGTAGGTTTTTCATATATACTCTTTATCATGTTCAAAAAATTTCCTTGTATTCTGATCTTTTGGAATGTTTTTATCAAGAAAGGGTGCTGTATTTTGTCAAATGCGTTTTATGCATCTATAGATAGAATCATGTGATTTTTTTCCTTCAATCTGTTTATATGGTGTATTACATTGATTGATTTTCTTATGTTGAACCATCCTTGCATACCTGGGATGAATCTCACTTGGTCGTGGTGTATAATTCGTTTAATGTGTTGTTGAAAATGATTAGCTGTGGATGTGACCTCATCCTTAGGGCTGGCACCCAGCTGTGGGGATCCCTGAAGGCTGTGATGCACTGTGGTGCTCCCAGGTTTCCTGTTAACCAGACTTGAGGTTGCCAGGTCTGAGTCCCCTAAACCCTGGTGGCCCACACCCCAGAGACTCACATCTCTTGAGTCCTCAATATCTCAGACTTTCCATCCCTGAATCCATCATGCCCTGAGGTCCATCTGAGGTCCCTGAATGTCCTAGCCCTCAACATTTGCATTTTTTCTTTTTGTTTTGTTTTTATTTTTACTTTTATTCTATTTTTATTTTTTTAATGTTCTGATTGCTAACCTTGCATTATCCCCTAGTCTTTTCTCCCAGTGTATCACCCAAAGTTTTTTTTTCCTCCCTCTCTATTGTCCCCCATCTTCTTCTTATTCTATTTTATCTTAACTATACAATAGGTGCTGCAGGAAACACCTCACATTTGCTGGGTTTCCTCATCCTCCACTGCCTCATTTCTGTGTGAATAGATTTTGGCTATCTACACTATCCCCTTCCCCCTACATCTTGATATCCACCATCATCTACTATCTCTCCTATATTCCACCTCCCTTTCTTTGATCCACAAAGTGTCTAACTCTTAATTTCTAATACCTTTGTTTTGTTTTCTGTCTGGTATCCACTCTTGAAACTATTACCTTTCTTTTCTCTTTCCCTCTCTCACAAAAACAATAGCTTTTTAGTTCATACCATATTCCTCCCATATTCAGTCATCTACCTCATTATAGGTACTCTACCTACTGCTATAACTCTACAGAATTTACATGAATCTAACCTCCATCCTCCCAGATCTCATATTGTTGCTTTGTTAACATATATCACCAATACTACTTCACACTTTTTCCTTGCTTACACAATTGCCTTTCCCCGGCACTAATACTTTCCTTTAAAGTGAACTCAACCAGCAATAAGAAATTAGAATAAGAAGAACAAAGTGACAAAGAGAAGATATAACAGTTATGCAAAAAGAACAGCTAATTAATCTCCAAGACTAGACAAAGAAGCTAAGGAACTGATTAAACCCGTCAAGAACCACAGGTTCCACCCCCCCTCTCAGGCAGTATTTGTCAGAGAACACCCTTTCCATAGTACCACCACAGGTCTGCTCGAGGTCTGACCAAACTGGGGAAATTGTCAGTATGATCACTACTTACATTCCACACTTGTGTACATGAGGCCATAGTTCCAAGGTCCTGGAATCCTTTCCCCTGTCTAGAGAGATAAGCAGAGTGATTCCTTGGCCCCAGATATGACCTTGATGTTTCCGTTTTTGACCAGCGGGAAGAGAGAGGACAATGTACTTCAATTTTCACCAGGAGTAGCATTTTGAAAGAGGAGTATCGTGCACTTAAACTCCTTTTCATGCTTTTCTATACAAAGCAGAAAGGGTACAATATGAGCTGTGGGCTGGCCTGTTGCACAAGCACAACAGTTGCTTTTGTTTAGACTCTGGACTGTATATTTGATCCATTCTACCCAGGCATTTGTGTCCTCATATCCTGTCTCTATTTCTATGGTTTGCTTTAAATCTTCTGCCTTAAGTATCCTATCTGCTTTGGGATTATTTTGAATTGGGGAACTGGCCTTTGGTGGGTTTTCCTGTGGTATTTCTGAAGGGTTAGCTGGAGAGGGTGTTGTTGATGTCATATCTACAGGGGGAGGAAGGACTCGGATACAGAACCTCCCCAGAGGATCTTTTCCTATAACATCTGCTCCCATTCCATATACTCTATCAACCACTTGGTCCCTGCCACTGCTCTTAATTTCTAATTTGTTTGCTTTCTTAATAGTTATTACTACAGGATTGCACTGAAGACTTTTGCAGTCTGGTGGGGTATTACTTTTATAAAAGGTTATCTTACCCTTTAATGGCCTTCAATTTGGTGAGACCCAACCCATATTCACGGTCTATCCCTTATACTGGGTAGTCCACCATGCATCATCCCAGGAGGGGAAAGGAGGGGCTCGACTGTAACCATTCCCCACTGCCTCTGGGCATAGGGATTAATTTTCCCCACTTAGCCATCGCTGGTGCTTTAAATTCCCACAGTCTATTACTTGGGAGGCATCAAACTGCACCATGTGGGACTCCAGATCTTCAGTCACATTTATAACTAATTTGATTGGGCTAGTTGCTTCTTGGGTTTGAAACATCATGGCTAGTAAGATTATTTTCACCTGTAACATAAGATCTGAATTTCTCCTTTGATATTCTGAAGGACTAGGACCATTGTTAATTAGGTCAATACACAGCTCAACCCCTTCCCTCCTCCCCAGTTATTGTTTTTGCAGTGTGATCTTTAAGGAATCTGGGGCTGAAATTATTATTCAAGACTTAGACGAAGTTGTTGGGTACTTATCGTCCAGTTCAGGTACTTGTCCCTTTACTCGTGTGTTAGAGTCCAGCCTTTTTCTGCCATTTGGACTGCTGTTTCAGTTGTCAGCAACACTTGATAAGGTCCTTCCCAGGTCAGATGGAGTTTGGACTCTTTCCACGAATTGATTAGGACCCAGCTGCCAGGTTGGAGTTGGTGGACTGCAAATTCAAGAGGTGGAGTATGAGCCAGCAAACCCGATGTCTGAGGGGTGACAAAGTAGAAGACAGGGCCAGTATATAATTTTGAAGAAAGAGATTCTTACACTCAAAGAAGGGGAGTTCTCCAGACTTCCCAGGGAAGGGCAGGCCAAAGAGCATTTCATAAGGAGAAATTCCCAGTTCCCTCCTAGGGGCAATTGGGATTCTTAACAGAGCTATAGAGAAACATTTAACCCATGGTAATTGGGTTTCTAAGACCAACTTAGAGAGTTTTATTTAAGGTTTGTTTCATTCATTCCACTTTCCCTGAGGATGGTGGGTGCCAGGGTGTATGGAAGTTCCATGTGATACCTAGACCCTGCATAATATTTTGCAACAATCTGGATGTAAAGTGACTACCATTGTTTGAATCTATGTTTTCTACTAACCCGTATGGGGGAATGATTTGTTCAAGGATAATTTTTGAAGTCCCTGATGCTGTAGCTGAAGCTAGAGGGTATGCTTCTACCCACCCTGTCAGGTGATCCACAATAACCAGGACATACTTTAATCGACCTACAGGGGGCATTTCAGTACAATCAACCTGAATGCTCTGGAATGGTCTGAGGCCAGGCTCCCTCCCCCCTGGCATTTGCTTTCTTAAAATTTTCTTATTAACTTTTTGACAGATTATGCACTGTTCACTTATTTGTTTGGCTATAGTATAAAGACCCATACACCCAAAATGTTTGAGGACCAGGTCACACATGGCTTGCACTCCCCAGTGACTCCCTTGGTGCAAAACCACTAGTACTTCCCTCATTATTTGCTTATTCTACATCCGCTGACCATCTGGGAGGAACCACTTCCCTTGGGTATCTAAGGTTGCCCCTAGTTGTTCTAGTTCTTATACTTCCTTTTCAGAGAATACAGGAATTCCAGTTTCTTTGGGGATGGTGGTTATCAGGATGATTAATTCCAGGGGGGAACAGAGGGAAGCCTCTTTGCCTTTTCATCTGCCAGTCTGTTGCCTTTTGCTTCAAAAGTGTGACACTTCTGATGCCCATTTATATGTACCACAGATATTTCCCTTGGTAAGAGCAGACTGGCTAACACTTGTTTTACCAGTTCCACATGGACTAATTCCTTCCCTCTGCTATTGATCAATTCCCTTTCTTCCCAAATTTTTCCAAAGATGTGGACCATGCCAAAGGCATATTTAGACTCTGTGTAGACTTACTATCTTTTTCCTCTAACAATTTAAGGGCTTGATTTAATGCATACAGCTCACAAGTTTGAGCTGACCAATCATTGGGCAGTCAGCCAGCTTCTTTCACCTCACAAGTTAGTCCATCAACAACAGCATAGCCATTATGCCTTTTTCCATCCAGGACCCTAGAAGACCCATCTATAAACAAATTTTCCCCTGAATGTAAGGGAAGATCCCCTAGGTCAGGCCGAACTTGGGGTTGGTATTCAATTAAGTCTAAACAATCATGTTCAAGAGTTTCTACTTGGTTGGGACCTTTCCAAAGGAAAGAAGCTGGGTTCAGAATATGATCAACTGTCAGTATTAAATCATTTTTTTCCATTAGAATTGCCTCATATTTCAGATTTTAGGAGTCTGTTAACCATCTTCCTGCTTTTTGAGACAAAATAGTCCTGACCTGATGAGGGGTGCTAACAACTAAGGCCCCTCCAAAGGTCAGTTTCCTGTTTTCTTCTACTAAGAGAGCAGTTGCTGCCATGGCCCGAACACAGCCTGGCCATCCCCTGGAGACAGGGTCCAGGATTCTGGAAAGGAAGGCCATGGACTTCCTTGGCCTCCCCAGATCAGGGTTAGGACTCCCAAGGCTGTCCCCTTATCTAATTGTCACAAACAGATGGAAAGGTTTCTTGATGGATGGGAGGGCTAGAACAGGGGCTTGTACCAATGCCTGTTTGAGCCCCTCTTAAGGCCTTTCCTTCCTTCTCCTTCCATTCTAATTTGTCATGCTCTTCCTCCAACAGTTTTTGGTATAACCCTTTGGTTTGGAATGCATAAGATCTATTCATAATCTACAATATCCCACCAATCCCAAAAATCTTTTTAGTTCTCTTTTTGTCCAGGGAAGAGGTAATTCATAATAGCCTGAATTTTTTCTGGATTTATCTTCCTCCTTCCCTCACTAATGAGATGACCCAGGTATTTGACTCCCTTTTCTACAAGTTGTAGCTTACTTTTTGACACTCTTAGCCCTTGATCCCGCAGGAAATTCAATAAGCTCTTTATAGTTTGGGCCACTATCTGCCTTTCTTCACCTGATAATAACATGTCATCTACATATTGTAAAAGGGAAATTTCAGGTGGGACTGCAAATTTCTTCAAAACTTTTTCCATCTCCGCCCAAAGGTTGGGAGATTCTGTGAAGCCTTGGGGTAAAACTGTCCACCTATATTGCTGTTTTCTTCCAGTAGAGGCATTCTCCCACTCAAAATCAAACAAGTCTCTACTCTCTGGATCAAGGGGACAGGCCCAAAAGGCATCTTTTACATCTGTTACACTAAACCATTAATGATGGCAGGGGATCTTACTAAGGAGGGTATATGGATTTGGGACTACTGGGTTTTGAACCTGAATGATTTGATTAATGGCCCTTAGATCCTGTACCAACCTCCAACTACCATCTGATTTCTGAACAGGCAAGATAGGATAATTGAAGGGAGACAAGCGGGGCTGCAAGAGTCCATTCCAAAGAAGGCCTTCGATGATGGGTTGAAGCCCCTGCCTCCCCTTAAGGGGAATGGGATATTGCTTTGAAAAATAATTTCCCTTCCTTTTTCAATTTGATTTTAATAGAGCATACTTGCAAACCCCCTCTATTCCCTTCCTTTCTGATATCTATTTCATCTTCTTCAGTGAGAATGGCTAAGACTACTTCTATCTGCCCATCCCTTACTTCTAAGTCCAAACCCATGAATACTATTAAGTCCCTTCCCAACAAATTACTCCTGGCTTCTGTGATGTACAACAAAGGGCTTACAATTCAATTGTCTACCCAACAAATATTAGTGGGAGAAGGAATCGGGACTTCAAATCCTTCTCCTGGGAAGCGGACTTGGCCCAGTAGTTTAGGGCGTCCATCTACCACATGGAAGTCTGCAGTTCAAACCTTGGGCCTCACTGACCCATGTGGAGCTGGCCCACGCACAGTGCTGATGTGCACAAGGAGTGCCATGCCATGCTGGGGTGTCCCTGCATAGGGGAGCCCCACACTCAAGGAGTGTGCCCTGTAAGGGGAGCAACCCAGCATGAAAGAAAGTTCAGCCTGCCCAAGAATGGTGCCACACACCTGGAGAGCTGACACAGCAAGATGATGCAACAAAAACAAACACAGATTCCAGTGCCACTGACAACAGAAGCAGACAAAGAAGAACACACAGCAAGCAGACACAGAGAACAGACAACTGGGGTGGGGGGAGAGGAGATAAATAAATAAATAAATCTTTTTTTTTTTAAATCCTTCTCCTTTTACCCCTGAGACTGTAAGGGAACTTCCAGAGAATTTGGTTCCTCTGGGGAGATGAGTCACAGAGGATCTGGTGGGCCAATGTCCACTAGAAATGTAATTTCTTCCTGATATGGGCCTACCCTTAGATTTACCAAAGGCTCCCGGTGGGCCTTAGAAGTAAGGATCCTCAGACCCCCCTAATCCTCAAAATTCTTGAGGGGAATTACCTGACTTTCTTTCTTTAAACTCCTGCATTCCCTTTTGAAATGACCAGGCCTCCCGCAGTGATAGCACCCTGCAGAGTCTTCCATTCAACTTGTCCCCTTAACTAAATAAGCCCATTTTGCATCTTTATCTCACCTCTGCCAGTTTCCTCCCAGACTGGTCTCCAGTCTTTTCCTAACCATTTGATCCACTGTGCTAATCATAACCTTTGCTTTCTGTTTCTGCTTTTCCTCCTCTCTCCTTCAAACACTTTCTGGAACTCTCTCAATAACTCTTCCAATGGCTTATCCATCCATCCTTCTATTTTCTGAATCTTCCCCTGAATATGGGCCCAAGACCCTTTCACATAGCTGACTTTTAACATTCCCTGAGCCACAGGATCATCAAGGTCCATCCCTGAATATTTCCTCACTGGGTTCCTCAATCATTGCAGGTAAGCAGAGGGAGTTTCATCCTTCTCCTGGGCTACTTCAAAGGTCTTATTCAAGTTTTGAGATTTGGATACAGCCAATTTGATCCCCTGTGTAATGAGGTGTCTAAGATCTTTCATTTCTGCTCTGTCCCCCAGGTCGTTATTATCCCAATTAGGGTCTGTGTTTGGGAACTTCTGTTGTGCTGCCATTACCCCCTGTCCGGGTGGATGCTGCCTTTCCCACTCCTTCATAGCTGCCCTCCACACCATTCCTCTTTCTTCTTCCATAAAGAGGATATTCAGTATGGACATAAGTTCAGGCCAGGTGTATAAACTAGGACCTAGGAATTGATCTACTTGCTCAGCCAGCCCCACTGGATCTTCCATTAGTGATTTTATTTCTTTTTTGAAGTTCCTTACTTCAGTACTTGCCAGTGGGGCATTTAAATAGCCAATTTCCCCTGGCCCCATTGGTACTTCTCTCAGTGGATACAAAGGCTCAAAGGAGTTTTGTTCTTTCACTCTCTTCCTCAGATGCTCTGGGGAATGGAAAATTTTGTATATCTTTCTTACACTGTTCCAATTCTTTCCTCAGGTGTTGGTGGTTTGTAACTGGTGGGGCTGTTGGCCCTGCTTGATTCTCTGGTTCCCCAGGGTTTACAATGGGTTCTGTTGAACCCTCCAAGTCTAGTGGTCCTTCTCCTGGGAGGGGAGGGGGAACATAAGGAGGAGGGAGATTAGACAGGAGGTCCCAGGGTTTAGTTTCTACAGCTTTTGTTTCTGTAGGCTTAGTTTCTGCAAGTTTAGTTTTGGGGACTGGATTTTCAGCTTTCTTAGGATAGAAAGTGCCCCCCTTTTCTCTTTAACCAGCACATGGCATAGTCAGACTCTTCTTTGGAGAAGGGTGCTTTTCCATTAACATACAGCACAAGGTCAGCACAAAGCCAATCCTCATCTGCCCCGTATTTTGGCCAGAATACGTCAGGCATTAAAATACTTTCCTTGGTCCAGGTACAACTGCAGTATTTAATCATTTTCTTCTTATCTTTTCCCTTGGTCTGATCACTATTGGTCCAATGCCTTAACATCCTCCCAGTGGACTATCTGGAGGAATGTCTCCGGGGGATCCTACAGATACCCCTTTCCCCTTTTTCCCAGTTGACTGACTGCCTCTATTTCCCATTCTGAATCTTGTCTGGGTCTCTTTCTTTTGAATCATTTGCTTTCTCTGTATCCAGCCCTTTCCCTCACGGGAGAAGGGAAGTGTGAATTGGGACTCCACACTCACTTCACGCCGTACGTCATGTGTCTCATGCACACACAGTGAACCTCAGACTCATCAGAATTCCTGACCACCAAGGTAATACTTAATAGTCTTTGTTCTTACCTTGGTCCATGTATGGAGTCACCTGGTCAACAAGAGGCAGATTTTCCCTTCCCTTTTTCTCATCCACAATCAGCAGATCTAAGTGTCTGTTCTTGGACCTCCTGGCTGCCAGAGGTGAGGCCCCCCGCCGGTGGAGTCCAAGACCACTTAAACAGTGGGGTGCACCTCCCCATTGTCCACTCCAGGGGTCTGCTCTCTGAAGCCACAGCATCCCAGATGAGCCCCCAAAGCTGTTAGAAAGAAATCTTCTTCTGGAAGAAAATAAGGCTCACCCGATTATGGAGAAAAAAAAGAATTTATTCCCAATCTTGCAAGAAGGGGCGCACAACCAGAAAATGTGGCTGGTGCACCAAACAAAGGAAAATGACACAATTTATACCCCTAAACCTAGCACACAAGCCCTTCCTCTGTTTCTCCATAGACTGGAAACTTCAGAAGTTATAGCCTATCCAAGGAGATATAATTTTCCCACGCAAAAGTTTGTGATTAACTGCTTCACCCATCACATTCCAAACATTTTAGTTTTTACCTGCTCCCCTTTGCCAAATAAGGAATGGAATTTAGTGCTGAATTGGTATTGACTTGGCTTTTTCTTGGGCATCTTTTTTACTGCCTATAGGACTGGCTTAAGCTGGTTTCCTTTGTTGCTGTTTAACCCGGGAATGGGAGACTGAGGCAGTAGGCTGCCAGGTTACATTAATCAATATTTTCTTCCTTGATGTGAAAACTAAACTAATCTCTTCTTACAATGTGGAGTGCCATGCCATGCAGGGGTGTGCCCCATGCACAAGGAGTGCATCCCTGTAAGGAGAGCCACCCAGGGCAGAAAAAGTGCAACCTGCCCAGGGTGGCACCACACACAAGGAGAGATGATGTAGCAAGATGATGCAACAAAAGAGACACAGATTGCCAGTGCCACTGATGAGAATACAAGTGGACACAGAACACACAGTGAATGGACACAGAGAGCAGACAACAGGGGACAGGGGCTGGGGAAGGGGAGAGAAATTTTTAAAAAATAAAAAAAATCTTTAAAAAAACACAAAAACAAAATATCATCATACCAAACAAAATTTATTTCTATAATTATTCAATAATTTCATAATATCATTTCACACTTAGTCCATATTCAAATTCCCTGATTTTCTTAAAGATATCTTTTTATAGTTTTCTTGTTTGGTGATCCAAACAAGGTATACACTATTAAGAAAAAGAAATATCCCAAACTTGGAAATTGGCAAAATGATGTGTGTCCTTTCTGTGTGAAATTGGAACATTTTTTAACAGACCTATCCAAGAATAAACTAATTCCCTAGGGGTATGTACCTTTTTAAAAAATTTCTATTTTAGGTTCCTTTATAACTCTTTAAGGGTAGTTGTTAACAGGTAGAAAATGGGTATGGATGTTCAGTAGAGATATAAAAGAACTATGCCCAGTGCCCATGCATATTTGGTCTCTTGAATTCTCTTCAAACTAGTCCTCTTTGTCTGATCCCCCTGTTAATTCCCTGTGAAACATGCTCACTTTTTATTTGTATGAAGTCTTGGTTTTAACTTTTTGAAAATTATGCTTTGACAACACAATGCATTTTATTATTACATCTCTTAATTCTCTTGTTATCTATAGCAATCTGCTCTCCCCTCTTCTTTCATGCAATTGATTTGTTAGCACAACCAGCTAATCAGGCTAGGAGAATATTTTACATTATGAGGTTGGCTGGTTGCTTCCTCATGCTGTCAATTAACTTGTTCCTCTATCCACTTTATTTCTTGTAGTTAGATCTAGAAGTTTTACTAGATCCAGGTTAAAATAATTTTTTTTATTGTGTTAATATATACACAACCTAAAATTGCCCATTTTAACAACTTTCAGTTATATAATTCAGTGGTGTTATATTCACAGTGTTATGCTACCACCAACACCACAATCATGATCATAACAGCTTTTGGGGGTTTTGTCAGTCCTAGTGAATCACTGAAACTGAGCTTAGTTTTGGGAACTCCAATACATGCATGAATTTAGCAGCCCTTTTCTAAACACCAATTTCTATATCATTTAAGATGGACTAGGTAATGCTGCACTGTCAACCCCAAATTTCAGTGGCTAAAGCAATAAAGGTGTTTTTCTAACTCATATTTCACTGCAGATTAGCTGGGTCTCTACAATTTGTAGTTAGTCAGCATCCAGGCTGACAGAGTAGCTAAATCTCTGGAATGTTGTTGGTCATTATGGCAAAGGGATCAAAGAAAGTGGCTCCTAAACTTCTGCCCAGAAGCAGTGTGTGCCATGTTTGCTCACATTTCACTGGCCAAAAAAAACTACCTGGTCACATTTAACTTCAAAGGGGCAGTGGAAAGCATGGGAAGCCAGAAATAGTTTAAAAATAATAATGATGGCCACAGTCATCATTAACATATATTCTGATTAGTAGCCTTTAATCTACTACCCTCTCTCTTAAATATTACTATAGAGTCTGTCAGGAACTTAAACTTTATATAGAACCCAATTTTTCAGAACTTTTATTTCTTAGTTTAGGATATGTTATGGCATAAGGACCCACCACATACAAGTTTCATTATGAAAAATTTGAAACATGGACAAAAATAAAATAATAAAATTAAGTCCCATGTACTCATATCTCAGGTTCAAAAATTATCAGCTCTTGGTCAATCTTCTTTCATCCATAAACTTATTCCCTCTACCACCTCTCCCTACCACCACATGTAATTATTTTGAAGCAAACCCAGACATGATATTTCCTCTATAAATATTTTAGTGACCATTAACTATATCCTGTTCTATACTATGGGTGGCAGTTTGGTATTGTTTGTGAGTTCCAAAAATAGATATTGGATTGTGTTTGTTTGTAAACTGGTCTGTTCCTCTGGGCATATTAGACATATTAGATTCACAAGTTTCACTTTTACTTTATTAAATCAAGATTAGGGCTTTTATTTGACCATGTCATTAGGGTACACAGGGTTGAATCCCCACCCCCTTAGTGGGATAAAACAGACTCTCACATGGAAGTAAATACATGAGAAGAACACAGAGGAGTAGAGACAGCTCCATAGACACAGCAGAGGCCCTGGGAGGAGAGAGGAGCCTCATAGCCTACAGCTACAGCTGAGTCTGGAGATAAACAAGCCCTGGAGACAAAGACAAATCCTATGCCAGCCTACAGCTGAGATCAGAAGAAGCTGGGACCACAGAGCTGTAAGAGGAAGAGGAAGACTGAGCCCTTGCAAACATCACCCACCATCTTGCTCAATGCATGGCAAATGACTTTGGGTGAAAAGGTACAATTTATTGAGGTGGATTCTTTAGGGCCTGATAACTGTAAGCTTCTACCCCAAATAAATACCCTTTATAAAGCCCAACAGATTTCTGCCTCTTTGTATCAGCACCCCTTACTATGTACTTGCTATAAATAGTATTTCTTCATTTGATTTCATTCTCTTCCAATTAGTCAGCTTTTCCTAAATGTATGGATTTATTCTATGCCATATCCTCTTGCTTCCTACATACAGATTTGGTTTTAATCCCATCTTAATTGGCCTGTGATTCCCATAGGACCAACTCCAATCTCCCTTATATTCATTAGAACAAGATTTCTCAAATTCCTATTTCTACCCACTAGATATTATTTCAGTCTCCCACCACTGTGATGACAAAAAATTTCTCCAGACATTGTCAAATCCCCTGGGTTTTCTTTTCTTTTCTTTTTTTTTTTAACTTATTTCTCTCCCCTTCCTCCCCCACCCCTGCCCCAGTTGTCTGTTCTCTGTGTCTATTTGCTGCATGTTCTTCTTTGTCCACTTCTGTTGTTGTCAGCGGCATGGGAATCTGTGTTTCTTTTTGTTGTGTCATCTTGTTGAGTCAGCTCTCCGTGTGTGTGGCACCATTCCTGGGCAGGCTGAACTTCTTTTGCACTGGGCAGCTCTCCTTATGGGATGCTCTCCTTGCGTGTGGGGCTCCCCTACATGGGGACACCCCTGTGTGGCACAGCACTCCTTGCACACATCAGCACTGCACATGGGCCAGCTGCACACAGGTCAAGGAAGTCCTATCCACTGGGCCAAGTCTGCTTCCCTCCCCTGGGTTTTCAAACATTGCATTAGAGGCTTCTCTGAGTGTCTGACTTGGCCTCAAATATAATGGAAAATGATCTTAGTAGTTGTGAGGGTACAAAAGAATTTTGCATGGGAAATTGTAGTCTGTAAATCAGCCCACTTTATCACTTCAGTCCCTTCCTCTCTACCTGGGACCCATGATGTGTTATTTTCTCCCACTTCTCTTCCTTTCCTACCTTAATAAAGTACTGGCCTAACTAACCTGACGTGCTCTCAGGATTCCTTTCTGCTGCATAGTCAGGAACCTAGACAAAATCTAGCTACAATTCCACCTGTCTAGGGGTTGACCCACTGGCCTGTGACCTTTCCAAAAGGGGCAGAGAGTTGTGACATTTTTAAAGGGCAAGAGCAAGTGAGTTGGGAGAATGGGGGAGAATTGAGGACAATGAGGGTGCCCGGGATAAAATCCCCAGTGGGACCTGGAGCTTGAGGTCCAGTGCTGTGTTGCCAGGCAACCAGAGGGCTCCCTCCCTTGACCTGCAGGGCTCAGAGAGTGCTGGGCGCCATCTTGGTGGGTTGGTGTAGGCCAGGGGTTCTTCACTGACCCCTTACTAAGTCCACACTACACTGTGTACTATTTAAGAGTGTACCACACCTGCACCAACACGGCCCCACAAGAATAATGTTTATTATTCCAGTTCAAGCTCATGGACCCATGTTAAGAACTCCAGAATAGGCTGCGTTGTCCACTTTGCCCTCATAGTGACATGGAACAACCAGCGCCCACCTGCACCTGTGCATCCCGCCTTGAGGGATTGTTCAGCATCTCCACATGACACAAACAGGAATTACTGCAGAAGTGTGTGTGGCCCATGGCTTCTCCTGGCCCTGGACCTTCCTTTGGCTGCCAGGCAGGCCTTACACAGTGGCCAGGTAGCACCCAGGGCAGAGGGCAGATGCATGAGAGGAATGGGACAGTGATGCAGGGCTCCAGGGAGGCATGGTATGGCATTAAATCCAAATGCTGACTCTGAGTTCTCAGTGTGAGAATAATAGCATGTTCTATTGGGTGCTTTGCTTTCCAAAGGCTTTTCCTTTATTAATCTGGCCTCGTGGGGTGACCTCTGCAGCCTGTACAATGTGGGGATTATTGCTGTGCCCCTTTAAGGGGGGGCTGGTGCTGGGGATGGCAGGGCAGACAAAGGCTAAATGATGCCCTAAACAGCTCCAGTCACCCCCAAGGGTTTCTGCAAAGAGCCTGAGTCCCCTTGTACAAATCCACTGCTGTGTTAGCTGCCAGTGGCTCTGGTTACAACCTGGGAGGCCAGGCTGAGAGCTTTCACCTTGAGACAAAAACGTGATACCTGATGAAAAAAGTCATGTCGGAGCCCAGTTGGAGTTTACAGCACTTCATTCAGGGCACCAAGTTTCCTGCAGTGAGGAAGCCTTACCTTGGCACAGCAGAGCAGCTTCAGGTGGGAGCCTGTGTGCAGTTTAGTGATGGAAGGAAGGCAGTTGCTGGGTTTGGTTCTTTGGAGCAGGGTCTGTAGGCCTTTCAGGGGATTAAGTGTAGGGGAACATCTGCCCCTTTCCAAGTTCAGCACCAGTCCAGGATTCACCATTCAGCAAGACAAGCACTTGTTCTGGGAAGTCCCCCCAGGTGCCATGCCCTCCCTCTTTCACAGCACTCTCCACTTCAGTCAAATATTTTTGTAATTCTCTTTATCTGGTGTTCAATTTAAATCTGAAGTTTGAGAGAGAAAAAAAAGTGAGAGAGAGCCAGGTCAGATCCTGGCCACTCTTAGTGTCTGTATGAATTCTCACACTTCTGAAATTCTCTTGTAATAATTCATTTGTCTTTGATAAATGGAGATAATGCCTATCTCTCAGGGATGTTGGGAGTATGACGGAGATAAAGAATATTACTGGTGTGAGGTTGGAATGATAGATGAATTTACTAACCATCTTGATTTACTTGAACTTCCATTTTATCCAGGGAATTATAAAGAAGAAAGAAGTTAACTGAAGCAGGCTCACCAATATTCCTGCGTGGTGCTGATAAAAACCCTGCCCAGCCTGGGATGAAGAACTGAAATAAAAACTTCAAGCTGGGGAATGGATGTGGTTCAAGCAGTTGGGTGCCTGCCTCCCACATGGGAGGTCCCAGGTTTGGTTCTTGGTGCCTCCTAAAAAGATGAGCTCACACAACAAGCAGATGCAATGAGCAGATGCAATGGGCAGATGCAACAAGTACAGAGCAGACGTGCCTCAAGCAGTTGGGCACCCACATCCACATGGGAGTTCCTGTGTTCAATTCCAAGTGCCTCCTAAAGAAAATGAAATAATGAGCAGAGACAGAGGAAGGAACCAGTGGTAGGAGAATTCCAGATGACACCAGCAAATTCTGCTGAACTTCACCAAATCTCCACCATCTTCCATCAACAAAAGGCCAACATTACCAAAGGCCATAATCTAACATCAGCATCCTGGTTGCTAATTAACAACCTCGGATATCCTGCCTGAATCCTACCCCACCCCCACCCCATAGTTCACATACCCATCGTTCTTGCCCCCCCCCATCCTTTTCCCTCACCTTCCCTTTGTTTCAAGGAGCCATATGAGAATCTCTGGACTGACTGTGTGCCAGCTGAGACTTGAGCCTCAGCAGAGTTGCAGCACCTACTTTCTGGTTCACTGGACTTGCCCAGGTCAGCTAACAGGGAGGTAAGGATGGTCAACCACCACACCAGGGAACCAAGAGAATCTACAACTGCAAGCAGGAGAATCACATTCATCAGCCATGTGGGATCTAGCCCCCTCTCAATTTAGAGGTGGAATGTACATCGCCATCCCAGGGCCCTCAGGATGGAGGAATAAAATATGGATTAGAGTGGACTTACTGATATTCTACTATGGAACTCTTGTGATTATTAATGGAAGAAATTGTAACATGGATATGAAGACAGTGGCCACGGTAGTTATTGAGGGCAAGGCGAGGGAAAAAGAAGTGTGATATGGGATATTTTCAGGACTTGGAGTTGTCCTGAGTGATATTGCAGAGACAGATGCAGGACATTTATCTATTTTTTTTAAGATTTATTTTTAATTTTTTCTCTCCCCTTCCCCCCTGTGGTCTGCTCTCTCTGTCCATTTTGCTGTGAGTTCTTCTGTGTCTGCTTGCATTATCCAGCGGCATGGGAAACTGCATCTTTTTTTGTTGTTGTTGCATCATCTTGCTGCCTCAGCTTTCCGTGTATGCAGTGCCACTTCAGGGCAGGCTGCACTTTTTTCATGTGGGGAGGTTCTCCTTGCAGGGCACACTCCTTGTGCTTGGGGCTCCCCTATGCGGAGACACACCTGCATGGCATGGCACTCTTTGTGCACCATGGCACAGCACATAGGTCAACTTACCACATGGGCCAGGGGGCCCTGGGGATTGAACCCTGGACCCTCCATATGGACGCACTATCAGTTGAGCCATGTCCACTTCCCTCTTATATTTTTTAATGCAACATTTTGTATGATCTATGAGTCTTTTAAAAAATTTAAAAACCTATTAATTTTAAAAAAAGGCAATGGACACAACCAATCCAATGTCCACAGAGAAAATGTGGAATGGGTGTGGGAACGGTAGCCATGGTGGCTGCTGGGTGTGGGGAATGGGAGGAAGAGATGAGATATGGAGGCATTTTCGGGACATGGAGTTGTCCTGGGTGGTGCTTCACGGACAATTACGGGACATTGTAGATCCCCCCAGGGCCCACTGGATGGAACGTGAGAGAGTCTGGGCTATGATGTGGACCATTGACTATGGGGTGCAGTGATGCTCAGAGATGAACTTACCAGGTGCAATGGATGTGTCATGATGATGGGAGAGAGTGTTGCTGTGGGGGGAGTGGGGGGCGGGGGCGGTGGGGTTGAAAGGGACCTCATATTTTTTTTAATGTAATTTAAAAAATAATAATAATATATAAATAATTTTTTTAAAAAAAAGGAGCCATATGAGCTACCCTCCCAGGCCATGCCTTCCAGCAGAAACCTCCTCTAGTGCTGCCCCTGCATTAATGCAGCTTTACCTCAGTAAACTTGCTCTGCACCTCTCTCTAAAGTCTGTTTTGTTTTATTTTCAGCACAACACCTGGGCACAAAGATGACCCTTTCCCCTTACATCCCTTACAGACAAGGAACTTGAGGATCAGAGTACTTCCCCAACATCGTTTAGGGCAGTTTTGTAAACAGGCAGCAAGCTGGAGTTATCCCCTAACTTGGATAGGGAAAAGTAAGGTGGGACTCACATTCTTAAGAATCTTAACTGATACATGTAAATAGATAGTTTTAATATGCTATGATGGGGGGAAACGGACTTTGGCCCAGTGGTTAGGGCGTCTGTCTACCACATGGGAGGTCCGCGGTTCAAACCCCGGGCCTCCTTGACCCGTGTGGAGCTGGCCCATGCACAGCGCTGGAGTGCCCTGCCACACAGGGGTGTCCCCCGCGTAGGGGAGCACCACGCGCAAGGAGTGCACCCATAAGGAGAGCCGCCCAGCACGAAGGAAAGTGCAGCCTGCCCAGGAATGGCACCGCCCACACTTCCCGTGCTGCTAACGACAACAGAGCGGATAAAGAAACAGAAAACAGACAACCGGGAGAGGGGAGGGGAATTAAATAAATAAAAATAAATCTTAAAAAAAAAAATGCTATCATGGGGCTTTAGAGCTGGTGTCCTGGGAGAACAGTGTAAGGCTGAGTTTTTTGTTGCTGTTCTTGTTTTTTTCCCATTTTTATTACCACAATTTACATATAGTAAAATTCACCCTTTTAGTGCACAGAATCGAGTTTTAGCATATATATATAGTCAACCAAGACATAGAACTGTTCCATTGATGGATGTAGGATGACCAAATACCTGAAAGTAACTTGTTTATCCCTGTTGCTAGGATACAAAGGAAAGAATTATATGTAAATTAGAAGGGAATGAGATGCAACCCTCTCTTGGTGCCAAATTCTGTTTTTTGAGGTTGAGACTATCCTGTTGAAGCAATGAAGTATGAAAAACAGTTATCCACTTCTTTTTTCATCACACAATAAATGTGCAAGCATGATTTCCTGAACATACTAATCATACAGTTATACAACTAGCTATGCGTATTCATCCATATGCTTAAGAGCTAATGCAGGGGAGTGACTTCTGGGAAGATGGTGGACTACACTGACATGGGACTCTCATCTCCTCCAGAAAAATTGCTAGAGGATAGGCTGAAACAGTCTGAAAAAAGATCTTCTAGGGTTTAGGGCACCAGGCAAAGGCTGGACACTACCCAGAGGAGAAAGGGACAAAGGAAGGGAATTGCAATGACAGAACTGTTACTGAATTTTGTCTAGGTTCTTGATTATGCTGCAGAAATGAATTTCAAAAGCATGTTGGGTGAGTTAATCCAGTAATTTATTCAGGTGGGGGCAGGGGGGAAGAGAAATGGGAGAAAACAGACCGTGGGTCCCAGGTGAAGTGGAAGGGGCTGAAAAGTGATAAAGAGGACTGATTTACAGACTACAATTTCCCATTGTAGATTATAAATCCCCAGATTTACTTGCACAATGATCCAAAGAGGGGGGGAAGGTGACTAGAATCAGGGTCCAAAGGCAAGAGAGCACATTCCCACCTTTCACCAGCTTTTTGAACCACTAATTATTCCACCCTTTTGTAAATGGCAGGGGAGGAGTTCCAGTTGTTTGCTGTTTTAATTGAGTACCCCACCCATCAGTCCCACATGCAGCTCAATGATAAAGTCCTTGGGGAATATCCAGGGATTTTTCTGGCTTCCAGAAGAAGCTTTGTTCTGGATGGCAGGATCTTGTGGGGTGAGGGTCTTCCAGCAATCATCTTGGGGTTATTGATGTCCATGTGGACTTCTTGCCAGGTTCCAGATCCATTTATTGATTCCTTATCTTACTAGCCTGCTTCATTACCCCCTCAGAGGGTTTACACTTTTATTCTTAAAGAGGTGCTGAAGGGAGATGATCTTTCTTCTGTAGCTACTTACAGCTGGTTAGGGGCAGTAGGCCTCACATGACAAGGTGTAAAATCCTACTATTCTATCTTGGCCGGAGGAAGATAGATCTGACATCTTGGGTGAAGCTGAAGTCCCCATATGGCTAACAAGATGTTGATTTCTGGAAGAAATAAGTTGACTAGAATCTTGAGAATATATGATCCTACTAAGAGGACACTGGACCAGAGAAGTAGAAAAGGCCAGTGCCTGCAAAGGCTGCATTTTACCTAAAGTTGATGGAAATAGTATTCTTCTTTGAGTTATTTTAAGCTGTTGGTTAGCTCTAGGGAGAAATTGCAACAGACAATGGGGCTTGGTGTAAATTACCAATCCCAGTTCCTACGGTAGGGGAGAGGAATGGGAAGAGGGATTGCACGTTTAGTTAAGTTGAAAGAGATGAAAACAGACAAGGTTTCTTAAAGGGGTGTCTGATTTGCCCTCCCCTTAGCAATAGGCATTTGGGCTAGAGTTAGAGAGAACAGCTGACTTTGACACAGACATTACTTAGCTTTTTCTCTTGAAGAGGTATTTCAGGCTGTCCAATGACTGGCATTTGTACATCCCATCAAGTGAGCTGGCACTTTCTTGGGCATCTGGCTTCACTCAGGATTAGTGGACCAAGTTGGAAATGCCTTTAACTTTAATAGCTGTGGGAGTGATCAGAACTAGAGTAAAGTTCCTTACATTTTGTCTCTAATTGTGAATGAGGCTTGTTTTCTTGCCAAGTTTTTATCAGAACCTGATTTGCAGGTCTTTGGTGAGTAAAGGTTGCCCATGGAGTGTGTCAAAAGGGCTAAGCCAAGTGGGTCTTAGCCACCTTGTTTGCCATTTCCCTTCTGGTGGGAAAACAACCCAGGTAGGATGGCATGTGGGTCTGCCAGTTGTCCCCAGGGCATGAGTGGGACAGGTTCTGGAATAAGGGCTGGGAGGGAGACCGGGGCTAAGCACGTTCATTAACTACTTAGAAAATGAAGTTTACTAGGGCTTTTAATGTTTAATGTTTATCTGCATACGGTCTAGAGTAGAAAAGATAGCACTATAAAGATCAGGCATATATTTAGAATAGGATATAGATATAGTACTTACTACTACTGAATGCACTACTCAATGCATAAGTTTCTCTTTGAGCTGCAATAGATTTAAGTTACAGGTTTGCAGTGCCTTATATGTTATCTTTCCATGGGAGCAGGCCATAATGCCAATGGTGTGTAAGTTCTACTCACAGTACTCTGGTGATCATTGCTCCACTTGGTATGTTCTTCACACAGCCAGCAAGCTGCAGCACCATTGACCCTAGAGAGAAGCTAGGAAGGTAGTTTCCAGTGTTCCACTAGCCTGATGCATAGCACCCATCAGCACTATGAAACAGTGCCAGTCTGGAGGTGATATCCATTGTACATTTGACTATACTGAGCTATCTTTGGCTGAAGCAGGAGTTTGGAACTCCAATGTAGTCTCCATCCACCTCAGGAATGCAAACAGAGGTGTAGTAGATATATTTATTGTTTTAGGGGTCACTGACCAACCTAGCCAATAATGCAAATGGAGAGGCAACCTTCAGTGTATTGAAGGGCTGGTTTGAATGCACAAGAAAGTTTGACAATGCTGAAGTCTATCTCTTGATTTTTATACACTTTTTAAACACTTCTAATGCAATGTGTAACATATTAAATGAACTTTTTAGTACTTTGCTTCTTACTTCTACACTTTTACCATGAAGATGTTAATTAGCAGGCATTTTACTTTAGCAATAGAGAAAAAACTACTTCCATTTTTTAAAATGAAAACTGAAGACTCCCAGTGGAATCACGTGAACTTTTCATTACCACCACTTGAATTGAGGTGGCTTCCAGACAGGTTTCACTGCTAGGAAGTTACTTTTTGTCATTAAGATCAATTTAGGTTTCTAGTTAATAATGGCTTCTTGGAACCAGCCATTTAAATACTTTAGTTTAGAATATGCATTTACAAACTGTTTATAATTGACCACAACCACATAGAGTGGTTACTTTACCTTAGATTACAATTAGCAACCGATGGAATTTACTTTATGCATTTAAAAGAGGGTACATCTACATTTCTTTAACTTAATTTCAAAGGATGTGAATTTAGAGTTTTCATTTTTTCATTTGATTATTCTTTGGCTGTTATATAATATAAAGGCATCTATACATTATCTTGACTCTTAGTTATTGTTTCTAGTAAGTTTTTACCTTAAGGTGAATCAGGTACCTTTATTAACTAATCCACAAGAATTTTATTAGTAACAACTTTGTGAAGTTTCTCTGCTTTTCTAGCAATTAAATAAATTCCACTTGTGATTTATACATTACATCCACTCACAAGACAGTATTGACATTTAAAGACTCATCTTTAGGTTACCTTTCACTGTTATTCAATTTGTAATAGGTGAACCCCAAATCTGATTTCCTGGGCACAAGAAAACTGACAAAGTTAAACACAGATTTCAAAGTTGAACATGAAGTTAAGCACAAATTAAATCAGAAGAATTTTATACTCTTAGCATTTCTAGGAACTCTAATCTTAATTGATGGCACAGGAGGTTTCTTATTTTCCAGGAGAGGATTAGAAAACTGGTTTGGATCTTGAGCTCTGTTCACACCTTTTATAGGCACAACTGAGTTTAAACTCAGAAGGCTGTTTCTAAAAGGGAGTTAGTCAAAGTTTGAGGTTTATTGTCTCATTTCTTTAAGGAGATATGACATGAGGTTTCTGGGCCTCAGATCTATCTATCCTCTTCCTACACTGTTTTAACTGAAATTCAGGGTTCTATGCAGAGGCTGCTCTTGGCTATACTGTGACCACGTGGACCAGCAGTAGGTAGCACTTCCTGATTCCTGAGAAGAGATTCCTATGGGGAGTTTGCTGGTGGGTTAGCAGCTGTACCTATTATTCTGGGAAGAATGAAGAAGTACCTTTTAGTTGACTGTTCTGGGGTCTCAGAGTCCTGGTATAACTAAAACATTTCACTGCTGCTCATAATTTGGAGTTGATGATCTGTCCTAGCACCCTGGGAATTTCTGTTTTCAGAGCCTGCCTGGCCTACTGGGGTCCCTGTGGGTGACCTAGGTCCTGAGGGGTATCTGAGTCTGGAGATCAGATCAATGTACCCAAGCCTAGTTGGTGGGAGGCATTCTGAGCAGTTACTCCAATCAGAGTGCCTCAGTTAAGTCTCAGGGAATGTTTGGCTGCCCTCTGAATGGAAGGACCCAAGGAATGGGGGCCATTCAGAGTTTACTGCTCTGGTTCTTGGCACCTCTGACATTTCAGGGTCTGAGACTGAAGTTCCTGAGTTAAATCTCAGGAAACATTTTGCTGCTCTCTGATTCCCACCACCCTGGGAATCACAGAGCCCCTGCTGCTGGTTTTTCCCAGCATTGTTCTGGACTTGGAAGACAGATCAATAGATTGGATATCTTTCAAGCTGAATATTGTGCCTTCCTCAAATACTGCCCCTTCCTTGGAGAAGAGGCAAAAAGCATCTTCCTATTCTAACAGAAGTCCTTAAAGCCATCGTAGCTTTGTGACTTTACTGTCTAGGAGTTTCCCTATTAGACCAGCCATCAAAAGATCGTTAAGTGATTAGAGATCAATTGTTCTAGCTAACAGGCCTTGGAACCCTGAGGCAATCACTTCCTTGCTAGCAAAGACATTTTAATTTTACAGTTTTTAAGACATTCTAAACACTTTAACACAAACCTGTAAAGAAAGATTCAGGAGGGTTTGAATGGGACGTCATATATATATTTTTAATGTAATATTATTACAAAGTCAATAAAAAAAAGAAAAAAAAAGAAAGATTCAGTAGCAAGAAGTAGGAAGGTAAAAACAGGGGTAAAAGCTACTTACACAATGGTGTTCTTACCTGTGACTGCTCTGGGGAAGGGATTCCCACAGCGTCCATTTTGGCTCAGCGGGCCGCCTTCCCACTTCATCCCCCATGTAGCTGGGTGTGGTCAGATAGGAAGGCTTCCTGAAAAAGTGTGGACCCTCTGGGAGCCGCAAGCCCCTGGCTCCCTACCATTGCTGTGCTGCCTGAGGGGAGAGGATGGGAGAAGGCAATCAGTGCTAAAAGAGCTTGAAAAAAAAGCTTTGCAGCACCCTGCACTCTGCTGGAGAACCTCTGTCTTGGCAGGCCATGATTTGAGCTTTTGTCCTGTGCCCAGCCCTCCTTGCTGGGATCATGTTATAGATTACTGATATTGACCAGACTCAGACTTTGAATATAATTCCAATTGAGAGCTTTATTAGCCGCACGGTAACTGTCTCATCCTACACAGAGGAGGGAGCAGCCCAGAGTCTCAGGGAAGAGGTGTTTTTATAGCCTTTTGGGGGGGGGGGTTATGAGCAAACAAGCAGTCACAGAAGCGGAACATTGTGGTTAGCTGAAGATAACATATCTATTTTTTTTTCTTTCTGAAAGCCCGATGTTATTTATTGGCACTTTTCTTGTGGGCAGTTCTGAGTTATTTATCAGCACTCTCCTTGGGGGCTGCCTTAAGTCATTTACTGGCACTCTCCTTGGAGGCTTCCTTAAGCCATTTATCTATCTGAAGGCACCTGCAATTCTCATCTCCCAATGTAGTTTTATTCCTATTTTCCCAATGTGGCCTTACCCTTACAATCAGATCTCATAAGACTGGGTGGGTGGTGTGGATGCAGAGAGTTCCAGTGCCCCAGCCTCTTCCCTCCTGGGATTATGACCTGTGGAGGCTCATAGGCAAACTCATTTAAAATGGAGAACCAAAGGAAGGCATTGAACAGGCTGTAGGACATAGTTTTACTCACCAATAAGCTCCCGAGCTGGCTCACCAAATTTGTTACTGGATTTTGTCTAGGTTATTGACTATGCTGCAGAAATGAATTTCAAGAGCATATTAGGTGAGCTAGGCCAGTAATTTATCCAGGCAGGGAGGGATGAGAAATGGGAGAAAATATCAAACTATGGGTCTGGTGAAGAGGAAGGGGATGAAAAGTCATAAAGAGGGCTGATTTGCAGAATACAGTTTCCCATTATTAATTATCAGTCCCCAGGTTTACTTGTATAGTGATCCAGGCAGTGGGAGAAAGCAGCCAGATTCAGGGTCCAAAGGTGAGAGAGCATGTTCAGGCCTTGCACCTGCTTTTTGAACTATTATTCCTACCCTCTGCTAATGGCAGGGGAGGAGTTCCAACTGTCTGCTGTTTTGAATGATTACCCCACCCATCAATCCCCTGGGACAGTCCAATGATAAAGGCCTTGGAGAATATCTGGGGCTTCTCCTGGCCTCTGGAGGAAATCTTCTGGATGGCAGGACCTTGTGGGGGGGGGGATCTTCCAGCAGCCACCTTGGGGTTATTGATGTCTGTGTGGACTTCTTCCAGGTTCCAGATCCACCCATTGATTCCCTATCTTGCTACCCACCTTCAGAACTATCAGTTAAAACCAGTGGCTGCTGCTGCTGCCACCTTCCCCCACTCTAAAGACACTTCAGAATTCTCACTTCCCTGGGTCTATGACCACAGACAAAGGGGGCTCCAGAGAACTAGCACCCCAGGAAAGGGGAGAGAGCAGGACACCGCCTAAGGCTGACTCAGCTTATGACCCACAGATCCAGCCTGCTGTGTCCAGAAGCCCTTCCAGGATGGGTAGGGCCATGCCATTTTTTGCCTTAGAGGCAAGAAGTTAAAGGTTTACAAACCTCCCCATGTCCTCCACTACTAAGATCCTCAGAGGGAAGTGGAAATATTTCCTAGCCAGGAAAAGGGAGGGGGCTGTCAGAGAAGGCTGGAGAACTGTCACTGAGAAAGTTAGATTTACAAGGCTCCTAGCCTCCAGGCAGGAAGCTCTATCACTTTGATCCAGTCTGTGTTGCAAAAAACACACTCAGACCAGGCATTGAACTGAGAGGACTGCCAAAGAGTGCGGTCTGCTGGCAGACCAAGGAAGTGCACATGAGAAAGTTAAAAATAAGTAAGGGATGCTTTTCCTGGCCTTTATAGCTTCCCTCCCCAAGGCTCTAGGATGCCAGTCTGCAGTCAATTACTGGGTCCAGGGACCTATTTTGAGCTACTAGCAGGGACAATCCTAAGAATCCAGATCAAGCCAAGAATCAAAGAGTAGTGGTAACACACAACCTCCTACCACTAAATCCCTACAAAAGAGAAAGAAATTGAGCATTTGAGTAAGCTACATCCTAATCAGATGCCTAGACATCAGCAAAAAGTTACAAGCCATGCTAAGAAAATGAAGCCAAGACCCAAGAAAAGGAATATATCAAAGTCCCAGAAGAGACACAGGATTTGAGAGAACTAATTAGCAAGTGGTGCACAAATTTCCAAAGTCAAATTAATGAGCTGAAAGATAATATGACTAAAGAGATAAATGACATGAAGACATTGAGCAAGTGCAAAGAATTTGAAATCCTAAACAGAAAAGTAACAGAGCTCATGGAAATGAAAGTCATAATAGGTGAGATCAAAAACACATCAGAGGGAAGTGACTGTGGCTCAATCAGATGAGCCTCTGTCTACCATATGGGAGGCCCTCAGTTTGTGTCCCAGGGTCTCCTTGTGAAAGCAAGCTTGCCCACATGCCAGGGAGTGCTGCCCAGCCCAAAGATGACATAGAGAGCTGACTCAGCAAAGGTAATGCTATAAAAGAAGGGAGACAAACAAGAACACAGAAGAGCCCACAGTGAATGGACACAGGTAGCAGACAGCAAGCAAGCTGCAAGGGGGAGGGGAAATAAATAAATACAGATACAGAAGAATGTACAGTGAAGTGGACACAAAGAGCCAACAGCATGAAAAAAGACACAAGGGGGGGGATAAAAACAAACAAACACATTAGAGGCATACAACAGCAGACTCGAAATGCTGGAAGAAAGAATAAGCGATACCAAAGACAGAATAGCTGAAAGTGAAGACAGAAAGGAACAGAGAGAGAAAAGAATGGAAAACTTTTGAGCAGGGTATCGGAGAGTTGTATGACAGCATGAAATGCAACAATATACATGTCATGGGAGTTCCAGAAGGAGGGAAGAAGGGAAAGGGGGCAGAAAGAGTATTTGAGAAAATAATAGCTGAAAATTTCCCAGCTCTCTTGAATGAAATGAACTTGTGCACCATACCCCAATCAGAATAAATCCAAATAGATCTACTCCAAGACACATACTACTCAGAATGTCAAATGTCAAAGTGTTGGAGTATTAGCCAGAATAAGGCATGCTGGGATACTTGACATGACTGCTTTAAATAGAAATGTGTGCAGCTTGGCATGGAAATAAATGGCTCACAAAGAAGTCAGTAAAAGGAGAAAGTGGCTTCTTGTTCCTCATTGTATGGGTACATGTTAAGATCACTGTGTGTAGTGTTTGCCAAGTTTTTAATTATAGCTTTGCAAAGGCCTTTTTAATTTAAAGACCATTATTTGGAATTGTACAAATACTATGACTTTATACAATAAACTTGTCTGTAGCATTCCTGAACCCCAGTCTGCATGATTTTTTTTCATTTCTTCTTGAGCTGCCATTGACAAGTGGCACCCAATGTGGGGCTTGAAGAAACTGAGATTGGTAAGTATATATCATATGAAGACAAGCTTCTCTTGGGATTTAATGAGCATTCAGGGTAACATGGGGAATTCACATAGTAAATGGGAAGAATATCAAGCAACTTTGAAGGCTTTATTGAAAGCTTCAGGATATCCGGTCAAAGAGTCTACTCTTAAGAAATTATTTATATTAGTAGAAAAGGTTTCTCCATGGTTTCAGCCTGAAGGAAAAAAATTGTTGTTATCCTCAATGGCTGAAGGACTTACAACAATTAAAATTACATTACAGAGGAGGTAATCTTATTTCTACTAATATATGGACATTATCTAGTGCTTTGTCTATTGTTCTTAAACCATTGCATAATTCTGATTCATGATCAGACAGTTCAGATTCTAGTTCTACCTCCAGTTCTGAGTCTGACTGATCTTCTGATGAATCTCAGGCTTCAACACCTTTGCCTTCAAAATGAAAGAAGAAGTATGGTACATTTCCTGTACAGGCATCAGCACCTGAAATAAAAAATTCTAGAGAAACTCTTGCTTTGATTCCAACTGGTTATTCTGTAATTTGGCCTCCAGGAAATTATAATGTCATGATTTTCATGATTCATTAGATCCAGTTTGTGAATGTGAAAGAGGTGCTATGCTGGGTAAGGAGACTTTGTTACAACAGTCTTCTTCTCCTCTGGTGGACCTAGAGAATGATAGGAAAGGTGAGGAGGACAACTGCGAGTCTTCCCAAGAAACTGTCACAGTTGTCTTTAATGTACCAAAATGTGTTGCAGAGAGCCACCTCTGTTGGTCAACAGTGCCTTCCCCCTAGTGTTGGTTCTCCTTCCCTAGTGTTTCCTGTAGCTATGTCCCCTCCTATCCTATCTCCTTTGCAAGCTGGTCTCTGGTACACCCAGGTGGAGGGCAAGGATATTTCTGAATTTACTCTTTTTCCTGTCATAAAGCACCCTAATCCCAATAATCCTGGCCAATATGTACGTCTGCTTGAACCCATTCCTTTTAAGTTGTTAAAAGAATTGAAATCTGCTTGTACCACATATGGGCCCACTGCCCCATTCACTTTCTCCTTAGTAGAATTGGTAAGTCAAAATCCTCTTTGTCCCAAAGATTGGATGGTTTCAGCTAAAGCTTGCTTGATGGGAGGCTACTATTTGTTATGGAAAAGTAATGTGTTTAAAGAATGCCGTGCTCTGGCTAAACATAATCAGGCTCACAATATCACTATTACCTTGGATGTGCTTATGGGCACTGGAACCTATGACCCTTTAAAGAAAGTACAACATCCTGCACTGGCAAAAGTGCTAAATAAAGCCCTTGTGAGTGAAATCAGGCTTGTAAGAAAATTCTCTCTTAAAGTGTTAACTAAGATAATGAAATTATTCTGGCAGCAACTCTGCAAACTCACTGTTGTCTACATGATAATGTAGCTGTAGGCTACTGGGGGTTAACAGAATTAAGCCACTGGAAAAGGAGAAAAACATTGCAACATTGGTGTTCTGTTTTATTTCCATGCTAATTCTGATTGAGCCTATTTAACCAAAATAATAAAATTAATACAAAATTTTTTATCAAGATGTTAAAAGGAATTTTTGGTTTTAAATCAATAGTTTACTCCTGAATTTCAAGTCTCAGTGTAGTCTTTTTTTTAAAAGATTTATTTATTTATTTCTCTCCCCTTCCCCCCACCCCCACCCCAGTTGTCTATTCTCTGTGTCTATTTGCTGCATCTTCTTTACCCACTTCTGTTGTTGTCAGCAGCATGGGAATCTGTGTTTCTTTTTGTTGCATCATCTTGTTGATGTCAGCTATTCATGTGGGTGGTGCCATTCTTAGGCAGGCTGCACCTTCTTTTGTACTGGGCAGCTCTCCTTATGGGGCACAGTCCTTGCACATGGGGCTCCGCTACATGGAGGACATACCTGTGTGGCACAGTACTCCTTGCGTGCATCACTGCACATGGGCCAGCTCCACACAGATCAAGGAGGCCCAGGGTTTGAACCTCAGACTTCCCATGTGGTAGATGGATGCCCTAATCACTGGGCCAAGTCCGCTTCCCTCAGTGTAGTCTTAAAGAGTAGTAATCTAAAAAGTTTGTGTTAACAGTCTGCCTAAACTGCTAAATAAAAAAGCGTAACTACATTTATGCTGCTCTATTTATCTTACCTGGTTGCTGATAACTAATAAAAGTGTTTCCAGAAGAAATCTTAAAAACAGTAAAATCTAAGATGTGAAATGATGGAGAACTTAAAAACAGCTATACCAAAAACCTAAGAAAGTAAGAATTATGAGTCAAATTGTAAATTTTATGTTTCTATTGGTATGTCATATGTGTTTTATGTTTGTCTGTTTGTTCATTGTCAGTGTATATTTTGATACCTCCAGATGGTAATATAAATTCTAAATGCACTCTATTCAAATGGCCAAAAATTAAATAAGCACTTATATTAATACTTAAGTTTTAATGTTAATAAGATCTCTACAATGATAAAAATTGTAAGTCTTGATTAATGAAATTACTGTGAACCCTTTCATAAAAAATAGTTCTTGCCTATATTAAAATGAATAGTTTATTTTTCTTCACAAAATAAAATAAAGAATGTAAAATTTAAACGAATATTTAGAAAGGTGGAAGGTTTGTGGGAATGCTGACTGAAATTTAATAAGTTTATTCAAATAGGCATGTTTTGTCCTAAAATAGGATGGCTACTTTCCATAAACTCAAAATGGAAATAAACATATGCAGGATGGGACTTAAATGAATATGTCAAGTTGTAGAAGGTATTGTGGTAAATTTAAGTAAGGGAATGTGTTCTGTGAAAGTAAAATTTGTCTCAAAATAATATAATTATAGTCTATATAATTATAACTAATTATAAGAAGCTTAAGGAAG